>NC_135375.1:95111673-95426173 GCF_049243985.1 Paroedura picta
AGCACCGGGTCATGTCTGACCCTTGGGGTGATGCCCTCTAGCGTTTTCATGGCAGACTCAATACGGGGTGGTTTGCCAGTGCCTTCCCCAGTCATTACCGTTTACCCCCCAGCAAGCAAGCTGGGTACCAACCTCGGAAGGATGGAAGGCTGAGTCAACCTTGAGCCGGCGGCTGGGATTGAACTCCCAGCCTCATGGGCAGAGCTTCAGACTGCATGTTGGCTGCCTTACCACCCTGCACCACAAGAGGCCCATTAATCTAGAGGAATTAAAGGGGTACAGTATACACACAAAAAACATGGAAAACCACACACACTCACTCACACGGATGTTGAAGAAAGTGTTTTGGGGGATTTACAAATCATGACATGAAGAGAAGACTGTGGATTCAGAGTAAAATGACCAACGTCAGAAAAGAACATGGGGCAAGTAGACACAGAATAATTCTTAACAGCTATAGGTAGAAAAATCTGGCCCCAGGGTCATCTCAGATTATGAGGTCCACAGTCTTTTGTTTTTAATTTGACAAAACTTAGACCCTGCCTTTCTGCCTTTGCAAAAGAGAACAGTTCTTCAAGCAAAACCTACATAAGGAAAACCGTTACAAGCACAGACTTTATTTCAGTATGGATACACAAAGAGGGATAATGAACTGCCTCAGCACTGCGGTGCATCTTTATTTGAGCTTAAGACTCCTTTCATCCCATAGCTAGAGCAGCAGAAAATAAGTAGGAGAGGGGAAGGATAGAGAAAGCGGGGGCAGCATTAGAGGGTTGATCACGATTGCCAGCCAGTTTCTCCCAAGGAAAGAAACCCATCCATGCCAGGATCTACTTCGGGACGTAGGCCTCAACAGCTTATTTCGGGAGCTTCACAGTCACTTTTAAGGGCATAGAGAGAAATTAGCCACATCAGCTCATTAGGTTATAATGAGACACTTCTCAATGTTGTCGGGATATTTAATTAGAAACTCGCCTAATAGTAAAGAATTAATATTCAGTATTAATGGTCTGAGACATAAAACAGATGTCTTTCAACATGCATTGCTAAAAGGCAAGCACAGATTCTTTTTGAGAACTGATTGTGTGTTAAACATGCAATTTCCTGTTCATTCCCCAGATTTCATCTGGCCCGGTAAGACAGAAGTCGAGGCAAAAAGACATCTGTTAAGCAAGAGCTTCAGTCTCGAAGAAGAAATTGGTATAAATATCTTGTTAGTCTTCTCAAACACACCTCCATCACATAAAGCCATCTTATGTTACTCTGCATCAATCTTCCATTTAACTCCTAAAGCAGGGGTGGCTAACATCACCACCCAAGGATGACTGGCTCAAGAGGGGCAATATATACATCAAGAGTAATTGTAGTCTATGGATATCTGGAGAGCCACTGTTTGCTCACCCCTTCCCTAAAGTATGCTAACTGCAAATTGCTCAGTTCATGAGTAGTAGTGAAGCCACAGGCTGGATCCCATAGATTTCCACAAACAGAAGGAAAAGGGAGATTTGGGTTGATTTCCAACCCCCTGGAGTGGCATTGGGGGGGCTACAGGTGAACAAGGTGAGGAAAATCCATTCACTGGCAGAAGTAAACAGGTTAGATTAGAGCCCATTCTTTGTTGAAGTGGAACACATCTACAAGCTTGCTCCCTAATCAGTGATAACGGACATGACATCTGTTGTCCCACCTTAAGGAGCGCGCCCGTAGATGGTGGCCAGCACCAAGCAGGGCTCCGAGGCCCAGGGCTGGGCCAGTCCCACCCTCTGCAGAGTGGGGCAGGCCTGGGAAGCAAGGAGACGCCCAGTCGCTGCCAGTAGGGGGGATTCAGAGGAGAGGGACCAGGAAAGGTGGGAGAGGCAAAGGGGAGTGGAGGGGGGAGGTGGAGGGATTGAGTGGGAGGGACCAGCAAGGGGAGGTAGGTGGGAGAGACAAGAGGAAAGGGGAAAGGAGTATGTGTGTGTATGTCAGAGAGGGAGAGGACCAGGACCATGGAATCCCACAGTAGGTATGTGTTCCACATACCCTGCGATGGTTGGATTTAATTACAGACCAAGGCCATTTATCCCCCAGTCAGAGTTAATTCATTGTCTGAACTGGAGTGGGGAAGCATGGCTTGTCCCAGTCATTCCCCCACCCCAGCATGTCCAATTCCAACACGCTGTCAAGACCTTCTGCCACCTGTAGGAGCTGGGGCTCCATAGGCAGGGAAGGAATTCGCACACTCTATACTTGCTGGCACTGTTGATGCCTGGATGCACTACCACCCCATTCATGCCACTGGGAGCACAGTTACCAATCAAGGCAGCAAAATGAGAAGCGCCAGATAGAGCTGCTTCAGCTGGTTAGCCAGCTGTGATCTTTCTTAGCAGAAAAGATCTGGTCATTGAGGCACAGGCCATGGTTATATCAGAAACTTCAATTGGCACAGACTGGATCTAGCCATAGGGACCCTTACCACTCAACTCCTTACCCAACTACACTGACCACCACTTAGCTTCCAGCCACAATTCAAGGTGCTGGGCTTAACCTTCAAACCCCTACATGTTTTGAGGCCTATACAGATGAAGAACGACCTAATCCCTTGAGAACCTGCCCAACTATTACTGTCTTCTTTAGAGGCTTTGCTTCAGCTACCTCCCACCTTCTGAGACTAGGCAGGTGGCAACCCAGGACAGAGCGTTCTTGGTCATGACACCAAAGCTCTGTGACTCTTTCCCCAGGGAGATTATTCTGTCCCCTTATGTTGCCACCTTTCAACAGCAAGTTAAAATTTGTTTCCTTGGGGGGAGGGGTACATTCCTTTGGTGACCCCTCTTTCCCAACTAATGTTTTCATTGTTTTTTTTTTTTTTTTTGTATTTCAACATATTTTAGCTCTGCTGCAAGTTTGTTTTAATGACGTGTAAATGTATTTTGGGGTGGACTAACGATTCTATTATGTATGTTTTGATTTGTTAGCTGCCTTAGTGGCCCCTGCGAAAGCAGAAAGGCAGGTTACAATTTTTGTAAATAAAAAGTAAAAACAACCTTGGGTATACACTCATGTAGAGAGGAAAGGGAAGGCGACTGTAAGCCGCTTTGAGCCTCCTTCGGGTAGGGAAAAGCAGCATATAAGAACCAACTCTTCTTCTTCTTCTTCTAGATGCCCCAACTTCCACAACTGATTAAAACTGTCTGCATATGCACCTGGCGCAACAGTCCTAGACCTAAATCCATGCGTCTGAATGGCAGCACGTATGTGTGTGGGGTGAGCAGAAGTGGAAGAAAAAAGGAGTAATGAACGTCATCTGAGGATACACAATGCTCTTACACTGGGTACATTGCACATAATGTGTTAAATTGTCTCATGGGGAGTGGGAGAGAACCGAAATTAGGCACCCCTGACTGCTGTTCTCCCACCCACAGCGATCCCAGCATGGCACAAAAGCAGTTCTGTGTCAGCACATTTCCAAAATAGCTCAAGCAATTTATGACAGCCACTTATTTCGTGTCTCAACTTTCCAAATAAACACAGCGTCAAACATACATGCGTAATTTTATTGCCTTATGCATGTTGAGAGCGACTCCACACAACCAAACTGTCCACAGGGTGGAATGTAGCTTTATAATGTGTTCCCAGATTTCCATGTCTTCTCTACCCCCCCACCCCCACATTGAAGGTCACTGCCTCACTGCATACAACTGATGGCTTCTTCTAGACCAGGGGTAGTCAAACTGTGGCTCTCCAGATGTCCATGGACTACAATTCCCAGAAGCCCCTGCCAGCAAATGCTGGCAGGGGCTCCTGGGAATTGTAGTCCATGGACATCTGGAGGGCCGCAGTTTGACTACCCCTGGTCTAGACTCTGGAGTCCCTTAATCCTCAAAACAGTGAAATTATCTCCAAGCTGGTACCTAAGAGTAACCTGCAGATTCAATCCCTACAACCTACTTCAGATGTTGATTAGTTTTACTGCACCAGCCACTGGCCATCACAATCCTATCAAATATACAACAGACGTAGAATAAAATAAAAGGCAAAAATTCTAATATCGAGCATAAATTCTAAAATTAATGAAAGTTATGACAGATACAAAATCAGAGTTAAAATTATTAAGCCACCATTTTGTTTACAGCATTCAGCCTAATTTTCTTAAGAGGCAAGAGCAAACGGAGCAACTCATGTTAGAAATGTAGAGATCAGGATAAGATGACAAAAATCAAATTATCAGATTTCACTGTGACCCAAGCAGTGGGCAGTAACTTCTTGATGTATTTGGCTTTCAAGTCATCATACAGGGGACAGTCAAAAATATAATGTATAAGGTCCTCAATGGCCTCCTTGACACATATACAGAGGAGATCAGACATAGGGATTTGGGGAAATCAACCACTGAGAACTGCTGTCAGCATGGCATGAGATCCCAAATCGGTAAGAGCCATCCTTTGTGTTAGATATGGGGATCAATGATGGTTTCTTTTAAATTTAAAGGGTACTACTTTAGTTTCAGCCATTACACCGCTGTCAACTCCTGCATCCAAATGGAAAGTCCATTCTCAGAGATCCTCCAACCTACTTCCGGCGGCCCTCAACAAGAGCACCCTTAAGAAATGGGATCAGCGAAAAATTCTACATAGCTACTTGGAAACCTATCACCATTCTGAACACAGATCGCCGTTATTACATGCATGGTTAAGCTTACGGAGTCATCATCTATTCACATACAATTATCTCATTTTTTCCCTGCTACACGTTCATGTTACCAACTAAGCACCCTTCTGCAGTAATTATGAAAAATGTATAGTTCTGCAAACCTGGAGGAATCCAAAGGCCTCCCACAAAGTGTACAATTGTAATACAAATGACAGTAACATTGGCAGGTAAAATCACCTGAAAAATTAACAATGAAGCTGGCACGCACAGAGACATTATTAAACAAACATGGGAGTTCAGGTCGCTTTTGCCACAGCAGCCTAAAACGCATCACAACAAAAATGTAGTTGCAATAACTAAACCATGAATAAATTTAAAACAAGCCAAACTGGAGCATGTCCAGAGGAGGGCAACAAAGATGGCGAGGGGTTTGGAGACCAAGGCGTATGAGGAAAGGTTGCGGGAGCTTGGTCTGTTTAGCCTGGGGAGGAGACGACTGAGAGGGGATCTTAAATACTCTTCAAGTATTTAAAAGGCTGACATAAAGAGTTGTTCTCTCTTGCCCCAGAGGGACGGACCAGATCCAATGGGATGAAATTAATTCAAAAGAAATTCTGTCTAAACATCAGGAAGAAGTTCCAGACAGAGCGGTTTCTCAGTAGAACAGGCTTCCTCGGGAGGTGGTGGGTTCTCCATCTTTGGAAATTTTTAAACAGAGGCTGGATAGCCAACTGACAGAGAGGCTGATTCTGTGAAGGTTCAAGGAGGTGGCAGGTTACAGTGGATGAGCGACAGGGTTGTGAGTGTCCTGCATTGTGCAGGGGGTTGGACTAGATGACCCAGGAGGTCCCTTCAAACTCTATGATTCTATTATTGAAAAGTTGGACAAGGAACTATGCAACCCAGGTGTTAATGTCACACTGTCACAGAGCTTGCTTGACAAACCTTAGGCCAATCACAGACACAGTCTAATCTATTTCACAGGGTTGGGGGTGACGTGGCATGAATATGGTTGGGAAGCATGGCTGTGTACACAACCACCTGGGCCCCTCCCCACCCCACCCCCTTCAGGTCCATCACTGGCCATTTGGGGCGGGGGCAGGTCAACACGATACCATATATGGTCCTATCACCCGATCAATGTTTAACAAGTGTAAAAAATATATCAAGAATTAATTAACTCCCACCCATTCAGGAAACCCTTCCAGCGCCGTCAAGAAACCCCAGAGCCTCACAAAATCCTGGTTGAGAAAGCCTGCATTATTCAGATATATAGGAAGGCTCCACCCAGCTCTTCCTGTCTCTTCCGTAAATCCTACCCAGCTCTTCCTGGACCCTCCCCAACCAGCTTCTCCCATTATGCAGATGGGAGATGGCATATTTATAGAACACAGATGCAGAAATATACCTTTGTTTTCAACAAGCCAAATGCAAATATATCCCTGATAGTCAACCAAAAAAGAACTGTAAACCTATGCACCCTATGCTCTCTTAGCACACTGTATTCAGTTTTTAAAAAATTAATAGGAGTTATTTTTTTTCCAATTATTTCTTCTGTTTTCAGCATTCTCTGAATTTCCCAGTTGTTAACTTGGGGTGGGGGGGAGGCTGATGCTATGCACTCTATAAAATTTGGATTTAAGCATCCTTCCATCCCAGAGGTAATGCAGCATGGAAATAAGGAGGAGGAGGGAAGATGGAGAAAGCGGAGGCAGCATCAAAAAGAAGGGAAGAGAATGAGAATATCCTTTCCTGCAATTTTTCTGAGGTTCCCACTTGTTTCTTTATGGAAGAGACCAGCATGTACATAATACCAGTGATAAAGTCGATTCCAAAAAGCAGCAGAATGTGGCATTAAATACCAAATTCCTCTACTTCCTTTTTTATTTTTAAGAAACCGGCAGCTTCTAGTCACATGACAAATATAGGCATGTAAGGAGATGGGAATTAGCAGGAGGCTGCTGAATCAAATTTTTCTTTTTCTCCATAACACTACGGAAACCATATTACATTTTGCCAAGTTTTTAAAAATTCAGTATGCCTATTGTGTAGAATTCACCCCAACTGCGCTCACAAGGACTTTTGGAGTACCATGGTACAGACTTGATTTTTCTTCTCTTCACAGAACTTTTTCTTCCCAAAAGAAAGTTATATGCGCAGTTTCTAATACATCTGAACGGCATTCTTGTGCGCACATACTTAGTACAATTCCAGTGAGGTTGTGTGCACTTTACACTCATGAAAATGCAGATAAAATCTGGCTTACCATGGCCAGGATTCAAAGAAGGGAACATGACAGCGAGTTTTGCACCAGTTTTACCGACAAACAGACCAACCATAAATGGCTTTCCTTCTTCAGCAGTTGAGAACAGTTAACCAAGTTAACAAAGCCAGGCCCCACACAAACAAGAGATTAGAAGGTGTGTGTGTGTGGGGGGGAACCTCTAGAATAATAAGGGAAGGAAACATCATTGTCCCTCTCCTAACCAAAGAATTCCAATGAAAAATTGGAAATTTGGGGAACTCTGGAAAAGCTTTTTACGACAAAGCATTAGACACTTAAAAGACTCCATGGTAGCAATATAAAACAACAATAATTCCTGACTAAGTTGTAGAACAGTAATGACTGGGGAAGGCACTGGCAAACCACCCCATATTGAGTCTGCCATGAAAACGCTGGAGGGCGTCACCCCAAGGGTCAGACATGACCCGGTGCTTGCACAGGGGATACCTTTACCTTTAAGTTGTAGAAAGACAACATACTTTCAAAGATACATTCATTGTCTGAAAAGGCAATGTATTTGTCCACAGTTAATGCTACAATGCACATGAGAATAAAAAAGAGTTTAGTGTACCCCTTTAAATCTGTACCCAAAATAATACAGATTTGCCCTACTGTGACTAAATGAAACTTGTTTCTGTCCCAAAAATACACTGTTTACTACTTGCAACTTTCCCCCATACTTCTGAAATGACAAAAATGAAGATCTATGTGCTGAGGCAGCATATGGTACAGCAGTTGACACCTGTTACGTTTCGGGTATATTCATTATCTTGCTTAACAATACAATGCTAAGTGAAGTTACACCCCCCTAAGGACTCTGACTTCAAGGATTTACAACAGTGTAACACAGTTTGCTGGTGGAAAGTGCTGACCCTGAAAAGTTTCCAAGGCAAGACATGTTTCCTCCGTGTCACAGTAGTCCTTGGAGGTCTCCCATCGAATACCAGCCAGGGCTGCCTCTGTTTAGCTTCCAAGATATGACAAGATTACGTTAGCCTGGGCTACCCAGATCAGGGCAACTCTGTATAGGACTGTAGTCTAAAATGTTTATATTTAATAAATAGGCAAATCTCTAACTGCTCCACGGGAGCGGTATAAATAAAACAGTAAGGGCCTCGAGGAGGGCCCTGTCTGGGATGGGGAAGGGTGGCCTTTGGCCCCTCCCCATGGAGTGACAAGCGAGGTGCCCAATCGGCAGGTGCGAAGCATGTCAGTCCAGCAACAGGGGACCAATTGCCAGCTATGCCGCCGCCAGACCACCAACAAGCCAGGTCATTGTTGGACCTCGCAGGACCGCCCGGGCCGTGGGGAACAGCTGCAGCCTGGGGGGGGAGGAAGCCCTCCCAGCTCCCTCCACCCCACACCTGCACTACGGTCCCTTCCCCCCCGTGCCCCATCCCCTTTCATAGCACCCACCTTCCTTCCTTCCTCCCTCCCTCTCCTTTCTACCTCTCTCTGCCTCTCCCTCTCGCTTGCTCTCTTTCAGTCTTTCAGTCTTTCTGGCTTTCTTTCTAACTTTCTTCCTTCTATCCATCCACTCACCCCTTAATCTCCTTTCTCCCTCGTATCCATCCATTTCTCTTCTGCCTTTCTTTCTCCCATTCTTTCTCCCCTTGCTTACTCTCCTTTCTCCCCTTCTCTCTCTCTTTCACTTTCTCTCCCTCTCCCTTTCTGTACGCCTGCCTGGCTGCCTACCTTCCCTCCTCCCTCCCTCTCGGGGGGGGGGTCCTCCCACACCCACCCACTGCCCGCTAGTGCCCGCTGTATTCTTTTTACAGCAGGGTTAATTTCTAGTAGCATATAAAACTGCATTGAGTGATATATGACTTCTTTTAAACAGTTAACAGTTTTATGAGAAAGTAGGGCATATATTTTGGGATGTTTTATATACTTCTGCCTCCAGACAAAACTAAGAAAAGCAAAGAGGTGAGAGTTTCCTTTACAGCATTTTTTAAAAAATGGAAGTTTCCCGTATAGCACACAAAGGACCTTTTTTCTGGGGAATTCTGCTCTGCAACTGTTATATGCATGATTACTTAGGAGGAGATCGAGAGCAGCCCTCAGTGCTAAAGCAGATAACCTGGCAGAGACACTAGGCAAAGCCTGAGTCAAGCACCTGAAACCTTCCTGACGTCCGAACGTACTTACTTTAATTCGAGGCATGGTGACCGTTGGTGGCTTGGCTTCAGCTATAAAACTATGGGAAGTCCCTCTCTCTACCAGCTGCGTCGTGTAGGGCATGAACTGTTTGCCTTTCGAACCAAACACAAAGTCGTGCCTCAGGGCATCTATTAACATGATTACAGCCTTCTTGAAGAGAGGATTCGGAATCTTGGTCCAGTTGGAAGCCAGCCCTAAAAAAAAACACAGAGGAAACATAAGAGGGAGAATTTCAAGCAGACCACTGGCTTTCAACTCCAAGACTAACCTTAGTTCTCTGGTGATTCCCAGGCTCTTGTAAAGCCAATGCAATCATGCACAACCTTAAAGAATAAACAAGGGTTTGGTCCCAGCAAGCAGAACCAGGGTGCAATCTCCAGAGTTCTGCTGGAGCAGGGATTGTTGTCGTTTTCTCTAGTGAGCTGCTAACTTATGCTGCCAGCAGGTCTGGATTTTACCTTCAGAGAGAAAATGTTGAAAGGAGAGAGGGGACAGTAATTCAGCTCTAAATGGAGGCGTTCTGGGATTTAGGCCTAAGAGGGAACTACATCGTCACTCTTGTACTCTGTGGGAAAGGAAGCCAGGTTGCAGTGGACAGCAAAACACGCTGCACAAGTGCAACCTTTTAACATATTTACCCAGATTAACAAAAGTAGTGGCCACTGTGTTCCAGAATCAGCCTTCTGCAAGTCTTGAAGCAGGGGTTTATGGATAACGAATGTTAGCAAACTAATAAAATAAACAATTCAAGGAAATATTAAAGGGAAAGAGCCTTTAAAAAAAAGACCTTTCATGAATGGTGGGGCAGTGGGGCCTACACACACACACCCTTGACATATAACACAATGTGTGATGGGCAGTGGTCACATTTGCATGTCTAAGAACACATGGGATGCTTCTTGTTGTTGTTATGTGCGAAGTCGTGTCCGACCCATCGCGACCCCATGGACAATGATCCTCCAGGCCTTCCTGTCCTCTACCATTCCCTGGAGTCCATTTAAGTTTGCACCTACTGCTTCAGTGACTCCATCCAGCCACCTCATTCTCTGTCGTCCCCTTCTTCTTTTGCCCTCGATCGCTCCCAGCATTAGGCTCTTCTCCAGGGAGCCCTTCCTTCTCATGAGGTGGCCAAAGTATTTGAGTTTCATCTTCAGGATCTGGCCTTCTAAAGAGCAGTCAGGGCTGATCTCTAGGACTGACCGGTTTGTTTGCCTTGCAGTCCAAGGGACTCGCAAGAGTCTTCTCCAGCACCAGAGTTCAAAAGCCTCAATTCTTTGACGCTTGGCCTTCCTTATGGTCCAACTTTCGCAGCCATACATTGCAACTGGGAATACCATAGCCTTGACTAAACGCACTTTTGTTGGCAGGGTGATGTCTCTGCTTTTTAGGATGCTGTCTAGATTTGCCATAGCTTTCCTCCCCAGGAGCAAGCATCTTTTAATTTCTTTGCTGCAGTCCCCATCTGCAGTGATCTTGGAGCCCAGGAAAATAAAATCTGTCACTATCTCCATTTCTTCCCCATCTATTTGCCATGAATTGAGAGGGCCGGATGCCATGATCTTTGTTTTCTTGATGTTGAGTTTCAAGCCAACTTTTGCACTCTCCTCCTTCACCCGCATCAACAGGCTCTTTAGTTCCTCTTCACTTTCTGCCATTAGATGCTTCTTAGTGTTTAATTTTAGACAGTTAATACACAAAGTGAGTACATATGAGTCCAATGTGCTTCATGTTTTATTCCAGACAGCTCTTCCTCCTGATGGATGACAGCCCTGATTCTCCCCAGAAAAATTAGCCAGTTGTCTGGAAGCAGTGACAAGGTGGCTCAAGCAGTCATCTGAAGTGCAACTCTTCAAAGAAAAAGGTCCTAGGCTAGGCAGGAAGGTTCCAGGTGAGGAAGTGCATCTGCCCAACCGTGTGGAAGGGTGGTATAAAAATCCAAATAAATAAATAAACCTGGACGGAGTACAGCTATCAGTAGCTCACTCTGCCAGGAACCTGGGCGTGATCCTAGATGCTTCCTTCTCAATGGAGGCCCAGTTTACAAGAGTAGCACAGCTGGCCTTGTACCACCTTTGCCAAGCCAAACTACTAATGCCCAACTTGGCCCCGGAACACCTAAACACAGTTATCCACGTAACAGTCACCTCCAGGCTAGACTTCTGCAACTCACTCTACACAGGCCTGCCCTTAACTTTGATCCAGCAACAGCAGCTGGTCCAGAATGCAGTGGTGAAGGCCCTCAAAACGACACCATGGAGGTTCTCCAACTGGCTACCAATCAAATTTTGGATCAGGTTTAACGTTCTGATAATCACCTTCAAGGCCATATGCGGTCAGGGCCTAGTATATCTGAGGGACCACCTCTCTGCTTATGCCCCCCAAAGAGCTCTGTCACCTCCAACTGGCTAGTGATCCCTGGTCCCAAGGAAGTCCACTTGACCTCAACCAGGGCCAAAGCCTTTTCTGTCCAGGGGGAATGAGCTCCCAGAGGAGATCAGGCCCTGACGGAACTAAAACAGCCTGCAAAAGGGAGCTTCTCCACCAGGCATTTGGTTGAGGTCAATCGAAGCTAAACAACATCTACTGGCCCCCCAAACCATCCTCCCTTGAACCCATATGTTAGAACTAACCAACCGTGGGTATGTTAGATTGTTTACTCTGTTAGAACGCTATTTTATCTGTTTATTGTTATTATTATTACTGTTGCCTTTCATTCGATATAATCACTGGATTTGATGTATTGTTCTTTGTTTTCATTCTATGTGAACCGCACTGAGCCTTAGGGGAGGGGCGGTATAGAAATGTAATAAATAAACAAGGTAGGTTCATGCGTGAAGATCCCACAATTCATGAAGAATATAGGATTTCCAGCTAGTGACAGCATCAACAGGCCCTAAAAGATCACTGGAAAACCACACATCAAAATCTGATACATGAGAAAGAGGAAAGTCTGTGGCTCAGTGATAAAGAATCTTTTTGGAATGAAAAAAGTCCCAGGTTCAATCCCTGGCATCTCTGGCTAGAAGAATGAGGTAGTAGATGATGTGGAAGACTTCAACCTGAGACCCTGGAGAGTGCTGCCAGTCTGTGCAAACAATCCTGACTATGACCAACTGATAGTCTGATTCAGTATAAGGCAGCTATATGTATTTATGTGCATTGCGGTCCTCCCTTCTTTATGTGTTTCAAAGTGATGTGCAGAAGAATTGTTCTCCTGGAACTTAGTGGAGGGGAAACCTTTACCTAGTAAAGAATGAGATTCAAGAAAAAGTTTTTTTCCAGTTAGGGAAAGTAAAGCAAAGATACATCAGCTATATTATAAACAGGGTTCCAGAGAAGGATCCCTGTATGAATTCACTGCACGTCCTACAATACATCCCCAGGATCTATCAGCATGTGGCACCATGCCCAAGAGGATGAGTTGCACTGGAAAAAGTTTCCAGTGGGCAAAGAAGTCTGAAAGCCACCTCAATTAGACCGGTGTTTCTCAACCTTCCTAATGACGCAACCCTTTAATACAGTTCCTCATGTTGTGGTGACCCCCAACCATAAAATTATGCAAGTGTTCTTTCACAGAAATTAAACCGAAACTGACCAAATGGCGTGAAGATCCATTGTTCATGACTGTATATAAATTGTTCCCCCCCCCCAGGGGTTCTCAGTTCAGTTCTACCTCTAGTCCCACCATGCCAATCTCTCTCTTTTCCACTGCTCCAGACAGAAGAATACTATATCTCGCTCTACCCCATAAGGCTGTTGTGTAGATGGCACCCCCCCCCCTCCCGGGCCAAGCTGCTTGCCCTGCCGCAACCCCTGTAAAAGGGTTGTTCGACACCCAAAGGGGCCCCGACCGCCCGGTTGAGAATAACTGATTTAGATAAAAAGGTAGGACAGTTACATAGCCTCTACTCCCTGATCCTAATAAACTTCTGCCACATTTTCATCATGTGAACTGGCCAACGGCCACAGCAAGCAGCCCCGCTAGAAACCTCAAGCATGCAGGAAGCAAGTTTCAGAAAGGGGGTCGTGCAAGATCACAATACACTTCCAACAATTCTGAATATGTCTGCATATTGGGGGTGGGAAAGGAGAAAATGGGCCTAGGTACACTGCTGTGGTGCAAGATTACAACAGACCATGCTTTCCTAAAAGCATTCTGCACAAAGATAAAGACAAGTGTCTCTTTAATTTATGAACTATGTAACTAGGACTGTAGAGAAAAGAGACAAGAATGAAACAGATCTTACAGTCTGATCCTACAGACCTGGTGCCACAGAATTCAGTGTGCCTTACTCTCGAGGGGGAAAAGCACATCCCACTACTAGTTAGACAAAGTACAAAGTAGCTCTGGAGCAACAAATTCAATTCCTGCTGCTAGTTCCTCAGGGCAAGGAGGTGGTATTTTTGTTCATTTTAGGCTGCATACAATCCTCACTGCTTTAAGATTTAACCCCAATGGAGACCCAAAGTAGCTTGAAACAGCATTCTCCCCTCTGCCATTTTATCCACAAAAACCACAAGCCTATTAAATGTATTAAGGCAGACAGTAACTGGCTCACCATCACCCACTGAACTTCCACGGCAGAGGGTGGAGTCAAACCTTGGTCTCTCAGATCCTAGTCCAGCACACAACACACTGGCTCCATCATAATTGAGAAACAGCAGTCATTTCTACAAGATCGTCTTGTTCACATGGGAAATCCCAATAGCAAACAACTGCCCTGCACCTGTGGGGTCCACCCCAACATGGTCCCAGATGAAATGACTAAACAGACAGCGGGGAAGCAAAAACAGCAAAAATATTAAACATTTTAAATTGTTGTAATGTGTTTTTAAATGGTTTTAGTGCAACTGTGTGCTATGAGTCGCTCCAAGCTCCAGGTCGTGGGCAGGGGTGGCCTAGAAATCAAAATATAACATAATACAGATAAATAAGAAACACACAATACCTGGCATGCATGGTTGCAGCCGCCCTGCCAAAGACATTGCACACATGGATAGCCTAAACTGCCTACATCCAGACCAAAGTTATCACGCCTAGACCCACATGTACATCACAATCCCTTTCACAGAGTCACTCCAATCTAAACCCAATAGGTTTGGACTGGAGTCACCCCGAATAAGGATTCACCGACGTTCATCTGAACCGCTGACCAAGCAAGAATGATTTCCCGGGGGAAGATCCGCAGCGCTCGGCTACACCCCCATCGCGTTTCCCTGTCAGAACTACTTCGAAACCGGCCAAGTACCACAAGGCAAGAACGAAGGAAATACCCCTTTCAAATGAGGCCCCGCTCCCTGGGGCCCCCGCCAGGAAGAGCCGAGGAGGAGAAGGAGAAGGGCCCGTTTACCTGTCGGGGGCGGCTCAGGGGGCGGCCCAGAGACGGCTCCATTCCGAGGTAAGGACCGCACCGGCAACGGGAAGAAGCCCCGCAAGAAAAGCCCGACGCCCAGCGCCTGCACGAGGAGGCAGCAGGAGGCAAAGGCCCCCGAGCGGAGCCGCATCCTCCGCCGCCACCGCGGACAGGTGACGCCCGCCGAGCAGACAGGTAGGCACCGGGCACACCTGCGCCGCCCCACCTGGCCCCCTCAGACGGCCCGACGCGCTCGAGAAGGGAGGGGCCCGGCGGAAGCCAGCCAATTAATGGAGACCCAGGCGGCTGGATTGCACGCGATTGGTCGAACGACCAGCCAATGCAAGGCGGGGAGCCTACGGAACAAACGGCTGCAAGTGCTTCGAGGAAGTAAGGACCAATCCGAGGAGAGAGCGACAGAGGGAAGGGGGGAATCTTAGAAACAACTACATTTCCCAGAAAGCCTCTGCGGCAGGAGCTTTTCTGTTTTGCTGGGGGTGGGTAAAAGAATGATTGCGGCGAAAACTTTCTGGGAGTAGTTCATCAGAAACGGGGGGCAAGTCCTTGGGGGCAGATTTTATACCGCGAACACACGCACAAGGAGAATAAATCGGTAATGGTGCTTTTATAGTAAGAGTCGTCTTGCTGTCGAAATATGCTTGACCTACTTAAAGAGACCCGGCTATAGTTTATTTGCAGTGATTCCTTTAAACATCACCTTGCACTGGGAATGGCATAATTGACCACCATGTTGTCTAACATCGCAATTAAAGCACCAGACATACCAATGCCAGTATTGTCGATTTAAGGCCTTCCCACCCCAGTCCCAAGAGGCTGATAGACCAGGAGCATTTTAAGAAGTAATATGCATTGAATAATTATTTTTTCTTGGATCACAAATTGATCAGTGTGGTGATTGCAGTATGGAAATAAAACATAGAATTGCTGTGGGTCGCTCAACAATGACGAGCTTGAACCAAACATGGAAAAACAAGAACATAAGCCTGATTACCAAATGTAGATTAGCTAAATCTATTATATTTCCAGTAGCCACTTATGGCTGTGAAAGTTGGGTGATTAAAAAAATCGGACAAGCGGACAATCTATCTATTTGAACTCCGGTGTTGGAGAAGGCTTCTGCAGATTCCATGGACTGCAAAAGTCACAAATAAGGAACTACTACAGCGCATAAGGCAGCAGCGCATACTACAGCGCATAAGGCAGCAGATATGCAGTCTGAAGCTCTGCCCATGAAGCTGGGAGTTCAATCCCAGCAGCCAGCTCAAGGTTGACTCAGCCTTCCATCCTTCCGAGGTTGGTGAAATGAGTACCCAGTTTGCTGGGGGGTAAACAGTAATGACTGGGGAAGGCACTGGCAAACCACCCCATATTGAGTCTGCCATGAAAACGCTAGAGGGCGTCACCCCAAGGGTCAGACATGACCCGGTGCTTGCACAGGGGATACCTTTACAGCGCATAAAGCCTGATTTATCACTGGTAGACAAAATCACGAAACTCCAGGTCACTTATTTTGGCCATATCATGCAATCCAACTCAAACGCTACTGATATATTCTTGGACCATATCAACTGAGGCATCACATCAAGATTACAAGAAGCACGTCAGGCCTGAACAAGAACCAGAGCCTTCTTGGTGCTGGTCCCCACCTGGTGGAATGAGCTCCCTGAAGAGATCAGGGCCCTGTCTGAACTCTCACAATTTCGCAGGGCCTGCAAAAGGGAGCTCATCCACCAGGCATTTGCTTGAGGCCGACTAACCCAAAGACACCCACTGCCCCCCAGACACCCCCTCCCATGACTGAAGAATCTGACCAACTCAAAGCTGTGTCCATGTTTAAATATTGTTCTGGTTGACATGTTATGATTGATATATTTATTATATTTGTTGCAGTGTTCTATGTAATCACCCCATGATGTTATATGTAAACTGTCCAGAGCCGTATGGAAGGATGGTATAAAAATCTAAAATAAAATTTTAAAACATCTCATAGACTCGCTATATACTGCACTGGTCAGACCACACCTGGGGTACTGAGTGCGATTCTTGAGTCCATACTTCAAAAAGGACGTGGACAAAATTGAGAGGGAGCAGAGAAGAGTGGAAAGGATGACCCAGGGCCTGGGGGACCAAACCCTATGAGGAAAGACTGAGTGACCTAGGAATGTTCAGCTTCAAGAAGAGGAAGTCGAGAGGAGACATAATGGTTCTCTTTAAGTATTTGAATGGTTGTCACTTGGAGGAAGACAGGGAGCAGTTCTTGTTGGCAGAAGAAGATAGGACATACAGTAATAGATTTAAACTACACGTAGAACAGTACGGGGGGGGGGATCACAGTCAGTAGTTCAGCAGTGGAATCAGCTGCCTAAGGAGGTGGTGAGCTCCCCCACATTGGCAGTCTTCAAGCAGCGGCTGGACAGATCCTTATCCTGGATGCTTTAAGTGGATCCTGCATTGAACAGGTGGTGGGACTAAATGGCCTGTAGGGCCCCTGCCAACTCTAGGATTCTATTATTCTAGTTCAGCAGTGGAATGGGCTGCCTAGGGAAGTGGTGAGCTCCCCCTCACTGTCAACCTCCAAGCAGTGGCTGGACAGATATTCTGGATGCTTCAGGCTGATCCTGCATCAAGCAGGGGGTTGGACTAGATGGCCTGTATAGCCCTTTCCAACTCTATGATTCTATGAATTGACATCTCAAAGGGGTAGGACACTGACATAGGTAATTATTCTGAAAGGTATGAGGGGAAAATCTTTTTTAGTCTCTTTTGCAAAAATAATATACAAGAGTATAAGAAGGACTGTCTAATAATTAAACCAAACAAAGAGAAACAGACGTATCCAATGCCAATACAATAAGTATATTCATAAAAGAAAGAAAAGTGTCCTTTTTTGTAGTTTTCCTTATCTGTCTATTCTGTAGGACTTCTGTCAAAACGGAATTTAGGTCATATCCGTTTTCAGTGAGATTCTTTCATCAGTGACAAGTCCTCTGAGTCTTCAATATTTTTATCAATTTTATAGGTATCAAGAATTTAAGCCTTATATATAAATATATTAGCATTATATATAAGGCTTAAATTCTTGATACCTATAAAAACAGCTTTTGGCAAAAGAACAGATCAGCCAGGAACCTCCCTGATGTGCAGGCCTCATGCCAGAGCTGGAAGTAAATGTGGCTCTTTGGGCTGATGGTGTTTGCAAATATGACTGTCTATGAGCCGCAGAGTACCACCACCCTAACAAAGTAAGGCTAATTGTGCAACCAAATATTGAGAGAACTTACATTTTAGTGAGTGACACTACTATTTTGAGTTTGTGCACTTACCACTTGGCCGAGTCACTCAGAGCAGGGGGTCCTCCAAAATAATAGCTGCCACAGGTCATGTTGACCTGCTCCACCCTCCCAGTGATGGACCTGGAGGGGGTAGGAAGAGGAGGGGCTTTGAGTGGGCATGTAACGCAGCTATGCTTCCAAACCATGTTCTGCACAATTGCATCACTTCTGAAATTTCTCAAAGCCTGGAGAATGATTCAGGGGTTTCTCAATGATAAAAAAAAGTTGAGTAAGGCTGATCTACTCCCTGATTTTTTAAACTGGAGATGCAAAGGATTGAACCTGAGACTTCCCACCTGCAAAGCAGATGCTCTGCCACTGAGCTATGACTCACTTCTAAGCTGCCTACTGGCCAACAGTGATATCTGGAAGGCAGCTGGCAGGTTTGCACCCAGCTAGTGGCATTGCAGGGACAGGCAGGGACAGGTGCCTCTTGCTTGTGGTGACAACCTACCTTGAACTGGCCCTAAAGAGGGGGAAATAAACTGTGTGACCTCTTTGTGTGGCTTTTACAACACTGCCTGCCTGCAGCCACCAACAAAGTGATAGGGGAACAGTAGGACAATGACCTCAGGACACTGGCATCTTCAGCTAAATACCGTGAGTGAAATGCAGCTCAATCATGTCTATTCTTCTCCCTTTAATATTTTGTCTTTGTTTTAAGAATTATCAGCTCCATTCTTTCACCTTCAGTGACTTTGACTCCAGCTTCTGACCTGGAAAATTGTTTGTATCCTTTCCCCCCCAAGTTAAAAGGTAGCCCTTCTTTCCTCACCACCAAAGGCTCCTTCAAAATTTGATTCGCACCACAACACTTTTCTTCAGGTAATTCACAAAGTGACAAGACTGACAATCCTTTTGAGCTTTCCTCAGCTTCAAAGTTTGCTTTAATTTCAATGAAAACCTCACTACAGACTATATACCTTTTCTTATACAAAAGCCACAGCTAAAGCTCTCGGTTGCGTGCAGAGAACTTATTGGGTTCCCCACAGTCTCTTTTTAAGAATTCAGCTGCTGTCTCAAAAGGTGAATATGAGGAAATTTGTTCTCTCTGAAGTCTGAGCTTGGGACATGCACCAAACTGTGAAGCTTTGTAGGAAAGTTTATGGCTGATGCCAAAAGAGGGTGGTGGTGGGGAGCTTTCAACTCCAGTTATTCTCCAGGGGGGCTGAAGATAATCTCTGCACAAAAGGGAAACAAAACTGGTTTTCAACATACAGCATGGCTTTAAAGTCACTCACACAGGCTCCATTAAAGAAATTGCAGTCAATACTCAGAAGACAGCCCAGAGAACTCTATGAAGCACACGGCTAATGCTGACATTAAATGTGAGACTTTTGTCAAGGCTTTGAAGTGAGAAGGCCTATTAGGCAAGGCTGGGGGGGGGGGGAGGATAGAATTCTAGGATAAAGTGACTAGATTTTAATATTGGTAAAACGGGACACTATTGACTGGGAGGGTTCTTGATTAAAAATTTGGTCTATATAGAGCAACAAGAAGTTTCTAAGAACGCATAGAACGCAAAAATAGTATTGTAATATATATATTTTAATTTCAATATAAGTACAATTTGCCAGGTACCCCCAGATGTCCCTCCAAAAGTGGGACAATCTGGTTACCTTATTTTGGAAGGTCTGTTGTGCCCCTGTCTTCCCAAATCAGGAAGGAGGCAAGGTCTCAGAAGAGCAATATAGTTTATTGGCCAAGAACCATAAAGGAAACATTCTGTCATCACCAAGAGATCGGAAAGAATACATGCAGACCTAACACTAATTATTTAATTAGAAGGCCATTTCTTTTGAAGGGGACTAAAGGGTGCAGTCTAAACATCTGCTGACTTTATGCAACTTGACATGGCTTTCTCCAAAGAACTCTGGGAATTGTAGTTTGGAGAGAATTCTCTATCAGAGAGGTATCACTTCGTAGAACTATTGTTCTCAGGGGGCAGGAATGTCTATTAAACTAGTTAATCTCTTTAATGTAGATTTATTATTTTTGTGATTAAAAAACACAAAGATTTCTACTGAGCAGGTGAGTCTTTCAGTCCTTGGACTGAACAACAACAACAACAAAAAAACCCTTCCCCATCTGTCTCAATCAAGATTCATTTAAAATACACACACACTAATCCGTATCGTTCTGTTGTTTCCAGTTTCCATTGAGAATTCAGACACCATCGGAATCTATTATCGTGGAGACAATTTGACAACAGATTTCAGCATTATCGGATGTCTTGTTGAACAAGCCCCTCTCTCCCCCCACCCCAGTTCAGCCACAGATAGTAGCACTGGCAATGGAAGAAGAAGAGTTGGTTCTTATATGCCACTTTTCCCTACCCAAAGGAGGCTCAAAGCGGCTTACAGTCACCTTCCCTTTCTTTTCCCCACAACAGACACCCTGTGGGGTGGGTGAGGCTGAGAGAGCGCTGATATCACTGCTCGGTCAGAACAGCTTTATCAGGGCTGTGGCAAGCCCAAGGTCACCCAAGCTGGTTGCATGTGGGGGAGCGCAGAATCGAACCTGGCATGCCAGATTAGAAGTCCGCACTCCTAACCACTACACCAAACTGGCTCTCACACCAAACTGGAAGTGAGTGGCAGAACCAGCTGAACAACACGCCTTGTGTATCTTGACGACTGTTGCCAAAATGATACTCCATAGCTTAGTACGTGCAGAGTCTGCCAATGGAGACTATTGGGCCGGGTGAACTCCAGGGACTTACACATTAATCTTGTCTGGGCTTGACAGCAAAGCTGCCCTCTGGACTGGTCACCAACAGCAGGCACATGTCTTTGACAGAAACAAACAAATTTTCAGATGGGATACCTCCATGCTTGAGAGGAGAGGGGTGGAGCTTGGTCTCGGGGTCTCAGCTGATTGCTCTCCGCATTCCAGCGGAGGATACATCTGCCCATTTATCCCCAATTTTGGCAGACTTGTTTCTTTCACCAAGATTTCCTCCTGGAACTGAACCCAAACAAATTGTATCTTTTCCCCCTCTGTGAACATTTTACTTTTATTTTCAAAAAATGAAGAAAATACAGAAATGAAGAAATTATATGTAGCAAATACAATTAACATTAATTCAGACAGATGTATGGAATATCCCACCCCTGTGGATTCCTCCAGGGAAATAATTTCTAAAATCTTTCATGTACTAAATATTATTCATTTATAGACTCCAGCTGCCAAGATAAAATCTAATAAAATATCCATAGCTTTATTTATCCACAATTTCTAGAAAGAAATCCCAACTCTCTTTAAATTCTTCTGGAGGCCTATTTACTATTTGGATCGAATTCACCATAACTGGGAGAAAAAGCAAATGGTAATCTGATATGCTAAGCTTGTTATACCTGTTTGGTCCCTGAATCTGTTAAAAGTCTTCATTATGCTCTTTAATACCTTACTGTTCACCTGCTAGTTATCAGTGTGGGCTGGTGATTCCCATTTCATTGTAGAAGAAGAAGAAGAGTTGGGCTTTATATACTCTACTTTTCACTACCTGAAGGAGTCTCAAAGCGACTTCCAATTACCTTCCCTTCCTCTCCCCGCAACAGACACCCTGTGAGGTAGGTGGGGCTGAGAGAGTTCTGAGAGGAACTGTGACTGGCCCAAGGTTACCCAGCTGGCTACATATGGAAGAGTGGGGAGTCAAGCCCAACTCTCCATATGAGCGGTTTCACACAGTCCCCTTTCTGGCAGGAGAGAGGGAGCCACAAGGGAGTCCAATCTTGGCTGTGCTGCACATGTACATGCAAAGCAAAGGCAATGTTCTGATTCATCTCAGTCTCCCCACCCCCCAGTCCACTGTCCACATCACAGATGTTGGAGAAGGAGGTTGACTGGCCCTTGATCTTTAACCTTCCACCTCACCAAAGAACTTGGGACCTCTTAGACATTACAAGTGTTAACTAGCCTGGCAATATGAGAGCAATGGCCAGTGACTGTGAAAGAGAATCGTCTCTGTACTATTCTTGGTTACATTTCAGTTTGGCATAATTACATCCTTTATTTTCAGCATTTCACGGCCTTTTGACCCTCCTATTTATTCCCCTCCCTGGCCATAGCTCATATCCATGCCTCTGATTCAGCAGAATTCTAGTCTATGAACGTTCATGCTAGAATTAAACAATTGGAAACCTCAAAGGTACCGAAGACTCTTGTTGCAACCGATTAACCCTGATGCCTCCCCAGAATTAGGATAAGGCTGTGTCTGCTGGCCAACCACTTTATTTATTATATTTTTAATTCAGTATTTCTCCCCAGTGCGGACCCAAAGCGGTTTGCCGAAAAATATCAATCCAACTGAAATGAATCTGAACTGACAAAACACAGTGTTGTTGTTGTTTCTTTTAATAGAAAGCTAAACCCCAAAGGAGCACAAGACATCCCAGGCTGATGCCAACCAACAATCCATCCAGGCCATAAACTGCAAGTCATGGATAAGAGCCAAGGGCCAAGAACACCTCCAGATATGCCTCCGCCAGTGTGGTGTAGTAGTTAATCTGGCGAGCCAAGTTTAATTCCCCACTCCTCCGCATGCAGCCAACTAGGTGACCTTGGGCTTGTCACAGCCCTGATAATGCTGTTCTCATAGAGGTCCTGTCAGGGCTCTCTCAGTCCCACCTACCTCACAGGGTGTCTGTTATGGGGAGAGGGCAGGAAGGTGATTGAAAGATGCGTTGACTGTTTATGCACTGGGAACTTCACTGCCCCGGGTCCCATGCAGGAGCACAAATCAGAGGCGGATGAGGCGCACCAGTCCAAATGCTCCCCCATGTGGGTTCAGGAAGAGGTGGGGCAACCTGCCACTACTAGAACTCCAGCCTGCAGCCTGGCATGAAACCTCCAGTGTGTAAACGGTCCTAGAGACTCTTTCAGGCAGTGAAAAGTTGGGCATAGAAACCAACTCTTCTTCTTCTAATACCTGCAGCAGAAGAAACATTTAGCCTGGATCTTTCAGGGTGGCAGCCATTTCCCCACAATTCCTTTCCTACTGATAGTTCCTTTGGTAAAGGCTCAAAAGGGCCAACCCACACTGCTTTGCTGTGGGCTTACTGCTAGGAGACAGGCTCCGGTGAGCTCTGTTAAGAATGCAAGAGCAGAGACCCTGGAAGAAGGTGTCCTTGCTCAGAGAGGGGGGGAGCCCTGGGGGTCCTTCTGCCCATACATGTTATTCCACCTTTCCTCCAAGGAGTGCAGGGCAGCATACTTGGTTCTTCTGCCCCAATTTTGTCGTTACAGCAATGGAGCAGCTGGTCTAAGTTTACCTAGGCTGCTTCCAGATGGGGGTGCAATGCCCCTGAGTGCCTCCTCCTCCTCCAACTGGCTTGCCTGTCTGTCCAGGGGCCAGCCAATCGCCTTCCCTCCTCCGCCTTCCACTTCCCTCTGAGGCTTGGAGGCTGCAGATCCCTGCTGCGTGAGAGCTGCCCTTGCCAGTGAATTCCATAACAGCTGCCTGCAGCCTTTGGAAGGAATGGGAGGCTGTCCATAGCGTTCTCCACCCCACCCCCACCCCAATCTAGCGCCGGTTGTATTCCTGAATGCAACAGGCTTGCCCCCTAGTTAGTTATAATTCTAGGCAATCTCCAGGCCTTCCCTGGGGCATTGCAACCATACCCAGAATGACCATGCTCTCCAGATCAGTTCACCTGGAGAAAAACGGCTGCTTTGGAGGGTAGATGCTATGGCATTTTTATATGTCAATCAAGATGGTAGTGCTTGTTATGCTACGGCATTTTACCCTGCTGAGGTCTCCCCTTCATCCAATCCACCCTCCCTAGATTCCACCTCCAAATTGCCAGGGATGAACTGGTCACCCAGCACAATTCCCCGTTGCCTGCAAACCCTTTCCCCTCCTTTAAAGAGACCATTGGGCTTGTCTGTTTCTTTTTTACTGAGTTCCAGAACCGCTCCTACTTCTGCCGGCACTCTCTTTAGTAGTTCTCCCTCATTACGCTGCAGTTTTCCACGACAGATGCGATCTCGCTCTGCCCACTCTACGCCAAAGAAATCCACAGTCTCCTTTGGGCTGCGTTTAATTTATACAGTTCTATCTTAGGGAACTACAAGGATGGGTGTTGCTATAGTGATATTTCCCTCTGTCTAGTACGTTCTCCCGACCTTCCTACGAGCAGCTCAGGGTACAGACGCCGTTCTTCCTTCCTCGTTTGCATCTTCACAGAAATCCTGTGAGGCGGAGAGGGTACCACTAGCCCGTGGTCATACCCACCGAACGTCACGGCAGACTGGAGATCTGAAGCCCGGTCGTCAGACCCTAGCCTAAGCCCTGCACCACTCTCCCTCCCTAAATAGTTCTAGCCTACAAGGTATTATGTGTTAACACTGGGGTGATGCTTTACTCTTACACCTAGAAATATCTCACTTTCAGAGTAAGCATAAGAACTTCCCATCTGTTGTGGTTCTGCAGAAGTCACTGATCTAGGTCTCCTGCCTAGTCATGCTGTTCACCTGTGCACTGGGCATTATGTTCTGGTACAATCGTATATGATTGCAGGCACGAGGCAGAAGCAACAGTCTGCAGAAGAGGCTACTGGCAGCCTTAGTCCCGTGGGAAATCCAAAGCCAATGCTGTCCTTTATTATGACCAACTAATAAAGCAGTGTGTGGGCTTTTAGGTACTCCAGATCCATTCCCATCAGATTAGCTGGAGGCAGGAGATATCTTTGGGGAAGACTGAAGCAAGAATGGAAACCATCCATCTCAAAGTATGTTGGGACATTTGGACTTGGTTTGGTCCTGAGCTCCTCCAGAGAAACAAAGCTGCAGAGTGACAGAGTTTTTGAAAGTATGCAGCTATTAGTTACCTTTGAGGATGAGGCACAGATCCAGACTAACAGTGCTTTGAGGTTTAAAAGAGTGAAATCTTTACTGGAGGGATTATTTACAAATATAGATCATACCCACCTGCTTCAGTCTCCATACTGAAGCAGACTACAAAAACTTAACGAGTGGTTGCAAAAACAGCACATTGCAAGCCTCTAAGGCTAGGCTGCAGGCAGACTACATGCCTACACATCAGCAAATGGAGAGAGCAGTGAGCCTAATGGTGGCTGCTTGTTTGCTTCAGCAAAAGTACATGGAGCTTCTCTTCCTGAAGAAGCAGGAAGTGAGCGAGAGCCCCCCCCCTTAAACAAAGGAATCCTGAGAGCACATGGTTCAGAATGCCCTGCAACCTCACCAATGAACACTTGATGCTACTAGAGAGCACACAGTATAGCTCAGCTGCTTAAACAGCTTAACAACAGCCCTTCAAGGCTGACTTCACCAAATCACTTGCTGATGCAATTCCAACAAAATTATGATAATAAGTAGTTGATGAAATGTCTTTCTGACCCCCAACAGGCTCTTTAAAAAGCTGAAATACAGTAGCTCGTATACTAACAATACTATCTCCAACAGCTTTTGTTTGGAAGACGTAAGGTCATAGAAGCAAATCATGCAGATGCGGCAGATGGGAACTTCAGCCTTCCATAACTCTTTTTAAACAGTGGTCGTCAACATGGAGCTTCCCAAAGTGTTTCCTAGCTCCTACCTGCTTCGTCCCCAAATCAAAAGAACCAGACCTAGCTTTCCCCTTATTTAGCTTTGAGCAGAAAGTGCTTCAGGAGAACCCAGGAAACATCGTCTTTTGGGGCACCCATTCAGCTGCTCCTACTAGAGAAGGACACATGGATTGCGATCTCCCAACATCTTGTGACTGGTGCCAGCATCCATGGCTGCCATTTTGTTGAGGTGCCCGCTCCTTGTTCTCTGAATCCCATCAGTGTCCATAGGTTTACCAAGATTGGTGAACATCCCGATTTAAACTAATTAGTTGGGCCAGCAGTTTTGTCCATCTCCAGTTTGGGACCTCTTCTGTTTCAGCAAGAAAGAACTTCCCACCACCCTCCAGCTTACAGCCAGCTTGGTTCTGTCTTCCAAACGTAAGACAGCCATTATACAAAGCGTCCATTTCCTTGTGACACTGTATTATTCTTGCAGCGCAACACAAGGCCGTTATGGATGATCACTACACACTCTTCAACCTGCTGGGAAGTTGCATGCCCTTGAGAACTCCCAGAGATAACATTTACATCGTGCCGAAATTAAGGCACTTACATTCATCATCTATCAACCAGAGCACTTACATTACACTTGACACCAACCGAATTAGTTTCTAAAGCGTAGCTAATTGTGTTTACCGTACACAAGATTTTAATGATGCTCAGATCGGCTTCAGCCCTCAAACGCAAAGATGAAGTTGGACATAAAGAAAACAAGTTAACCCCATGATCCCTCTTCTCACATACCATAAACGAAACCCGAGTGCCAAATGCCAAGAGGCGTATTTTTGGGAATGTTTTTTTTTCTTAATCAATTGCCTCTGTATTTCCTGGAGGATAGTATATTATAAATGCATGTTGTCATAGGAGACAAGCAGAGGCACCAAGGCCAAATCCAGGACCCAGAGGAATATACCCTGCCTTCTTTTCCACCAATCACAAACCCAAAGCAAAAGAAGATACACAGAGGGAGAAAAAGAATCCGGGAAACAAGGTTGTAGAAAAAGAGATGTACTACAGAACCAGTGTTTGGGGGCAGTGCCTGAGGTCGGATCTCAGCCTGGTTGTGGTGTCACTCTAGGACTATTTTTCTTAGACTTTATAGTATTCTGTATTGCAAAGCTGACATTTCCTCCAGACAAATGAGATATGTTGTAATGCCAAGCCCACCTGGTGGCTATGGATGCCAGCCTCCAGGTGAGACCTAGGGACCTCTTGGAATTACAGCTTACCTCCAGACTACAAAGATCAGTTCTTCTGGAGAAAATGGATCCTTGAGGTCTCTATCCTCCCCAGGCTCCTCCTCCAAACATCCAGGCGTTTCCCAGCCTGGATCTGGCTCCCTCATCTCCTGCCAGTGGCCAGGGAGCACCGGACAACACAACCCTAAGGTTGGCAAGCTTATGGACACTCTTTACGCAGAGCGATTTGTACTCTGAACATACAGATTAGCACTTAAAACAGGGTAGGCAACCGCTCAGGGAGCAGCTGACTAGACAGAGGAGTTTTCATGACTGGATCTCCCCAGCAGGGAAAAAAGACAAGGAGAAGTCAAACAAAACAAAAACAAACCAAAAAAAAGCTTGGCAGACTCATGGCACCGATCCACTCTGTCCCTCCAACTGCTCTAATTTCTTTCGAAGGCATCTAGAGACTCAATGCGCAATCTTGAGCATTTCATCTGCTTGTGCTCACAAGGTGCAGAGCCTGTGGGCCACGCAAGAACAGCGCTGAGAAAAATGAAAAATGACATCTAGCCCTGAACACGGAGAGAGCGCGGGCTTCCTTCTTCCTGCAAAGAAGGTGCACGCAGTCATGACGGATGAGGGCCTTATAATACATGACTTTACCCTTGCATCCTCCCTAAGTCTGGCATGAGGACTTTAACCCAGTGTGCTTTGTGAATTCCATGCTTGCAATCCAATGCCCAGCTGCACGCAAGCTGAATTCTGATCGCGACAGTGGTGCGTGAAGAGGAGAGGGGATTCAGGCAGTTCTTGGGGCCATTGTCCTGCTCAGAATAGTTCCCTCAGGAGTCAGTAAATGGTCAGACTAAGGAAGCTCGTGTTGATTTACAGACGGCCTTTCTTGTCTGGACTCAAGGTGAAGTCCTCAATTAAAACACAGAGAGTAATAAAAGACGGTCTAACACAGTAGTTGGAACTGGGTTTCAATATCAGAGGAGAATGTAAACCTACAAGGCAGTCGGACAAGACTATTAAATTACACAAAGTCTCTTCAGTAGAAGTAGAAGTAGAAGTAGAAGAAGAAGAAGAAGAGTTGGTTTTTATATGCCGCTTTTCTCTCTACCCGAAGGAGTCTCAAAGTGGCTTACATTCGCCTTCCCTTTCCTCTCCCCACAACAGACACCCTGTGAGGTGGGTGAAGCTGAGAGAGCCCTGATATCACTGCTTGGTCAGTGCAAATAGCAGGTCCTGGTTTTGTCGAAGCAGGGAAACACCACAGAGGAGAGAAAGCTGAAGTTCCCTCCCTCACACCATAGTCACAATATGAACTGGGCCCGGGGACAAAGTTCCCAGCATGAAACGGCCTAAACCATTTTGGATCAAATGTCCTCATGGAAGACTGGTTCCATCTTCTGGCCATGTTTGGGCAGGCTGACGACTAGATGATCTGGCAGTTCATCATGGGACACTAATTCCAGGAAACCCTTTCCCGATACACCATCCAGTGGATAAGATACCCCTGGAGAGCAGAGATTTGATAGAAAGCATCTGTCACCTTTGAAAAAGTGAGATTTTTTTAGCGGAATTTCAGAGGCTGGGGATAGGGAGTTGAAGTTTGGAGGAGTTCCCCTTGGCCCCTTGAATATCTGTACACCGCCCGTGGCGCCGCGGGCGCCACGGACTAAATAAAACAGTAAGGGGTTCTGGGGCGGGATGTGTCCGGGATGAGGAAGGGTCCGGATTGGACCCTTCCTCATGACAGACAACCGGAGGGACCAAACGGCAGGCGCGAAGCGCCTGCCGATTGGTCCCTCCGATTCCCAGCCCCAGCAACTGCGAGCCGCGCTCAGCGCGGCTCGCAGTTGCTCCCGGCCTGACGCGGTGAGAGGCGCGAAGCGTCTCTCACCGCGTCAGGCCGGCCCCAAGGAAGCCCCCGCCGCAAACACAACACAAGACTCCAGCCGCCGAGAAGCTGCAGAGAAAAAAGAAACACCCCCGGAGGAGCCTTTCGCCGCTAGCGCGACGAGAGGCAGCAGAAAAAAAAACCCCTGTAGGAGCTCCAAGCCGCCGCGCCGATGAGAGGCAGCAGAAAAAAATTAACCCTGTAGGAGCCTTTCGCAGCTCCAAGCAGCAGGGAAAAAAACCCCTGTAGGAGCCTTTCGCAGCTCCAAGCAGCAGAAAACAAAACCCTGTAGGAGCCTTTCGCAGATCCAAGCAGCAGAAAACAAAACCCTGAAGGAGCCTTTCCCAGCTCCAAGCAGCAGAAAAAAAAACCCCTGTAGGAGCTCCAAGCCGGCACGCCCACGA
This sequence comes from Paroedura picta, assembly GCF_049243985.1. Lineage (NCBI taxonomy): Eukaryota > Metazoa > Chordata > Lepidosauria > Squamata > Gekkonidae > Paroedura > Paroedura picta. The sequence continues at coordinate 95,140,519 of NC_135375.1, forward strand.
GAGGCAGCAGAAAACAAAACCCTGTAGGAGCCTTTCCCAGCTCCAAGCAGCAGAAAAAAAAACCCTGTAGGAGCCTTTCGCAGATCCAAGCAGCAGAAAACAAAACCCTGAAGGAGCCTTTCCCAGCTCCAAGCAGCAGAAAAAAATAACCCTGTAGGAGCTCCAAGCCAGCACGCCCACGAGAGGCAGCAGAAAAAAATTAACCCTGTAGGAGCCTTTCGCAGCTCAAAGCAGCAGGAAAAAAAACCCTGTAGGAGCCTTTCGCAGCTCCCAGCAGAAAAAAAAAAAAAAAACCCTGTAGGAGCTCCAAGCCGGCACGCCCACGAGAGCTAGCAGAAAAAAATTAACCCTGTAGGAGCCTTTCGCAGCTCCAAGCAGAAGAAAAAAATTAACCCTGTAGGAGCCTTTCGCAGCTCCAAGCAGCAGGGGAAAAAAACCCTGTAGGAGCCATTCGCAGCTCCAAGCCGGCACGCCCACGAGAGCTAGCAGAAAAACAAACAAACCCTGTAGGAGCCTTTCACAGCTCCAAGCAGCAGAAAAAAAAAAACCTTTAGGAGCCTTTCCCAGCTCCAAGCAGCAGAAAAAAATTAACCCTGTAGGAGCCTTTCGCAGCTCCAAGCCGGCGCGCCCACGAGAGGCAGCAGAAAAAAAAAACCCCTGGAGGAGCCTTTCGCCGCTTCAAGCCGGCGCCCTGGGAGCCCCGGCAGCCGCCCACAGCGCAGCTGCTGGGTGTTCCCTGCCCTCATGGCCCCAGAACACAATGGAGCCGCCGGGAAAGCCGCAGAAGAACAAAAAAATGCAGAGGAGCCGCCGCAGCCCAGCGCACCACACCTGGTGCTCCTCGGCAAAAACTACGAGACGCCGAGGAGCCGCCGCCCGCCTCCTCTTTCAGGTAGCCTGTCCCTCGCCTGCCGCTCGCTCTGGTCCCCACCTGCTAGCGCCCATTGTCTTCTTCATACAATGGGCTTTTTTACTAGTAGTGTAAATAAAGCCAATATTACAAAATTGCCCATAGAATTTGCACACTCCACGAAGCATGGCATGCTAACAGTACTGGAGTGAGTCATGGCTGGCTGGCCTCATTTCCAGCTTCAAGCAAATAGCCAGGCAAAAAATATCAAGGGGCTGGATGGTGCAGACGTTCCCTGAGAGGAGAGGCTAAACCTTCGAGGGCATTTTAATCTAGCTCTCGATTTAATTCGAGGTGGGGGGGAGAGAGGAGACACACGGCAGATGTTCATCATGTTATGAAATAGTGTGGAATCCCCCCTCCCCATGCCTTTTATGGCCCAACTATCTCCCCTACTCCCAAGGACATCCTATCAGTCAGAGAGTCACAGTATGAACCTGTGCGCTTCCCAAGCAATGATACGCAGAGAGAAGGGGCTTGGGACTTTCCGTTTCGTGCCAGTTTCCTGACCTCACATGGCCAGGGGGAGCTTCACTTGCAGCACATGTTTAATGACTACACATTATGTGTGTGTTTTCTCCTCAAAGTTTAAATGTGCAGATTTATTGGCAATCTCTTAGAGATTTGTATGAAAGGCTACAGAATGACAAAAGTTCTGCCATGTGACTGTGGACTTAAAAGGGAGACACTACTGAAACTATTTAATATCAAGATAAGGCAAGCAAATAATTCAGCCCTTATTTCCTGTCCCCTTCCCCACATTTGTAACATCTGGAATTGCTCTGAAATGAAAATGGCTAAAAGTAGTTGAACTAAAGAAAAATATTATGAAGGCATAGGATTTTGGGAGCCATATATGTGCACTTGATTTTAAAATTTAAGAAACAGATATTGCTAGCAAATGTTAAAATGAAAAATGAAGAAATTCCTGTCTCTACTACACTGAGCTGGTGGATTTCAACAAGGACTATCTTTTTATGGCCACAAAATCTAGCATCTCAATTCTAAAAACAGCACTCTGATAAGACATACAAGGAGCATTTCCACAGCTATAAAAAAAAAACCGCTTTACAAGCAAAGGCCCGACTGATACTTATTTCCTTACTCATTATGTTTTGATGGGCAAACAGTCTCAGCTCCCCTCAGCTCCACCTGATACTGTGGGATCAGGTCAGGAAAATGGTCAAGTCCTCTGGCCCCTCTCCGCATGCCACAGAGCACCCGATAAGCACAGAACTTCTGAACACGCTTCTCCTCTGAAACTGAGGTAAAATGTCAGCTCAGAACCGACAAAACAAAGTGCCATCAGCAATGTACATTTAACTTCTAGATATTTCATGGAGCTCCCTGCCATGTGGTACAGATGGCTAATATGCCCTTTAAAAAAGGTACAGATGGCTAATATGCCCTTTAAAAAAGCCTTAACTGGTATGAATCCTGTTAACCATGAACCAGTGAGACCAGTGTGGTCAGATTGCCTGACTAGGAAGTGGGGGATCCAGGTTCTCCTCTCCACCCTGCCATAGAAGCCCACTAGGTGATTTTGGCCAGTCCAGAAACTTCCTGTCAGCCTCTCTTAGCTCACAGGACTCCTGTTGTGACTCACAGGACTCCTGTTGTAGCTCACAGGACTCCTGTTGTGACTCCTGTTGTGAGGATAAAATGAGGGAAGGGGGAAATGATGTTTTGGGTTCCCCGCACTGGGGAGAAAAGCAGAGGATAAACGTCTAAACCAGCCTTTTTCAACCTTTTGACTGTGGAGGAGCCCCTGAAACATAGAATCATAGAATCATAGAGTTGGAAGGGGCCATACAGGCCATCTAGTCCAACCCCCTGCTCAACGCAGGATTAGCCCTAAGCATCCTAAAGCATCCAAGAAAAGTGTGTATCCAACCTTTGCTTGAAGACTTCCAGTGAGGGGGCACTCACCACCTCCTTAGGCAGCCTATTCCACTGCTGAACGACTCTGACTGAGAAAAACTTTTTCCTGATATCTAGCCTATATCGTTGTACTTGAAGTTTAAACCCATTACTGCGTGTCCTTTCCTCTGCAGCCAGCAGAAACAGCATCCTGCCCTCCTCCAAGTGACAACCTTTCAAATACTTAAAGAGGGCTATTATGTCCCCTCTCAACCTCCTTTTCTCCAGGCTGAACATTCCCAAGTCCCTCAACCTATCTTCATAGGGCTTGGTCCCTTGGCCCCAGATCATCTTCGTCGCTCTCCTCTGTACCCTTTCAATTTTATCGATGTCCTTCTTGAAGTGAGGCCTCCAGAACTGCACACAGTACTCCAGGTGTGGTCTGACCAGTGCCGTATACAATGGGACTATGACATCTTGTGATTTTGATGTGATGCCTCTGTTGATACAGCCCAAAATGGCATTTGCCTTTTTGACCGCTGCATCACACTGCCTGCTCATGTTTAGTTTACAATCCACAAGTACCCCAAGGTCTCGTTCACACACACTGCTACCTAGAAGCGTATCCCCCATCCAGTAGGCATGCTTTTCATTTTTCTGACCCAGATGCAGAACTTTACACTTATCTTTATTAAATTGCATCTTGTTCTCATTTGCCCATTTTTCCATTGTGTTCAGATCTCGTTGAACTCTGTCTCTATCTTCCGGAGTATTTGCCATTTTTCAGGCTTCAAGGAGCCCGGGAAGTGACGTCAGCTGGCCTTGCCCCCTGCCATGCCCGAGGAGTACTCAGGGGGGATGAGAAAGGAGGCGATTTGAGGCAGGAATAGGCATCCAGACTCTGCCCCCTTTCTCAGGTACAGTAACCACGCGAGATCCCCAGGCCTATGGAAGCAGCTGGTTCCCTGCTTTCTTGGCAATGCCGGGAACAGCTTGTGGCCGAGTTCACTAAGGCACGATATAGCATGGGGGGGGGGGGCAAACTGTGGCTCTCTAGATGTTCATGGACTACAATTCCCATGAGCCCTGCCTGGCAGTCCATGGACAGCCAGTTTGGCCACCCCTGATAGAGTGGAAAGGCCAGGGAGCTCCTGGGGAGCTGTCACAGAGCCCTCATCTAAACAAATTAGCAGAACGTCCTTGTACACAGGCCACAGGTCAGGTGATGGGAACAAAACAAAATAATGCCAGAAGGGGAGTTCTTGCCCCAGGGCCCTGTTCAGGAGTCACCCAAATGCATTCAGCTGGAAAACAGATGTGGAGAGTGATGAACTTTTGTACTGAGGCAGTTGGGCTGTCCTCTCCTGAGTTGACTGGGGCTGTTCTCTCGTGTTTTGACTTCTCCTTGGCTGCTGGGGTCAGCTTTGAAGCCACCCCCCACCATTCAGGGGAAATAGAGATTCACCGATGGAAACAGCACTCCCTGACCACATCGCCCAGGTCAAATCTTCCATTAGCTGCCGCCAGAAAGGGTGCCAACATCGCTTAGCGCTGTCGAAATTCACAGTGAAAATGACAGGATCCGACTAATGGGGATTAAGATTAGAAATCAGAACAGGCGTTAGAAACACGTTAGGTTGTGGGCAAATGAATGAGGAATGGGGGGGGGGGGAGGACAGGCAGAACGGAAGTGCTGGACTTGAATAACATTAGCCTAATGGAAATAAAACATTTTTGCAAGAGACTGCATTTCCTACTGATGCGATTATGCTTCCCTGCTCAGCTGGGATATGGGAGCCGAAAGCCACAGGCTTGAGGACAAATGTCTTACAAAGAAGCCACATCAACAGAAGAGCAGCTGTGCTGGACCAGACCAGACCAGTAGTGTGTTTCATACAGCGCCCAACCCCATGCCCCCCAGAACGCTTATAAACTGTGCGCAGAGGCCAAAGCTTCCTCTGGTTGTTGTCCCCCCCCCCAGCAGGGGCATTTACTGCCTCTAAACATGGAGATTCAATTTAGTCACCATGGCTACTGAAGGACCTATCAGCCATGTGTGTCTAAATGGAGGCCATGGTAGAGAGAGTGGGGAGAACAGTGTTTTGGACCCCACTTTTCACTACCCGAAGGAGCCTCAAAGCGGCTTACAATCGCTTTCTCTTCCTCTCCCCACAATAGACACCCTGTGAGGCCGGTGAGGCTGAAAGCTCTGAGAGAACTGTGACATCTAACATCCCCCAGCTGGCTGCATGTGGAGGAGTGGGGGGGGGGGTCAAACCCAGTTCTCCAAATTAGAGGCTGCCATTCTTAACCACTACACCAAGCTGGCTTGCATGCAGCTAGTCCCAGCTTCAATCCTTAGCATCTCTGTTTAAAAGGATCAGGTGGGAGATGATGTGAAAGACCCCAGGCCCCAGCCTGAAGCAATGGAGAGCCACGGCCTGAACCTGACTTTCCAGTGGTCTGGTTCATTACAAGGGAGCTTCAGGAATTCAACCCCTTTTAAAGCCAGCATAACCACCACCACAGCCAAGGACAAAATATTCCTTAAGAAGAAGAGTTGGTTTCTATATCCCCCTTCTTACGTAGTCTCAAAGCGGCTTACAATCACCTTCCCTTCCTCTCCCTGCAACAGACACTCTGTGAGGTAGGTGGGGTTGAGAGAGACTGCTCTGTGAGAACTATCAGGACTATGATGAGCCCCAGGTCACCCAGCTGGCTGCATGTGGAGGAGTGGGGAATCAAACCTGATTCTCCAGATTAGAAGCAGCTGCTTTTAGCCACTGGACGCTGGCTGGCTCTCCCTTAAACCGATCACTCCTTGAATGAATAATTACTACCTCCCCACATGGTCACCGACCCTGTGCACATAAAGAGAGACCCTTCGATCAAGAATTTAAAATACCTTCAGTTTGCGTTTCCCCCTTTGGAACGCATGGGACGATGGTAAATTGGCTTGCACCTGGTGAAGGAGTTGTGGCTCAGGAACTCTTCCACCATGCCCGGCTCATTAGTGCTTCAGGGGAACCACTAACCCCTTTGCTAGTTTGGCTGATTTAACATGGCTACCCATCTGGCATTTCCTCCCAAAGAAGCCAGGAGAGGAGAAACAGGGCAAGTTAATATGGGCAATGCATCCCACCTGAGGCTGAAGCCTAGTCCTTCAGTTAAAGGAATTTTTCTGTTGGAGGAAACTTTCAAACTTTGCTCTGTGAGTTTGCTGGGCACTGACCTGGCCTTTCAGAAATTGAATGCCCCCCCCCCCCCAGCTTCCTTGAGCTACTCGAGAGCCAGTGTGGTATAGTGGTTAAAGAGCATCAGACTCCAATTTGGAGAGCTGGGTTTGATTCCTCACTCCTTCACATGAAGCCAGCCACATGTCCTTGGGCCATCAGTTCTCTTAGAGCTGTTCTCAGAGCAGTTCTCTTAGAGCTCTCGCAGCCCCACCTATCTCACAGGGTGTCTGCTGCGGGGAGAGGAAGGGAAAGGGTGTTTGTAAGCCGTTTTGGGACTCCTTTGAGTAGTGAAAAGCAAGGTATAACCAACCAGCCATTCTTCTTCTACTTCCTTGAGCTGATAGAGGACAAGTAAGGCAGCAAAGACCCAAGGAAGTAGGAGGGATGGAGACTCACAAGGCAAGGTGCTTCTCAAAGCAGGAAAAAGGACATAAGTCAGAGCCACGTCTAGAGCAGTCTGCTAGTGCCAATGTGGTTTCTAGTCATCGCTGCCTCTAGAACACGTGGCTGAACTGTGGCTCTCCAGTTGTTCATGGGCTACAATTACCCTGAGCCCGTCAGCACGCTGGCATCTCGATGAATGCATTTCTATCTCACAATATGTCCTTCCACATTAGTCTGCAACACTTTTGCGTATCAATAAGACTGTCCGTTCTAATGGTAAATGGAGGGTCCCAAGTAGCAACCTGTCTCTATGTTTGGTGGGTCCTTGCCTCAGACTCTAGAAATGAGTGTTGGGAGTTGAGGAAAGTGAAAACGAGAGACAAACTGGACTTCGTTCTGGCTCTTATCTTCTAATAAAGGAGGAATCATTGAACTTGTAGCCATCCAAGTAAGCTTTTTTCTTCTCCAGTGCATTTAGCATAGCCTTTCTCAACTTTTTCACCATTGAGAAACCCCTGAAACATCCTTCAGGCTTTAAGATATCCCAGAAGTGGTACGATCATGCTGAATATGGTCAGGAAGCATAGCTGTGTACATGCTCACCCAGGGAACTGCCCCTTCCCACCCCCTCCAGGCCCATCATTGGCCATTTTGGGGGGAGGGGGGGAGGTTAACATGATCATATATGGTCGTATCCCGATAAATTTTAAACATATTTAAAAATAATTCACTCCCACCCATTCAAGAAACCCTTCCAGTCAACAAGATACTCCAGGGTTTCCAAAGTCCTGGCTGAGAAAGCTGACGGGTCTTCAGTTTCTGAAGTATCACAGGGCAAAATGTTCATCGATCACAAATGTAACACTTGTTATCAGACGCCAAGCATTACCTATTTGTAGCAATGAATAAAGGAAAGCTATGTCTGGATTTTGTTTAATCGAGGAATGATGATCATTTCAAAGCAAAACACTTTGATTCAGGACTTTATATGGCAAACATTCGAATGGATTATCCAGAATGGTTTACAAGGTGCAACCTTCGACAATATTCATTTTATATACATACATGTTTGTACATTTCTTTTTTTTTTTACTATTACCAAAATTACTCAGTACAGAAGTGATTTCTCCAATGGAGACAAAAATATTTGGGTTTTCCCTTTGTCCATCCAGTCACCAGAAACCCCACAAAATGCACACACACACACACAGCGACGTTAATGTGAAATCATGGAGCGATAAAAATCCTCATGAGATATTCTTCAAGTCCAGAAGATATTATACAGTACATTCACCAAAGAGATAAATTTCTGAATGTCCACAATGCCTCTAAACCTTTTTTTGAACTTAAAAAACAACAACAACCAAAACTTTAAATAAATGAATCATTCCTAAAAACAATTTTGGAACCCTGTGCGCAAAAGCCACATGGAAATAAATATACCCCAAAATCCGACACTGGCATGTTGTAATAAGAACTACCACCGGAAAGATTGTTTTATTGCCTTAATACATTCAGTATTTTAAAAACGCTTTTTTCTTTGTTAAATCTTTTGGAGGAAATGCTGTCTGGAAAATGTCACATCCTGGTTCGGAGGAATTGACTGGCCAGCTGTAAACATAACAATATCTACATAGGAAATAATAGTTGGGTTGCTACAGGAGTGAAATGTCAAGGTTCTAGTCCTTAACATTGCTGTGAACTTCATGGCCCAAAATTAATAGGCAACGTAGGATGATCTGTTCAGAGCTCTTGTCAGGTTCAGGAGGGAATAGTAACATCATCTTCTGTGATTGGCTGGATGTAGAGATTGGCCTGGCCAGCTATGTATGTTAGGGTTCTTGCCTGCTGCTCTCTGAACACTGCCTCCTGATTTCCAGTATGGCCTATCCTTGCTATTGGCCCAACCCCATGACAATGCTTGTTTGCATGAGTTTAGGCCAGTTAGTGGAACTGCGCCAAATATCTTATCAAGGATGTTAAAAATCAGCAGTGTGGCATCATTCTGGCTTAGTTTACACAGCCCATGGACATCTGGAGGACCACAGGTTGACTACCCCTGCTCTAAAGCTTCCATGTCAGTACAAAGGAATGACATCCCTCTCCATGGGATGAAACAGAGATCCAGCTATAGGGACAGAAAAATTATTTTTTAAGTGAAGGGTCTGAGTCGCTTTGCTAGGTCAAGAAAATGCACTGGACGATAACATTTTCACTTCAACCTACCTGCCAATACTGAAGACCTCCAGTGATAGGGGGAGCTCCACCTCCTTAGGCAGCCAATTCCACTGCTGAACTACTAAATACTGCCAAACTGTTTGACCACAGATATGTTCTCCAGTTTCTTCAATGCCTGATACTGTTTCTCAGCCCCTCTAGGTACTCATTGCCCAAAGCAATATTCTGACTGCCCAAAGCACTACAAATTGATAGGCAGTAATAACTGGGAAAAATTCTTGCAAGTCATCCTTTTTCTGCTGTGGCCATACCATGAGAACAGAGGACACTGGCATGTCCCCAATGAGCACATCTTCATGCAAGTCACGAAGCAAGCCACATTCTTGGTGGCAACATCAGGAATCCCCAGTGACCCCCTCTAAAACCCATGACAGAAAGGGCCATTGACTGGTTTTCAGTTCAAAACAGTTCAACACACACAGATGAAGTTCAGGCAGGTCTCCATCTAAGATGGTATCAGCCAAATCTCCAGGAAGTGGCTTCTATGAGTGCAAACTGCACATCATAACACTACAAATGATGTTTCAATTTTACACAGAGGTAAAAGATACCTGGGAAGTCCTACTATTTTCTTGCCACCGCTTTCCAAAACACAGTCATCCTTGCAACTGATGCCGCAAACAGCAAAGTCGTTTAGAATGTAGTCAAATCTGCCGTTCACTAGTTTCAAAGCAAAGGGCATGTTCAAGGCTTTCTTTTTTCACCCTTAGCTATGCGGAACGCCAACATGAAATGAAAAAGTAGTGCATAATATCAGGGCAACAACTGCATAATCACTAGATCAAAGACTATTTTTTTTTTTTAATGAAGAGATGTGCTAAAGCTGCACGGTTTGAAACAACGGATCTAATTTACAAAACTGATCTGAACCAACGGGAAAGTCATCCTTGGAGTTAAAATGAGGTTACTTGTTACAATTGAATTGTTCAGCCAAGCTCCACTCAACCGCAGTGAAACTCTGCATTTCTGAAGGACAGACAGTAAAACTGCTGACGTCCTACAGTGAGCGAGAGGCTGAGCTAGGCGGCTTCTAAGACTTCTTCCAACTCTATGCCTCCATGAGCGATTGTTTTATTTATCTGAACATTTCACAACGTTCGTAATAGGAGTTTGGTGGCTCTTATTGCACGCTAGATGCAGAGTGCAGAAAACAGCTTCTGAAACTCTGTCAAAAATCTTAAGGAATTTTTGAGAATGTTCATTGAAAACGAGTCGTCTTCATGTTTGTTTCGAGCATCTTGGAAATAAAGCGTCTCTGAGTGGCTTGGAACACTTGGCCCAACGTTGGCCTTCTAATTCATAGCTCATACTCCACAATGCATGAATGGGAGGTGGCAAAATTTCCCCCCATTCCTTTCTGGTCCTGCCAACCCACTTTTAATATGTTGAGTCCTCTTTCTATCTCGCTACCGTCTCAAGCATGTATCCCATAGCAGTGTTGGGAAAAATCTTTACAGCCAGCCATACATATCTGGGTGGGGGCAACATACAACATTTCTGAACTGGTACTCTAATCCAAGCATCAGGAAGGCGAATGGGGAAATTCCAGTACCACTACGCATCTCTTCCTATGGCACTGTGAGGTGATGAAGCAGTGGGATACAGAATTAAAGTCCATCTATGCCTCAGCTGGCGAGTACAAGAGTATATTTTTTACTGCCCGAAGGAGTCTCAAAGCGGCTTACAGACGCCTTCTCTTCCTCTCCCCACAACAGACACCAGTGAGGCTGAGAGAGCTCTGACAGGACTGCTCTGTGAGAACAGCGCTATCAAGGCTGTGACAAGCCCAAGGTCACCCAGATGACTGCATGTGGGGAATGGGAAATCAAACCCGGTTCACCAGATCAGAGGCCGCTGCTCTTCACTACTACACTAACCTGGCTCTGAGAGAGGAGGCTTCACATACATTCTGTAGGTCTCCCCAAGAAGAGAGACCTAAAGACTACCCCTGTAGTATAGGACTATGAAACCCATTAACTGAGAGTGGTAGTAACCCCATAACTACAGAGCCGTCACCTTAAGTGTTGAACTTAGGGCAGATTTCACTGGCTATTTAAAGAAACCACCCCTCATTAAAGCAAAGTCCCCAAAGGGATCCCTGAAAGCTGAATTCTATCATTAGTTGTTCTACCCTCGCATGCTGAAGGCGCAAAAAGCTGCAGACGCATGGGCTCCAAGGATGGCTGCCATGTTGGGGCTCTGAGCCAATCTTCCCATTTCTAGCCCCTTTCTCCAATAAAGCCCCAAGTTATTGATTTTCTTCTGGCCACTAGCTTACACTGTAAGCAGGGTCACAATTAGGATCTAAAAGGTGCTGCTTTAAGACCCCTGCCAACCACGGATTAAATCAGTAGCGTATGATTTTGAAAGCCTTTTTACAACAAGAAAAGGGTTTGGTTTATCAAGATGAGGGAGAACATTTATTTCAGAGTGTTTAACAAACAAACAGCCAGAGAAATAACCAAAGCTGCGTGGAACCCTTTATTCCAGGGGTAGTCAACCCGTGGTCCTCCAAATGTTCATGGACTACAATTCCCATGAGCCCCTGTCAGCAAAAACTGGCAGGGGCTCATGGGAATTGTAGTCCATGGACACCTGGAGGACCACAGGTTGACTACCCTGCTTTATTCCGTCCACTGGCCTTCCTGCTCAGAAATCAACAACGGTGCCCTACAATCCATGGCTTCCCAATTGGCAGAGCTCCAGGTATCTATGCAGGCTTCTAGCTCACTTGAGAATACACAGGAAACCACCCTGTCATGCTTTTAGCGGCTGTCCACGAGCAACGCACCACCAAGTTGGTTTTCTGCAGATCCTGTCTTGCTTTTGGGAGGAAACCCAGCCACGCAACAGGTTGACTAAATTTGCAGGTATGAACTCAAGTGGCATCCTTCACTCTATTCAAGGCTAGCTAACAGATGGCATTGCAAGCCAAACCAGCAGGGTCAAGTTTTAATCAAGACGCAATACAACTTTTGTAGGTTCATTCCCAAGGGAAGAGGGGAAAAGGAGAATTGATTTCAAAACCGTGACGCGCATGCATTGCACATTTCCACGCAGAGCTCTCCCTCTGAGTTTTGTTATAGCTGTCCCGGGCTGACTGCTGCGTGGAGAGCTTATTAAAGAGGCCAAACACTCAAAAGCAAGATACACTGCATAACAAAACACAGTTCTGCCCCCCAGGATTGCTCTCGAAGCAGGGATGGGGGAGGGCGTCTTAGAATTTTTCATTACAGCAAGGACAGGGAAAGTCACGCTCTGCTCAGAAATTATTTCTTAAAAAAAACAAGAGCACCTCCTGACTTCTGCAAACCTCTCATCTCAGAGAAGTTTCAAAACAGGACTGAACGGACCCATGACTAGCAAAGGGACTCCAGTTGCACCAACCCAGATGAGGAAGCTACACACTGTACGCCGCAAGATGTTGTCACCATAAATAAGCCAGAACACCGATGAGAACACTTGTGCATGCAGAACTAGCCGTCGTGAAAGTTGTACCACATTTTACAGTTTACAGGAGCAAAGGGTGCGTTTCCCCGGCTTAGAAGTAGCCAGCATATTCAAGGGTACACATCAAGAAGGGGACATCTCAAAGTAAAAAAAACTCCCCCGTCTTTGTCCCACAGGTACAAAATTCCAGAATCGACAAACTTTCAAACTTGGAAATTTGTCCATGGCTGGCCAAAGCCACACATGGCCCATCCTCAAAAATGGTGGCTCATGATGGAGTCTTTACCAAGTGACCAGAATCAAAAACATGGATTAGACGACACTTCTGAGGTCTTCACATACCTGCTTACTTTTGCACAATTCAGTCATGCTCAAAGGAAGGCACATAGACCAGTGGTAGTCAACCTGTGGTCCTCCAGATGTCCATGGACTACAATTCCCATGAGCCCCTGCCAGCATTCGCTGGCAGGGGCTCATGGGAATTGTAGTCCATGGACATCTGGAGGACCACAGGTTGACTACCCCTGACATAGACCACTGAGTAAAGTGACGAGAAATGTGGGATGGGAGTGAAACAGTACATATGGTTTCAAATAAAATGCTTTGGAATAAACACTGACTCTCGGGGGGAAAAATCTTCATAAATAGAACATGACCATGCAGATCCTTAATTTAAAGCCAAGATAAGCTTCCAATGATTATGTGGATTGGGGTGGGGTGGGGTGGACATTCACTCAAACCAAAATTTGCCACCAACAGGGAGTGCTTTGGCTAAGTGACTGTCGATGCAGTATAAGGAACGCAGGTGTTGTCAGAAAATAGTTTTAATTATTTACAGAATGATTTCTCGGAATGATTACATAAAATACAGAAGGGTTGGGGGGGAAACAAAATGTACACCTCTCACGGACTTGAGAAACAGATGCGGAGCAAATTCACGACCGAGAAGGTAACTGAAGCACTTTGAATAAGGCAAACATTGAAATAAAAAAAAGAGAGAAAGTAATAAAAATCACAAAAGACAATGGTGGGGGTAGTGGTGGGGATAAGAGAACTGAGGTTGTATGGTTCTTCAACCCCCCCCCCCAAAAAAAATCAGGATCCAAAATGAAAAAGAGCAATCATGCCCATACCAGCAGCCACTGTTAATACGATTGGTGTGCCCCCCCCCCCCCCGATCTAACGTGGCCCGGAACATTCCGTACCCAGGGCACCAACTTCCAGGTGTGGTGGCCCCAGAGTGTCATCTGCATAATGCCTCCCATTCAGGTTCCGGTGACACTAGCACACGCCCTGGGTTGCTGAGTGTAGTTTCAATGTGTGCGGGGACTGGGAAGGGCTCTTTTTGTTCCTTGCCCCCTTCCTCAAACCCAGAGGAGGCCCCACTAACAGCACTCAACGATTCAGATTTGCTGCCAATACATTTTTGATATCCGCCCTCCTGCAAGAGGGAACGCGTTAGAAAAGCGACTTGGATCCTTGGTTTTCAAATTCTGACCACGCGTCGTTCAGCTCCATGAAGATCATTTTGGCATACTGTTCATAAGACTGTCCCGTGGCCTGGAATGGGAAGGAACGGGAGTTAGCATGAGGCAGGCCCGGTCTTGCATTGTCAACACAGCCACAATTTCAATCATAGAAATAACCCCCAGCAGCCTAAGCCATACTGGGACTACCAGGTCGTTGATCCCAATGCTGTGCCTGGCTGGTTCTGGCATCCCTGGATGTGTTTCCAGGAGTATTCTGCTGGATCAGAGAAATAGTCCATCTTGTCCAGCTTCCTGCCTCACATGGTAGACAACCAATTCCTCTGGAGGAGCAACAACAGGGCACAGAGGCCGAGACCTTCCTCTGATGTTGCCTCCTGGCTCTGGGACTCTTATATTCATCTGAAAATGGGGTTCCCCTCAGTCTCCATGGCTTGTAGCCAATGAGAGATCTTATCCTCCATGAATCTATCTAATCCCTTTTAATCTCAATGAATCTACGTAATCCTACTTGTCGAAGAGTCTTGCGGGACTAAATTCAAAGGGGTATAAACAGAAGGCAGGGACTACCATGTAGCTTCCACCTCGCAGACTGGCAGAGCTCTATGCATGTTCCAAGCAGCTGAGACACAGTTGTGCAAACTAAGGAACCGGCCCAGGCTCTCCTCTATTTCCTTGGAGTAGGAGATATTTCAGAAGTGCTCAGGAAACACTGCCTTTATGGCTTCAGAAAGCACATACTGTACGTGTGCTGTGAATATGTTTCTACACATGCAATGCCTGAGATCAGAGGTGGCCAAACTGTGGCTTGCCAAGTGCCCTACAATTACTAGGAGCCCCTGCCAGCCAGCAGGGCCAAATGGATATATTTCATATGTTATTAATTTAATACACATACTGGCTGCTGAGGAAGTTTACTGAAAAAACAATTCAACTAGTGTGGATTTACATTTATCACAGCTTATTTGGGAGCCTCCACTCAGTGTTCTGTTCCTTAGCATGGCCAATTGTCAGTTTCCTGCCAGAACAACTTAAAGGTCGCCAGCTCAAGATATACTGTAGGCTGAAGCCTCAGCAAAAGGACTTGGCTAGCTTTTCCATTGGACATTGCTTTGGACAGGTCCAATGCCTCATGCAGGTCTGAGAGCCCAGCTAAGCCTTTCTGCAGAAGAACCAGCCTCCTGGGAATGGACAGCAAATGTTCCTCTCCAGTGATCTTCCCACCACGCATTCTTCGTGTCTGACTTTTAGGCATACAAGAATAATCTGGCAGAAGGGGCAGCATGAAGAGGCACAGGGACTCACCTTATCCGGATGAACAACAAGGACTGCCTTCCTATAGTATTTTTTGACTTGTTCTGGGGTCACCAGGTCAGCCATGCCCACTTGCTTCCATTTGGTTTCCCCTTCCCAGAGCACAGTGTGAAGTGTGGATAATAAAGCTCTTATATTTCTCTCTTTCCCATCAATCCAATCTAGAATCTAGAGGAGGAAGAAGAAGAGTTGGTTTTTATACCCCGCTGTTTTACTAGCACACAGACTCCTAAAGTGGCTTACAATCGCCTTCCTTTTCCTCTCTCCACGACAGACACGCTGCAAGGTACGTGGAGCTGAAAGAGAGCTTTGAGAGAATTGCGCTATCAGGACTGTGAAGAGCCAAAGATTGCCCAGCTGGCTGCGTGTGGATCAGGGAATCAAACCCAGCTCGCCATATTAGAAGCTGCTACTCTTAACCACCACACCAATCTCCAGCAAAGAACGCATAATCAGCAAGATGATAAATGTCTTCCTGAAATATTCTAGGGAACCTTTGGAGGATTTGGGCTGTCAAAAAAAAGAAATCTGATTCAGTTGGCATGCAATTAATTAATGCAGATTTCTAACAAGCCAT
Source organism: Paroedura picta (assembly GCF_049243985.1). NCBI lineage: Eukaryota > Metazoa > Chordata > Lepidosauria > Squamata > Gekkonidae > Paroedura > Paroedura picta. The sequence goes on from NC_135375.1 coordinate 95,155,975, forward strand.
TTACCTGGTCGCCTCTGGCAAGACACAACTGCATCAAGGTGGATCAGCAAGGAGGTTTTTGCACAATGGAAAAGAACCAGCTTACTTCCTTTTAGGCCACAAATGGACAAAAGACCATGCAGATACATTTAGAAGTTCTAGGCATAATGGACCCCTTGAAGCTTTGTACCAAAACTTCACAAGGAGGAGAAAGGTCCACATGCATGTATTCTGTGGAGGACTTGAAGCCATGAAAACACATTTTATTATTACGCAGTGTCTTTGGGGATCCTTCGCCACTCTATGCACACATGCAGTAATAACCTCACTATCTTTGCTGACTCCATAACACATTAAAAAAATCTGAAACTGCAGCAGTTTTGTACTCCCCTACCATACTCTAAAATAGCCTCTTGTGGCGCAGAGTGGTAAGGCAGCAGTCATGCAGTCTGAAAGCTCTGACCATGAGCCTGGGAGTTTGATCCCAGCAGCCGGCTCAAGGTTGACTCAGCCTTCCATCCTTCCGAGGTTGGTAAATTGAGTACCCAGCTTGCTTGGGGGTAAACGGTAATGACTGGGGAAGGCACTGGCAAACCACCCCGTATTGAGTCTGCCATGAAAATGCTAGAGGGCGTCACCCCAAGGGTCAGACATGACCCAGTGCTTGCACAGGGGGTACCTTTACCTTTACCTTACCATACTCTCAAAATCCCTTTCTCTCACCCAGTCACTTGAACCTCCAAAACTGCTTGATGAAGCTGCCTTCTAGCAAGATATTATGTTGCATATTTGTGAGACATCTTCATGATACTGTGTACTAATTTCCTGTTAATTTACTCTGTCCTTATATCTGCACCCCAATGACTCCTACTTCATTGTCTGAGTAAGTGTGCATGCACTCGAAAGCTCACACCTAGAACACAACTTTGTCGGTCTTAAAGGTGCCGCTGGACTCACATTTTGTTCTGCTGCTTCAGACCAGCACAGCTATGCACCTGAAAGCAGCTTTAAGTCATCCGGCCATCAGTCCATTTATAGTACAACCAAGGGAGAGCGAGACCCATCTAAGCCTATTCAGTGGATTTAGAAGAAAATCACTCTGCTTAGTATGGCAGTGTTAGCCAAGTAGGCACCTCACTGGCTTTCCAAGTCTTGCTTCCTGTCTTTGAACAAAAAAGCAGGCCAGGGGCTGAAGCTGGGATCTCCTGCATGTTGGAGGATATATGACTGAGCAAAGGCACCTCCTCCTCCTCTCTCCCATTTCCTGAACTAACTGCACATCCTCCCTAGCACCCACCCTTGGCAACCGCTTGCCCCTGTCAGCATGCCAAGGTTTTCTGCCATGATTTTATTTTGTTTCCACGATTGGATTCTATTGCTTGCTAAAGTGTTGCTCTGACCTGTCTTACCCTGACGTAACAAAGATGCTTTGGTTTGACACCCCAAGGTTGTTTCCTGCCGCTAGGTTTTATGACCCCCTATCCTCCCTTCAGATTCCTCCCCCTCCCTTGTGTTAGTATCCCATAGTTCTCAGACCTGTTGTCTGGATGGCCTAATAGTTATCTCCATGTTTTGACTCCTTTGAACAGTGTCTGGTTCGAATTCCCAGGGGAGGGGGGGTGCCAACCCCTATATTGCTTGTTCTATGCTTTGTACCTCAGTCCTGACCATGCCTTCATTATAGATGCTTTCCTTTTTCTTAAAGAAACTTTCATTCTATGAGGTTACTTATTTAGAAATCCAAGTTCCTCACAGCCACGCATTTTCTCCCTTGGCTTCCACCTCTCTCCTTCTGCCTTATTATAAAACTGTTGGCTCCCAACACAAACTGAGCAACTGCAACACAGAAAGCGTCCACAAACCTTTAATTTTAGAGGGTCCATATCTTTAGACATTTCTTGCTTCCTCATCTCGGCAATGGTCTTTGGTCCTTTTTTGTCTGATTTGGCTGCAAACCCTTGCTTGGACAAGAGATCCTCAAAATCGTTTTCTGAAACTTTGGGCTTCTGTCCTGTTTGGCGAGATAAGCATTACAACGTTTCCTCACAGACCCAAAAGCGACACGGAAGCGAAACTGGCTGAGCAACAAGATGTCTCAACTCTTTCCAGAGAGGCTGACGGTGACCTTCTTCTGGTGGGCTCTCAACCCTAAATTCTCCCTTCAGCCAAATGCCAGTGAGCTTTGGGGCAACTAGATGGACCGCGGGCCTTTTAAGGAGGCACAGAAAATGAGAGAGCCCACTGAATCAACACGGTGGCTAAGAGGGTGAGCTACGAAATCCTCCTTCTTGTGTCCGACACGAACACACTCATCAGCTGCAGCAAAGATCTTATTCCTGACCTATTAATGCTCTCAAGTCTCAGCCTTCCTCCTGTCACATGGTCTGAATAATAAAATGGCTCTGGCATCATACAGAAGAACACTGGATTAGGGGAGCTCATGCTAAATTCTTTGATGAAGCCAAACAAGTGGCTTTGGGATAGTTACTACGCTGGTGGTGGTTCTTTGGCTGAAAGATCATCTGCAGAGTTAGCAGCGAGGGTCTGAGCTGGATCCACCAGCATGTGCACCCCTGCTCACCTGCAGTGGGGAGTTTGCCTAACCTAGCAAAGCCAGATTCCTTATCCTTCTGACTGAATGAACATGAGACAGCTTGAATGACAGAGCAGCCACCATCCATGGTAGCCCTCCTAAGCTAAGCCCATGAAGTTTAACTTGTGGTTTCTGATGAAATTTATGGGATAAAGACCTGAAGCATCAAGCCTGGCTCATGGCTGGAGACCTAGGCAAATAGATAAGCAGGACAGTGGGGAGAGGAGACACATTCCTCAAAGGACGGGGCTTCTGCCATGGTGACTGAGGGGAACCTCCACGTTCAGAGGCACTAAAACTCTGAATCTCAGTGGTGCGTGGTAACACCAGGGGAAGGGCGTGGCCTCCGTGCCCTGTTGTTGGCACTCCAGAGGAAATGGCTGGCCATTGTGTGCGACAGGATGGTGGACTAGATGGACCATTGGTGTGATCCAGCAGGGCTCTTCTTACATTCTTAAATAAGAGAGGGAAACACACATACACACACTTTTACAAATAGCTCAGAATCCCAAACATTTCTATGGACAGAGATTGCAACTTCTTCACCTCACCCCTTCCACAGCAGCTCAAAATGCCCCTGGGTAACTCCCAAGTGCCGCATGGGGTGGGGAATCAGAGGCTTAGTGGGAAGAGGGAATCAGAAGAACCTCCCCAACCTGTCAAGTGGAAATCCTCTGCAGCAAGGGTCCCCAAAGTGGTGCAAAGGGGCGCCATGACATCTGCTACTACTTTAAGCTGGTGCCCATCAACTATTCCCAGAAAGTGGGTGGAGCCAGGAGGGGCTCCTGCCCAGAGCAGCTGCTGATAGGCCACTGAAGTTCTAATTGGGCTGTGCAGATGAAAATGCCATCGCTTCAGCAGCAGATGCACCCATGTTGGTTTCGTTTTCCCTCCAAATCCCCTTTCCCAGGTTATTTGGAGCCCTCCCTTCTCCCTTGCACTTGGACTGCCTCTGGATGTGTCCATGGCTCTGCCCCCATGACAGCCATCCCGGGTCACAGGCTCCAAAAGGTTGGGGACGCCCTGCTCTGCAGAATCAAAGCTTCAAGAGGCGTGCTGCCCCTGTCACGAGCGGGGAGGGGGAGGGAAACCTTACCGAAGCCCGGGGCTCTGATGCCTCTCTCTTCCCGCCCTCCAATGACGCTGAAATTCACAGTGTAGTTGGGTTTGGATTGCCCGCTTGGCTTGCTCTGCTCTGGCGGTTTTGGCTGAGGCTGGGACTGCCATGACGTGCTCGCGCTTTGCGGCTTCCCGGCTTGCCGCTGACTCCCTGCTTTCTGAGACTTCGCAGCAAACCCGCTTGCCGAGAATCCTCCGCTGGAAGCACCTGGGCAACAATTCGGGCCATTTAATTCAAATCCTCCACGTCCTTTTAAATGACTGGACACAAAACCCACGTCCCGCGCCACCCTCTGGCCTCTAGGAGTGCCGTGATTCCAAAGCTGCGTCCCAAAAAGACAAAGTCGATCCACGGAAGCGTGCAAGGATCTCTTCACAGGCTGAAACGCAAGCTCAGCGGTGAGGAGGGGGACGATTCCACAGTGATCCATGCAACGGTCACCCCCAGACTAGACTACTGTAACTCATTCCACATAGGGCTGCCCTTGAATCTGCTCCACAAATTCCAACTGGTCCAGAACATGGGAGCCCAGGAGTCCTTATAAGGACCCCATTCAGAGCAACTGTTATACCCATGCTCTCCAGCTGCACTGGCTCCAGATTGCAGACTCAATGACTCTGACATTGAATGCCCTTAATGGTCTGGGACTCCTGTATCTTTAGGACCGCCTTTCCCCCCAAATAGCATTAAGACCTAGCAACCAAAATCAGCTCAGAGGCTCTGGCCCCAAGGAGACAAAACTGGCCTCAACAAGGACCAAGGCCTTTTCGGCCCTGGCAGAACATGCTACACGAAGAAGAGTTGGTTCTTATACGCTGCTTTTCTCAACCTGAAGGAGTCTCAAAGTGGCTTACAGTCGCCTTCCCTTTCCTCTCCCCACACCCTGTGAGGTGGGTGAGGCTGAGAGAGCCCTGATATCACTGCTCAGTCAGAACAGCTTTATCAGTGCTGTGGCAAGCCCAAGGTCACCCAGCTGGCTGCATGTGGGGAAGTGTGGGATTAAACCCGACTTGCCAGATTAGAAGTCTGTGTTCCTAATCACGACACCAAGCTGGCAAAAGTGAAGAGCTCAGGGCCCTTCCGGATCTCAAACAGTTCCAGAGGGCCTGTAAAATGGAGCTGCTCCTTCAGGCCTATGGTTGAGGGCAGAAGAAGAGCATCAGTTCCTCCCTGACAAAAAGCCACTCATAGACAGCCTCTCCAACCCCTCATAGGGACACATTTTTAAAGGAGATGTTTTTATATTTTATTGGTATAACAAAGTTTTACTATGACTGTTTTAAACTTCGTTATCAACCACTCTGAACCCACCAGGTAAGGGCAGTATAGGAATAAAACACCTCTTTATTTTGTGTAGACATATGGATGGCTTTAAAAGAGATTCATGGAGAGTAGGGTCCATCAATGGCCACTCTAAATTGGGTGAGCAGACAGCAACGTGGCAAGTAAAGTTCAGGGTTGTAAGCATACGGTGATGCACACTGGAACAACAACAACAACAAAAATAATCCTAACTTTTAATATACGGGTTTGAACTAGGTAGGACCACAACTGAAAGAGATTGTGAGGATATAGAAAACAACTCAGTCGAAATGTCACATGTAAAAATTTCATAATGTTCCATGTAAACTGCCCAGAGCGGTAAAGAATGGGTGGTATAAAAATCCAAACAAACAAACAAACTTGGTGTGAGGGGGCAGTGAAAAAAGGTGAACTGCATGCTGGGGATTATTGGGGAAGGGACTGGCAATGAAGCAGCCAGTATCGGCATGCTCCTTGTGTAGAGTTAAGGGGCATTCACATTTAGAATACCGCGTACCGTTCTGGGCACTGTCTCTCAATAAGGGATATTGCAGAGCTGGAGAAAGCCCAGAAGAAGCGACCAAGATAATTAAGATAATTATCCTGCGATAAAGGCTAAACAGTCTGGGATTTATCAGTTTAGAAAGAAGATGGCTGCAGAGGTCACAAAACATTTATAATATAATTTATAGGGTGCAGAAAGTGGATACTGCAAGCTTTCCTCCCTCCCCCTTTCCTATAATTCTAGAACTAGGGAGGCACCCAACAAAGAAGAGTTGGTTTTTATACTCTGCTTTTCACTGCCTAAAGGAGTGTCAAAGCGGCTTACAATCGCCTTCCTTTCCTCTCCCCACAACAGACACCCTGTGAAGTAGGAGAGCTGAGAGAGCTCTGACAGATGTGTTAGTATACAGCTGTGTATATAAAGGTACTCTGAATGGCACAGCCACAACGCTGGAACATCCCTCCCCTTCATATTCAGCCAAAATCAGAGCCTGCATACTTTCTTCTTCGGGTTGGTTTTCAATAGTCAGTGGGGTAAGCTGCACTCCCCCCCCAAAAAAACCCCCTAAAAGCACTTCAATAAGAGTGGGGGTGTTTTGTTTCATTTGTAACCATTGCTTGGTCAGAGCTCCCCAGAAGGAGGAGAGTACAAACTGAGTTTAGACTGAGCAATTAACATTTCAAGAGAACCTTCATGGTCTAAACCTCCAAGTGCCGGATGTTAGGGGAAAACTACATACTCTTGCCTTGTTGCCCTGCTTGTGCACTTCCCAAAAAGCATTCAAGTGGCCACTGCTCTGCGGCTCTCCATTTCCATAAGGCAGCCCTTACTTTCAAATTACTAAAACAGCAAACACTTTTGCGTCTGAAGTCAAGGTATATGGCAAAAAACAAACAAGTCGGCTGCGATGGGTAAAAAAGGATATGGATTTTTAAATTCAATGAAGATATGTATGGGCAAAACATCCCAGAAAGTGGACCGAGGAACACAAAGGTCACCGAGAAGGGCATGTTCAGCTAATGCAAATACCCTGGATATTGAAGAAAGCTCCCCCTCACTGGCAGTCATCATGCAGCAGCTGGACAGCTACTCACTGGCAGTCTTCAAGCAAAGGTTGGATACACACTTTTCTTGGATGCTTTAGGATGCTTAGGGCTGATCCTGCGTAGAGCAGGGGGTTGGACTAGATGGCCTGTATGGCCCCTTCCAACTCTATGATTCTATGATTCTAGGATTATCCAGGATGCTTGAGGCTGATCCTGCATTGAGCAGGGGCTTGGACTAGATGGCCTATAGGGCCCCTTCCGACTCTAGGATTCTACGAAAGGATAGGAATTCCTGGCAGCTCAAGGCTGCAACATGACATAGCCTGGAAACCTGATGTATACTTTTAATAGAAGCAGTGTGTGTGTGTGTGTGGGGGGTGATGCATGAAAAATATGGTGCTGCAGCAAACACTGTAGATAAGACAGTAAAATCAGAGTCCAGTAGCACCTTTAAGACCAACAAAGACCAACATTCTTCCCACTGTCATGATGGTCAGTTCATAGTCGGAGGAAGAGTGCTTGCACTCGGAAAGCTCACGCCTTGAATAAACCTTTGTTGGTCTTAAAGCTGCTACTGGACTCTGATTTTATTGTGCTACTTCAGACCAACACGGCTACCCATTTGAATCTATAGATAAGACAGATTATTGCAAAAATGTCCAATAACAAAACGATGGATGCACAGACAAATTCAGTTCAAGCATTACAGATGTTAGCAATTTCCAATCAGAGGGCTATGAATTCCTGACTTTGAAAGGAGCTGCTCTGCGGTTGTTGCCTCCTGCCCTCGACACAAGACAGCAAACAAATTCATCTCCATAAGAGGTCAGAACTACATCCTCATCTTTATACTGAAGATGAATCCCACACATCGAGTCCATCCGGGTGCCTGTCTCTCACCTCTGAACAATATGTGGCTGCATGTTGCCATTCCTCAGTCCTTTTGTTATTGGACATTTTTTGCACGCATCGCAATATTCACTCTTCATAGATTCATAGCGATTTGCTGCGGCAGTGTATTTTTGGTTTTCTGCTATCCTACTCTGTGGCTTCTTTTGACCTGTTTATCTGATTATGCAGACTGACAAATCCTGGAGAAAGTCCTTCCAATAAGGCCAGGAGTACAAGGAGGGTGGGGTGCAAAAAGCTTCTAATGACAGCTGTGAAAATCAACTCATGTTGTGACTGTGACCTTAATTACCCGAACAGTCACAATTAACTGGGTGAGAAGTCTAGATCCTCTTGCTGGCACCCCACAGAGTTTGCTCAAAAGACAATTTGGCAACTCCTTCCTGATCTGGGATAGGGGGGAGAAAGAGGGGGGAAGACAGCTCCTTCTCCAGAACTTCTGGCAATCTGCAAATCATCACACGGAGGCAATGTAAAGCTCTGACTTTGTCAGTCAAATGCCTGCTCCTTCTGACTCCTCCTCTTATAGACGTGGTGCGTACTTTTAATTCTTTTGCTCATGTTCTTCATTCACCCCACAATTGTCATGAACCCCAATTCATGCCTTTCTCCCTTCCTGCAGGCCAGCAAGGCCAGGCAGCATAAAGCTGTCAATCTCTCTTCAGGCTCCAAACCTCCTCTGCATTCCCAGCAGGGACCACTATCTCCTCTCCTTATCGAACCGCTCCTATGACCTTGCATAGACAGTAGAGACTCGACAGAAATGTTACTGTTAGGATCAAAAGCCAAACCATCTGGCCAGGCATGGGAAAACTTACACTTCTTGTCCTGTGCTCTCCCACCTAAATTCCTGGTCACCCCCTCCCTTATCGAATGTACCCTATAATATTCTGTGAATGTCTATTGCACCTTTGTAACTGCCAAGACCTTTGCTCAAGGGGTCTTGGCCTATTCCAGCATCTAGTAGTTGTCTGTTTAATAAAGCTCTTCCTTGGACTTTTAACGGCCTGTTGAATCCTGGATGTTTCTTTATCACGGACTCTACCGGCTGATCTTAGCCTGTAGCCTGACAACAATGAAGTTTAGACACGAAGATCTGAACATCCCGGCATGATTCTGCTGAATTCTCAGCCTCTGAGCACATGATGCAGACTGAACTGCATCAAGTATGTTTTGCATGGCACCAAACAGGGAACAACAAAGGACTCAACAACCATGCCTGGGTGTTGGGAGGGAGATTAGAAAAGCTCCAGTGACCTGGCACCAAGCTGCAAGTGCAGCACTGGAACACCCAAATTAAACAGCTGTCGTTGAACAACAAAATTTGAGTCCAATGGCAGCTTTAAGACCAACAAAGATTTAGTCAAGGTGTGAGTAAGCCTTGAATGCATCTTTGTTGGTCTTAAAGCTGCCATTGGCCCCAAATTTTCTTGTGCTACTTCAGACCAACATGGCTACCCGCTTGAAGCTGTAGTTGAGGACTGGATTGTGTAGCAGGGCTGAGTAGGGCTGCTCTCAGTGATTCACAGAGTGGCTGCAGCTCAGCACAAGAACACATGAGGCTGTCTTCTCCCCAGCCAGACCAGTGGTCCATCAAAGTCAGCAATGGCCCATCTCTGACAAGTGGCAGCTCTCCAGGGTCTCAGGTGGGGGTCTTTCATCCGTTTGCTGATGCTTTTTGTGGGAGATGCCAAGGATCGTCCCAGGGACCTCCTGAACACCAGAGCAAATATTCTACCACTGAGTCATGTCCCTTCCCATCCGTACTTGGCATGTTGAAGGGTCCCGGTTTCAGTTCTTAGCTTTTCTTGCTAAAAGGCTCTTCTGCGTGAAGTCATAAGAGCCAGAGGAAAAGTCATGGGCCTAAATAGGACCAGGAGCATAGCTCAATTCAACTTGATGACTGGGATCTTGTCTCAGCACTCCTGATTCCCAGGAGTCTGATTAGCAATGTCTGAAACCTGCACATGGTCCAAAATACAGTGGCCAGCTTCAGCTGACAAAGGCCAAAGGAAGGTAACACACCTGTTCTAAAACATCTATCTTGGCTACCTATTTGTTCCTGAGGACACACTTCAAGGGGACTTCTTAAAGCCCTCGAGGCCGTGGTCTTGGGGAACCTGAAGGACATCATCTTGCATATATCATGCAATAAGAGCTTCTGAGAAGGTTCGTCTTGGAGCACGTCTGTGGTCTATGCACAGTTTTGCTACTGTAACCTCTAGAGCAGGGGTAGTCCACCTGTGGTCCTCAAGATGTCCATGGACTATTTGAAACCATATGTACTGTTTCACTCCCATCCCACAGTTCTCGTCACTTTACTCAGTGGTCTATGTCAGGGGTAGTCAACCTGTGGTCCTCCAGATGTCCATGGACTACAATTCCCATGAGCCCCTGCCAGCAAATGATGGCAGGGGCTCATGGGAATTGTAGTCCATGGACATCTGGAGGACCACAGTCCATGGACATCTGGAGGACCACAGGACCAAATGCTGGCAGGGTCTCATGGGAATTGTAGTCCATGGACATCTGGAGGACCACAGGTTGACTACCCCTGCTCTAGAGCCTTCTGTGTGGTGGCTATGCAGCCACACAGTTCCCTGCCCACAAATATTCATTTGGCCGCCCTTTTGCTGGGACTGCAGGAGTTGGCCAAGATTCATTCCCGAAAATCTACCTGAGCAGGTTAAAAAATTTTTAAATTTTAAGTGAAGAAAACTTACTATAAATCCTTGCCTTCATGTTTTAAACATTAGCTCTGCTACATATTTTATAGCTCTTAAAAACACAGATTTGTTATTCACTTCAATCTTTCAGAGAGATGTGCTACTGAGAACCATCCTGGGATAGAATTAGACCACATTATAAGGCAGGATCTGTATTCATCCTGCATTGCCTTTCATTTATTATTGAATACGGTGTGCTGGTTTGAACTGTGAACAGAGAGACCACTTTCTGTCTAAAAAAAAAAAGGCATAAAGGTCAATTATTCAAAGACAAAAAGCAATGGCCTTTGCTAAAAATAATAATTAAAAAACTCAAATTCCCAATGGTCTGAATTTGGTTCCAATTGAACAAATCAGTTAAAATATTTGGGTGTGATCTTCCAAGCATCAGGCTCGAGATATATGTCATCTCAAATGCCCAAAGCACTTCTGGGGTCACTCAAAAATTTTATTGCACAAAGGCATTGGATGTTTAATAGCTGCTCTATTTAATGCCAAGCATCTTGCTCAATCTACATATGCAGCACCGTTTAACATCTTGTCTAACTATAGTAAGGTGGAGACGGTACAAATTTCTGAAGTCAACCTTACAGGTCCTCCCAGTGTCTCAAACTCTACAATTTGGCTAGAAACTGGCATGGTTTTGGCAGAGGAAGGCTGTAGATCAGTGGTTCTCAACCTGGAGGTTGGGACCCCTTTGAGGGTCGAATGACCCTTTCACAGGGGTTGCGGCAGGGCAAGCAGCTTGGCCGGGGGGTAGTGGTGGAGCGCCATCCACCCAACAGCCTTGCGGGACAGATCAAGATAGAGCCTTTATCTGTCTGGAGCAGGGGAAAAGAGCGAGATCGGCATGGCGGGACAAGAGACAGAACTGAACTGAAAAACCCCAGAAAAAAAAACAATTTATATACACTCATGCACAATGGATTTTCACGCCACTGGCCAGTTTCGGATTAATTTCCGTGAAAGAGCATTTGCATAATTTTATGGTTGGGGTCACCACAACATGAGGAACTATATTAAAGGGTCATGCCATTAGGAAGGTTGAGAACCACTGCTGTAGATGGTGGTGGTCTCATATGGGGTTAAAGGTAGTGTTTATTCCCCAATTAATAATATTGAACTCCTCTGTTCCTCCTTGACTTAGATTACTGAGCAAGACACTAGCTTCACATGTATTATCACAACAATATGTACTTTCTTTGGATTACAATCAAGTCTCTGGTAAATCAGAGGATTTTGGATATTGAGAGGCAGCATGACATAGAATGAAACAGTGGCTATTTGATTTAGGTTTCTTCAACAGAATAATACCCATGCCTTGTCTCTCTCACCTAGGAAATTATGAACACAGGAGAATATTTACACTGATGTGATGCCTTGCCTTCAGCTGCTCTTGAAGGCAGATTTATAAAAATATCCTGTGATGAACGCATCTGCCCTTGTTGTGCTGAAGATATAGGAACCTTAGAACATGACATTTTTCATTGCGGGTCATATAAAAACGTCCAAGAGGCCTGAGGATCCCCTGGAAGTATAGCTCATCTCCAGGGAGTCAGGCTGAAGGAAAAGCTCTCCTTGATCACCTGCACCCCTTCAAAAGGAATGCACATGGCCACAGACACCTCTTGGCTAGCACAGTCTGTTGCTTGGCTGGTGATGTCTGCCCTTCTGAAGCCTGAGGCCTACTGCTGGCAACAGCAGTTCCTGTCTGCAAGGCCAAGTCATTGCCTAATAAAAGTGGATCACTTAGTTCCCCCCAAAGTCTCACTGTCTACTTTCCTATAAAGCTAACTCCACTTGAAATTCTGGGCCACTTATGTCTTTGATTATGTAGGACCTCCCTGGCAAATACTGATTTTTATTTACCAGGCCAAGCTTGAGAAAAGTGACTCGAGTTCCTATGTCTCCCCAGCCATTTACTTGTTCACCATTTACCGTTTCAGGCTGTAAATATTCTTTATTTAGATTTTCCTGCACTTTCAAGACTCACAGGACCCATGCTAGTCTGTCTGTCTGTGCCCCACAATACAAACAAAATACAAACTGGCAAAAGCCGTAGCCCAGGCGGGACACGCCCGTACCACTCCACCCCAGTCTCAGCCTGCAAGCCTCTACCATCGTCTCTACTATCGCTGCTCATCTCTAGATTATAATGATCAGCTCTGCAGGCAAAATGGCTACTGAGGCATTGTACCATTTTAAGGCCCTCCTCCAAACCTCCAGGAATATTTCCAACCAAGAGGTAGCCAATCTCCAGGTGGGGCCTGGAGAGCCCAGCTCATCTCCAGGTTATAAAGATCAACTCTCCGGGGTTAAGATATTGCTGGTCTTGGACTGTAATTAAATGCATTTTTATTACCTTCCATCTCACAGTCTATCACTAGACAACTATTGTGGGGTAGTACCATGGTTTGGACTAGGGGGTGGCCCAAGTGGCTCTCCAAAAGTCCATGGGCTACAGTTACTATGAGCCCCTGCCTGGTAATTGTAGTCCACGGACATCTGGAAAGCCACAGTTTGGCCGCCTCTGGACTAGGCGCTGGAATATTTGGATTCTAATCCCTGTTTGGGATGCTCGCTGGGACTGTCACAAGTCTGTTTTGGTGACAGAGTGTGGAAGAGAAGTAAGCTAAGTGATAGGACCACTGACTCCTGATTAGGAAGACAGGTGGGAGCTTGGCATAGTGGTTAGGAACACCGGCTTCTAATCTGGTGAGCTGGGTTCAATTCCCTACTCCGCCATATGCAGCCAGCTGGATAACCTTGGGCTAGTCACAGTCCTGTTAGAGCTGTTCTCACAGAACAGTTCTCTCAGCCCCACCTACCTCACAGGGGATCTGCTGTGAGAAGAAGGGAAGGACACTGTAAGCTGCTTTGAGACTCCTGATAGAGAAAAGCAGGGTATAAAAACCAACTCTTCTTCTAAATAAAATTTCAAATACAGATCATTTCTGTAGCTGATCTAAACCTCTTGTAAAAATCAAGACACAAGACACAGAAAATCTGTTCCACAGAAGCTAAAAACACAGAGGCTATATGCTCTCAAGTCACATGAAATGTTTCTGGAAAAAGTAGCATTTGGTAGCCAGCAGGAGTTAATAAAATGGAATGTACTGATCCATCTCTTCAATAATCTACATTTCAAATTGTTTCAACCATCTGATCCCCCTTAAAAACACAACATGTTCATGCCTTTTAGCCCCACCCTCTCCCCGCCCTACTGTACACTCACTTGGAAGGCCAGCTCTCAGGTCCGCAAGGTCGGCAAAAGGGTCAAAGTTCTGGGATTTTGCTTGGCTGGAGGAAAGGCCAGAGGAGACGCTGGATAGGCCACCTGTCGTAAAAGCTTGTCCTGTGTCGTGTGACAGAAAACAGTGACAAAATTGTTGCACGAGTACCTGAAAACGGTCCTATCACAACTAAGGCCGGTGGCCTTAACCTGGATGTTCCAGGCTGACTTGAATACTTCAGATCTCGGAAGGTAAGCAGGGCCTGCCCTGCTTTGGATTTGGATGAGAGGCCACCAAGGAAGCCCAGGGTTGCGACACAAAAGGCGGACAATGGCAAACCACCTCTGAAAGTCCCTTGCCTTGGAAACGCTAGGGAGTCTCCATAAATTAGCTACAACTTGATGGTGCTTTCTGCCGCTAAGCGGTAGCATCTAAACTTGGTACAGCACAGGGGCTTAGGGAGTAAGAAGTAGCTCTTTATTCTCAGCCCCCTCCCCCTTGTGTTAATTCTAGCTCCCTTACCAGGTTGTTCTAAAAACCAAGCTGTTCTTTATGCTGTGTTTTGAGCACTCTAGAAGTGCTCCTAAGATTATTAAAGTGGAGAATCTTGGTACAATTCGCATGGCAATTCCTAAAAGAGCGAATGGTGCTCTGGATCTGATTTTCAGCGGCTGCCGACGGCTGTACTCTAAAACTTCTCTCTATCTGCACGCAGCAAGTCTTGTTGCAGTACCCTCAGGCTCTGTCCAGCTCAGAAGTTGCAATCGGAAACAGAAAAAAAAAGGCTCCATGGTTTTATAAAAGTCAAGATTATTGCTATAGCACTCCAGGCCAGGATTTCTCAAGCAGGGTTTCTTGACAGCCCTGGAAGGGTTTCCCGAAATGTGTTAAATATTTATTGGGTGATATGACTACATATGGTCATGTCAACCCACCTCCCTCCTACAATGGCCAATGATGGGCCTGGAGGGGGTGGGAAGGGGAAGAGCCCCAGGTGGGCGTGCCCACAGCTATACTTCCCAACCCTATTCTGCACAATCGTGCCACTTTGGGGGCCTGAAGAATGTTTCAGGGGCTTCTCAACGGTAAAAAAGTTGTAGAAGGCTGATATAGGTACACGATTTGGAAGTCCATCTAAAAACAGTCTTCATATGAGCTCATATCACTAAGAGCTTTAACATCCTTGCATTACATCACGACCCCAAGCATGCTTGCAGAGAGTTCCCTTGGGTTCAAATTCCCTTCTTCTTTAAGTTTCCTTCTCCTGGGAAAGTGGGCTTGAGACCGCAATCCCACACAGAGTTCCTCCACCCTAAGATCGTGGGGGATGAGTAACTGGAGAAAAGGGCTAAGGGCTACTGTGCATAATACCTTCAAAAGTGGACTTCTTAGGTTGTGATGGTGCAGGGTGGCTGACTGCTGGAGAGTCTGCCCAAGAATCCCAGCCACCTAAAAGGTCAGGCTGGCTTGCTGAGGAGGGCATTTTCGGTGGGTCAGATGATAAACTACCTAGAAAGGTGGAAAACAATGGCTTTAGGGCTAATAGGGTGAAGCATTCTGCATTATAAACATGCTTAATTCTATGTAGAGCAACACATGGTCCTCCTTTTGATTCAAAGAAACCCAGAAATGGATTTATAGAAATCGATTTATAGCAACATTCATTCATTCATTCATTCATTCATTCATTCATTCATTCATTCATTCATTCATTCATTCATTTATTCATATACCGCTCCTCACTGTGATTGGAAACAGGAGGCTTCAAGCCTTTGCCCATCTTCTAATACTCTAAAAGAGAAACCGAAGTCTTGCCAAACACTTTTCTTACCACCAGGAGCTCAAAGCATACCAACAGCTTGTCTTATAGCATATCCCCCCAACCCGTGAAGTGAGTTAGGGCAAAAAGTGTGTTATTTGGTGAAGCCTTACCCACACCAGGAGTTCCTGGGTGCCAACCTGACTTAACCGTAGATGATTCTTCCAGCCCAGGAACCAGAAGTCTATCTGACTGGTTCAATTTCAATGTATGGTTTTTAGAATGTTGCTAAGTGGGTCAACCTGCCCCCCACCCCCCAAGCAGTTAGCTCTAAATGGTGTGCCATGAATTACAAAGAGATGGTGTCTTGGATCTACATAACTCAGACGGTGAGGGATCAAAAACAAAAAGCATTTCAAAAACTTTAATCAGTCGCAGAACAGCTTGCGATTCACGAACACTTAAATCAAAGTAGCTGCTATCCTCCGGGGCAAATGATGCATTTCTGGATTGGAGCAATAGAGGCACCTATTAAAGACCTGTCCATTTTCAGCTCTAAGAAACTGCTACACTAAACAAGGTGTGTTTAGTGGTATTCGGAAGCATAACAGGCATCTCTTGGAGAAATTCCCAGGTCCTTTTCAGTACACTGCACAGACACTGGCAGAATATCATACCTACAACACACGTAAAATCACTGGGTAATTTACCTGAAACAAACAAACAAAATACTGAAAAAATACCTCACTAGAATTTTTGATATTTTCTAATAATATAGTAAAGGCTGAAATTCAGCAGTCACTAAAAGAAAGCATCTTCCACTGAAAAACAAGGGGAATTGACAGATGACAAATGCTTCAGGAAACCTACTCTCCTCCCCTGTTAACCAACACTGGGCAGGGGAAAGAACCATATAGGTACAGGCAATGCCTTAGCCTCACGAGGCGAGAGAACCCAAATGAGCTCGTGTACCTCCAAGCTACTTTAGGTAGCTGGGTCCATGAAGCTTCTCCACTTAAGATGTTGGTGTGTTACCGCTGCACCCAGAAGCAAACAACAATAGCAGAGAGGGAGGAAGAACGCGATGAAATTAATGATAGTTCGATAGAGAAGGTATAATTTTTCATTATCTGGTGAATATGCAAAGCATCATTCATCTTACGTTAATTCCAACACATATTGGTAAACACGTCCAACTAAACAGCCATTCATTGCTTTAATCTCACCGATACCAAACTCACTTCCCTTACAGCAGCATATCCCATGTTGACCTACACATAGGACCAAACTCATACAAAGGATCATAAAGACCAAAAGACCCTGCTCTCCTACAAAGCTACACATACAGCTGGCTGAACAACCAGCCTATTCTCCGAGAGGTGAAGGGCGCTAGATTGCATAGGTTTCTGATTCCATCTTTCCCAACACTTCAGCTGGAAGGCTGGGGGGGGGGGGGGGGACACAAATGAGAATTGCTCCTGGCCACTAAGTGAGTTTCATGGCCAAGCAGGCATGTAGATATTTGTTTCCTGAACCTTGGACTAACACTCCGGTTACTGGACCACACTGGCTTTCAGCAGTGTCGATTTATTCCGAAAACAAATATGCTACCTTCTCCACTTGAGACACAGGGACTCGGGCTCCAGGATGCTTTCCCAGCATCTCTGGCAAGACAAATGTCCCTGTGCCAGGAAATGGCAGCCAGATGCATTGGTGAATTACAGGAAGGAATAAACCATGTATCATATTATTTCGACTGAGCCACCGGGCTCTCTGAATGGCCCTGGGCCAACTACTGCCCCCCAGCACAATTCATCTCACAGGACGCTGTTAGAATAATACGTAAGAGTGAATCATGCATGTCACCGCGATTTCCTTGAGAGGGAGGGCA
The DNA here is from genome assembly GCF_049243985.1 of Paroedura picta. Lineage (NCBI taxonomy): Eukaryota > Metazoa > Chordata > Lepidosauria > Squamata > Gekkonidae > Paroedura > Paroedura picta. The sequence continues at coordinate 95,173,038 of NC_135375.1, forward strand.
GGATCAAATGTGATGGGGAGACTTCAAAATAGGAATTTGGGCTATTCTGAAGAGAAACAGCATCAGTTCCACCTTCTCTGCTCGGGATACTCACCAAGAACCACACCAGAGGTTTTTTTTTGTTATTGTCGTTTTAAAGCTTGGGTTAACTTGGGCATTCAAATTATCACCACAGCCAGACAGCCACATTGATATCAAGAGAATAACTTAGCTCAGGAGTAGTCAACCTGTGGTCCTCCAGATGTTCATGGACTATAATTCCCATGAGCCCCTGCCAGCATTTGCTGGCAGGGGCTCATGGGAATTGTAGTCCATGAACTTCTGGAGGACCACAGGTTGACTACTCTTGACTTAGCTGAGCCGTGTAATTCTATTATATGTCTGTATCAAGAAACAGAAACTATCCCGATGGCAACATTTTATTATAGACCAATGCTGTCACTAACAATGCGTTGAGTTTCTCACATTCTAGAACCCCCAAATATACTCCAGACAATCAACGTTTTAAACAGAATTGTCTACAAAGCTTGGGTCAAAAGGTAATGGAGATTCCAGTTCCCCAAGAAAAGTATTCTTTTTCAGTCTTAGGCATGACCAGGTGAGACAGGTGGCCAGGGTTTCTGGAATGACCTTTTCAGGTAACATTATTTCTACGCCAATCACATTCCCAAATGCTAGATCCGGCATGAGGGCACAGAGGTCACGGTTTGACCCACCTTATCGAAAGGCCCTGTGGTCTCATCGGTAGACTGCGAGCGGTTGTTTTAGAAAGGTTCTTGCACCTTCACTTGAGGTACGGAGCTGAAGCTATTTAGGTACCATTTAAGCTGACAGAGGAGCTTTTCCTGATCCCACAAAGAGCTATTTATAGGATTAACCAGGAAAGAAACCGAACAGCAAGTGTATGTGCCCTTACATACTCATTCTAACCAGTGCCAGGTTACTTTGGCTAGGAGATCAAGGTTATTTAAGACGCCTACATAATACTCTCCAATTTACACATCTTGTTCGAGCCCATGCACAAGAGGGGGGGGGGGGGAGAGACGTTTCTGGCCCCGGATGGCATAGTTGCTATGCTTCAGTATCCAAAACATCACAGATAGTGGTGTTTCTTGCAAGCAATTATTCTTCATTTGGTATGAAACAGAAAGGTGGCTGTCAGAGGAATCAAACAAGTCATGCAGACAAGCACCAGTCAAGGGCTCATCTGCATTTTGATATTTATTTTTGCACTGTAAAAGTTATGTTATGAAAATCTGTATTGAAAATTCTTGTGGAAAAGAAACCCAAACACGTATGGTTTCGGAGAACAGAGGTTTAGGTCTGAGCTCTCCAGTTACAAATCTCCATTTGCCTTGGATTCTCCAGCTTGTGAGCCCCTCTCTAAAGGAAACTAATTAATCGTGGCATCGCTGGTTCTCAAGTTTATGATTATTTATTTATTAAAAGGGTTTTATGCCGCCATTCTTCATGGTTCAAGGTGAGATTTCTAGTTCAATCATATGCTGTCAATGTTAAGAACTTGCCAACTTTGTTTTATTTAACAGGTTTACATGTACAATCCAGAAGACACCAGCAAAACCAACCAATGAGATTTGTTCCCAATATATATATAGATTTTAATATACCAGACTAGATGGTGTTACCTGATATACTGGACTAGTTAAATGTTGCCACCAATCTTCATATACAGCAGGGATACTTAAAATGGTGGTGCCCAGAGGCATATGGGCATCTGCCAGTGTTTTTACTGGTACCCATTTGCTTCTTGAGGCTTTGGGAATATAATCCCAAAAGTCTTGAGTGCAAGTGAGAAACAGGGAACTTCAGGGAACTTCAAGCCTCTTCCTTACAGAGCTTGGTGCAGTCGTTAAGAGTGGTGGCTTATAATGTGGAGAGCCAGGTTTGATCCCTGCTCCTCCACATACAGCCAGTTGGGTGACCTTGGGCCAGTCCCAGTCCTGTTAGAGCTGTTCTCACACAGCAGTTCTGTCAGAGCTCTCTCATCCTCACCTACATCACAGGGTGTTCACTGTAGGGAAAGGAGGGGAAGGTGATTGAAAGCTGCTTTGAGATAGCGAAAAGCTGGGTATAAAAAACAACTCCTCCTTACTTGACTGACCAGCAAAGCACTGAGCTCAATTCAGGCAGGTGTACCTCTCCCTAGGGATCCTCTAGAACAGTGGTTGTCAACCCCCGGTCTGCGGCCCGGTGACGGCCCGCAAATGCCTCGCTACTGGGCTGCGGCGGGGGAGAGGGAGGCGCCTCCCTCCCCCACGCAGCGCGGTGCTCGCCAAGCCTTCATGAGAAGGCCCAGTGAGCACCACGCTGCATGGAGGGAGGCGCGGCTGCCAGCATGCCAGCAGGTGCAAACGCGCTTGCACGGAGCTCTGCGCAGGCGTGTTTGCACCTGCCGGCGGGCACAAACACACATGTGCGACCGCTTTGCGCAGAACTATTGCACATGTGTGTTTGCACCCCTGGTGGGCACAAACGCGCATGTGCAAAAGCTCCATGCATACGTGTTTGCACGGAGCTGGCATGCATGAGTGGCGCCACCGTGCCACCCTCTCCCTTCCACTCCTTCTAGTGGTCCCCAGCCTTAAAAAGGTTGGGAGACGCTTCTAGAAGCAAACTCTCAACTTTATTCAGAATAAAAAGCTAAAAAGTGTATTTCCCCAGAATTAGAGAAGCTATCCAAGCTTCCCTTTGTCTCCCCAGGCAGGAACTGCTTCACAGTTACCCAAGAGGCACCTATCTGCAGAGAAGCAGATGCCTGCATCTATTGTGTGCTACTTAAGTCTGGATCCTACCAACAATTTATGACTAGGCTTCCCCCCCCTCTATGGTAGTGCCGTCTATCCTTTCTTCAAAGGGTCAACAAGGTTGGAGACCTCCAACAGAGAGTTAAACACACAACTGTAGCCTCCTAGGGACTGACATTAAAGACTGTTCTGGCTAATAGTGAACTTCATGCTGTTGTTAATTCATTACTCTTTCAGGCAAGGATTAACCATGGACCAGAGGCAGCCCCCCAAGCAAGCATGATATTTCCCTCTCACTGCTCTTCTACTAGAGCAGGGGTAGTCAAACTGCGGCCCTCCAGATGTCCATGGACTACAATTCCCAGAGGCCCCTGCCAGCAAACGCTGGCAGGGGCTCCTGGGAATTGTAGTCCATGGACATCTGGAGGGCCGCAGTTTGACTACCCCTGCACTAGAGGCTCTGCAATATTTTAATTACGGTACAACATAAATCTGCGCATAGTTGCATTCAAGGAAAAACAATTTCCAATTTGCAAAGAACTGGATTTTGTACAAATTCCTTAGCTATGCCTCAATATACTTAAAAAAAATAATTCTTCACTCCGCCAAACGACATTACCTTCTTCTGCAACATGTCCAACTGCAACTTTCTTTGCAAATATAAGCTTCTGGCCCCTGGTCCTCTTTCTAGCTGGATTGTGGATGGCATAATTCTTTTTTGGCTACTCTGTATGGATTTAGCATAGCAATACCCTGTGTACCATGCTGAAACCTCAAAAGAAAGCTCCCAAAAGAAAAAGAGAGCAACCATTAGCAACCTTACGCGGCACGCTATAAACATGCGAGGCAACACTTTGGAACACAAAGCTTACGAGAAGAGCCACACCAGCGTCGATCTGTTAGATGCTAATCCACGGCAGCGTGACACTCAGCCACTGGCCACGTGATGGGGGAGGGGAGGAAGGAAGCCATGTTGAATGCCCGCTTACCTAAATTAAGGAAGTCTGTGCTAGAGGAAGGAGGTGGAGCGCTGTGCGTGGAAGGAAACATGCCCGGTGCCGTTGGTGCGTTTGGACTAAGGAAGTCGCCGAAAAGATCAGGAGTGGGAAGACTTGGATTGTCGGGGCTGGACGATATTGTGAAAGGGTCAAATGGGTCGGCTAAAAATAGAAAAAGAGAGAGAAAAGCACGCATGTCTGTATTATCTGAGAGGTTGTGAGAAGGAAAATGCTATTTAAAAAAAAACAATCCTTCTAGGCTGGAAATAAATAGCATGAGAAGGTATGACATAAAGCATATTATGATCTTTCCTTTTAAGCCAGCTCTGCTCTCTGCTATATCCCCTTCTCCCACAGTAAGGATTAGCTGCTATTATACAACGCAAGGATTGCCAATCGTCACCCACAGGAAGATCCGTGGTCTTCCCCAAGATAATTCTTCCCACACTTAGACATTCACTGTGCTAAGCCCCCTTGTTTCCCAGCAAAGAAAGCAAAAGTCTCTAAAATTTGCCAATCACATCAGACCTGACATCATTCTACAAAGGGGGGGGGGGGACAGGGACCAAGTGACATGTGAAAATTGTTAGAGGAGCAGTCAACAGAGTAGAAAGAGACAGCAGCAGCCAATGAGGGCTAAGTAGACTAACAGCAGTGTAAAAGCCATACCATACCGGTCTGAACAGAAGGCATTGCTGATTTCTCCGCCCCAGAAAGACGGACTTTAAGGATGCAGAAAAGCTGTGTCCGGCAAGAAGTCTTTTCGCTGACCACAGCCGAGCGGGAGCTAACTGGAGTGGCTCAAGGGATGGTATTTATACTCAGCAGGGAGTGGCGTGTGATGGCCAGCAGGGAGTCCAGCTGACACGTTACCTAGCTTCGGCCACACTCACAGGTGGGGAAAAAAAATCCTTCGAGTGTCGAGTATGTCCTGACACTCACAGACCCTTAGATTTAAGAGCACCGGTTGGGGAAAAGCACCTTGGAAGGAAAGATTTTCAGAAATGTGCATTATGTTCCACTGCAGTGGCAAGCGCCTGCCATCTCCCTCTCCCTCCATTTTCATCATCCGTCAGGAGAACTTAATAATGGTAATGAACAAGTCGGTCTCCCCAGCTCGGCCAAGACTCCAGGTATAACCTTGTATCTGTCACCGTTCAAAACAATCGCAGCTCTGTTACTCTCATGTGACTTCGAGGTCTATCAGCAAGCAGCATGACGACAGGGCCTCCTCGAATGCATCTTTTGTTCTTATAAAGGCCGGGGGGGGGGGCTATCATCCTAGGACAAACCACACCTTTGACTCCAAGCTTTAGTGGAAAAATCCAAATACTCAAAGGAGACAAAGACAACTCATTATTTCCCACCTAGTTAGAGATTAAGAGTGGTGTCCGTGGAATGCACAGTGTGCAAGCTTCACCTGAAGGTCACAGTACTCTGAACCTGAGCGCCCAATTGGCTGTCTCCCAACAAACAACTTGCAGGCATTTCTCGAGTAGGTTCTTATTATAGTTTTGAGGAATCAATCAGAATTCAGGAAGCACAAAACATACCAGGGACCTTTGCCCTTCCCTCCTTTCCCAATATGGTTAGCTGGGTTTCCCTTCCAGTGGGAGGGCCCTGGAGGAATTCCAAGCAGTAAACTAGTGGCACTGGACATAGGCCCTAGCAAAAAAGGCACAATAGGATTTTGGGCACAATAGTAAGCTCAGAGAAGTTAAGACCCAAAACCCTACATGACCTGCTTCAGAGAGAGACAGAGACAGACAGACAGACAGGGAAAGAGAGACAGAGAGAGAGAGAGAGAAGAAAGACAGAAAGCCACAGCCTTTACACTAAAGATAACACATAACTGGGTGAGAAATACATCAATCCCTATTCACTCTTAAGGGGGTGGTTATGTTCACATCAGAAATACACGTGAGATGAATTTCCTCCAACACGGACTCCCTTAAAACACTGACTGGTCTGCCATTTACATTTCCTGGTGGAAGCTGATCCAGAGAACCCCCCAGATCTTCACAAAATGGAACCCTCTTTAAAACAGCTTTACTTGTCAGGACTCATTATTCCAGAGTAACATAAATGTCTTAAAACATGGTGCAGGAAGGAGTCTACCTTCAAAGTGACTGCCCCAGTCACATCTTGGCCGCCTTTATGGGAGTAATTACTCCAGTACCATGGTTTTGGAACCAAACACAATTAAAAGGTTTTTTGTACCAAACTTTCTCCAAGTTCACAGACAAAGCAAAACATATTCGAGAATTAATTTTTCAAATTAGAGACAGACAGTAGAGGGTGACCATCCACATGAGCTCTCAGGTCTGGAAAGAATTCGATGGGAGCTGAGCTAACAAGTAGATGTTCCACCTGAAATCCAGTGTGATTTTTTGTATTCAAGATATCCAAGATCAAGAGCAACTACTAACGTAGTTCTGGCACCGGCATAAGACCTAGTCAGATATCAGATATTAGACATAAACAAAGAAGCTCAAACAACAACTATGGAAACTATGAACGGTCAGCCACACTTTCCACTGTCCCAATACCAAACACAGAAAAGCAAACGAGATTGCAGGGCAAGGGAAATCCATGTCCAACCTACAACTGTTCCTTCCATTCAGGAATGTAGCACAGAATCACCCAGGTCCGATATGAAGGTAAATGCACTTCAGCAGAGAACTGTTTTGCCTGCTCTTTCTGCACACAAAAGGCAGAGAGGGCAGGTGAGAACGCAGGACTCTTTCCCACGAACCCTGCAATGACCTCCCACTCCTGATAAGAAAGACCAATCAGGACGCTGGAAGCAGCTCCGTGTGAACTTTGACAAGCTGGACTTGTTTTAAATGCTCGCGTTTAGCCTGACCCGACGTTTCTGCTGGCTATTCCTGAGGAACTTACCTTCACCCCCGATAATGCATCCATCTTGCTTTTAGCACTCTGCCCAGTGTAAAGCAGGGAAACAGAAGCTCTGGACATGTGGAAGGTCTAATGGCCATGCCAAGGAAAGGTTGTATGAAGAAGAAGAAGAGTTGGTTCTTATATGCCGCTTTTCTCTACCAAAAGGAGTCTCAAAGTGGCTTACATTCGCCTTCCCTTTCCTCTCCCCACAACAGGCACCCTGTGAGGGAGGTGAGGCTGAGAGAGCCCTGATATTACTGCTCGGTCAGAACAACCTTATCAGTGCCGTGGCAAGGCCAAGGTCACCCAGCTGGCTGCATGTGGGGGAGCAGGACATCAAACCCAGCTTGCCAGATTAGAAGCCGCCGGTCTTAACCGCTACACCACACTGGCTCTATGCCATCAGCCACTGGAGACTCTCCACTCCCAGTATTATCTGAGGCAGCCAACACACTTCCCACTTTGCTGTACACTGTGAAAGTCAGAAACCCAATGCCAAAAAGGGATGCGGAGATTCCTCAAGATTCTATGCCACGTGCTACAATCTCTATAGGGCCAGGGATGCATGACCTAAAGGCATTACAAAGTTGAGTACAAGCTATAATAGGAAGAGGGCCAAGTCTTTCCAAAGAGATTTTTTAAAACTGACATTTCAAAAGAAAGGGGGGAAAAAGCCTCCATTACGTACCTGTGGAAGAGTTGGCTACTGTCGGAGGAGAAGCCCTCCGGGAGCTCATCATGGGCGGAGGCTGGCCCCCGGCAAAGAAATCAGCTCCTCCTCCCAGAAGGTCTGCAGTGGAGTCTTCTGCACCCTCCGGTGCACCCCCGACAAACAGGTCATTCAACAAGTCCGCGTTGCTGGAGGAGCTCTTCATCTTTGAAGGAGGCGGGAGCAGCTCTGACGGTGCTTCCGAGTCCAGTCCAAGCAGGTCAACGCTATCTTCCGCCAGCACCTCTTCCGGCTGCGGAGTGGGAGCTTCCGCTTCAAAAAGCGGCTCGCCATCCTCTTTCTCTCTCTCGTCGGGGGGCTTGCCGTCTCCTGGAAGCACCGTGAACTCCTCCTCGGACAGGTCGCTGTCGTCCCTTTCCTCCATCAGCCCGGGGCTCTCTTTTGAGAAGTGATCCTCGGATATGGCTTCGGAATTTTTGCCTTCTGTTCAGGAGACAGAAATGCTGTTAAGCCTTCTCACGTCAAAGGTGATCTCAATGGTTTTATACTCCCTTGGTCGGTTTTATTTTGACAATTGAAAAATAAATAAACAAACAAACAAACAATTGGGGAAGGGTGGAGGGCAAAGTCTCCAAGTTGTTATTGTCCCACTGGCTGGCTGGCAAGTATTTTTGAACATGGGCCCCACCTCCTCCATACTCCTCTTTGGGTGAGGCTGTGGAAGGACAAGAAGACACTACTTTGGTATTCCTTGGGAGGGACGCATTTGGTATGGGACCTTTCCATTTGCAGATCATTCATTCATTCATTCATTCATTCATTCATTCATTCATTCATTCATTCATTCATTCATTCATTTGTGTAGGATACAAAGTTAAAACAGCAATTTCAATACATAACGGCAGGTTAAAACAGTATCGAAGCTTCCACAGTCTATGGATGAGTAGGCCATAAATAGGTAAGTAGGAAGGTGTTAACTTTGGCCCCAACCAAAAGCCTGGCAGAAGAGGAAAATTAGGAAAACAGGGCACAATGTTTGGGCATGGAGATCGAGTCCCGTAGCAGTTTTCTCTCACTAAGCTCCATGCCCTGAAATCATTTCTCAACCAAACAGGAGAGCACAAACTGGTAGGATTTCATGACCCCGAGGAAACCCAGAGGAACCAAAGAGGAGAAAAGCAGAAGGCTTACAGGTTTTAGTTGCCTAGCAAACGAAGCCCAGGGAAAACCTGTTTTATCTACAGTACAATCTTGTGGAGAGTTACATTGAAGTCATGGGGCTTAGACTGGAGTAACTCATCATAGGATTTCAACTGTTGAATGTATCTGCCCCTCTAACGGCTGGAAAAGTCACATTTCGCGGAGGAGCTGAGCCACTGTTAATTTCAGACTGTTTAGGAACCATCACAAAGCAAAAGCAATGGCTTGCAAGCAAAGCTGGGTAGGTCTCAGAATTCTGAAGGAACAACTTGACCAAAGGGAACTCCTAACAAGGACCAAGGAGGTTGGGCAGGGGGTTGAGAGATGGCCAACTAAGAAAGAAGGGTGCAGACAGTCATCGGAGAAGGAATAAATAAAATACAGGAGTCTATTTAACGTTAAATAGATTAACGAAAGCCCCACCCTAAATTCCCTAGCACCATCATGTGGGACTTTGGATAATGTTCTTCCTTTAGGCAGGACCCTGGCCAAATCAAGATACAGAGTTGCAAAACTCAGCATTTCAGAATTTGAACTGCCTGCTGCGGAAGCATTTAAGCTTTTGTAACACTAACACACACCAGACTTTAGGACTCAGTTCTGCAACTTGCCATAGAGGTATTTCTCTATATACTTGAATTGTAGACCACTCTGCTCACTAAGACACACAGAGGCGGTGATAGCCAGGAGGCTTGAGGAGTGCGAGAGAAAGGAGAGGAGCAGCTTGGCCTTGGCCAGTGAATGACCCCCTTCCTGTACCTTGCCAATCCAGTGTGTGGAAGAAATTTGCTTCGGTGGCGCTGCTCTGTGGAGAGTCCGGTTCCGTAGGTGCGCTATCAGAAGACGGCTCTGACTTGGAAGTTTCAGCTTCATACTGGGCGGTGGACCCTGGCTGCCTGGGCAGTTCTGGCTTGCCTAACAAGTGAAGAAGGAGCTTAGAAACGGTACTTATATCAGATATTCAACCCCATGCCAGGTAGCAGTTCTTTGAGAGGGACATGATTACAGTGGATGAGCGATAGGGATGTGAGTGTCCTGCATAGTGCAAGGGGTTGAACTAGATGACCCATGAGGTCCCTTCCTGCTCTATTATTCTATGATTCTATGAGTGGCTTATACTGTCTCACACACACCACATGCATGCGCGTATACATACACATGCATACTGCTGAAGCAGAAACCCCCGAAAGTAATTCTTGGGTTTTTTTACCAAATTTCGTTAAGATCTCCTGCTGCTCCTCCCGGCTGGAGAAAAGGATCTTGGGATTCAAACCCTTGATGTTCAAGTTATCCCACGGGGCTCGCTCAGTGCTGGGCCTGTCCCGAGGTTCCACCTCCACTTCCAGATTCACTTGAAACAAGTCGGGATATTTCTCTTGGATATCGCATGCATCCAGATCGTACCTGCAGTGATAATTTGAGACAAGTCAACGCGTTTGTTTTTGGAAAGAACCGCTGGATCACTGCCCCTTGCAAGCCCCGATCTGCAGAATTATGCTCGCGTTTATTCCCAAGTGGCAAGCACAGCCCCCTTCACCAAGCAGACGGTGCTCTGAATTTCATATTTAGCTAGCCCGCCTGAAGATGCCTAGCATTAATTGTTTGGGCCTGTCTGTCATCAACTATTTTGCAGGGCAGGAATCTGCCATCCTTTAAAAGCAAGACTTGGCATAAATGTTCTAATCAAAACAGTTCGTTTTCTTAATTTTTGTGAAAACTTAGTTCAATTAAAAGACACAAAGCAACGTGTCGCTAAACCATGGGTTACGTTATGAGCTCTGGCCAGGAGCGTCCAGGTTCGCAGGTGTTCCAAGGAAATGATAAAAGAGTTCCAGGTTTGCTTACAAGGAGCTTTTTAATAAAACATCAGAACTTGCAGAAAACGCAGGCTAAACTTCCATCCGCTAGGTCTTGGCCATGCGCATGTATGGCAAAGTTTGCCGGAATCTGAGACCACACACATAATGAAAACTAGCTGTTTTATACCCTAAAGCAGGGGTGGGCAAACTGTGGCCTTCCACAGGGGCCAGCAGGGGCTCATGGGAATTGTAGTCCATGGACATCTGGAGGGCCACAGTTGGCCCACCCCTGCCCTAAAGGCTGGCTATCAGTCAAATAATCATTACTTATGTTATCCCAAACATCTGGACAGGACAGGCCATTTTGCACCTGGCATCCAGTGAGAAGAGAAAAAAACACAGGCTTTGAAGATAGTCCTGCTAACAAGCATATGAGAGAGAGACAGAGACAGAGACAGAGACAGAGACAGAGACAGAGACAGAGACAGAGACAGAGACAGAGACAGAGACAGAGAGAAATTTCCTTAAGAGCAGCTTGGGACAACTAAGCACTGCCATGTAACAAAGATGGATCATACAACCCCACACTAAATACATTTATAGTTGGAAAGAAATGCCTCTGGCATTGATCCTGTGTTGAGCAGGGGGTTGGACTAGATGGCCTGTAGGGCCCCTTCCACCTCTATGATTCTATGGTTCTATGATTCTATGATGTGATGCGATCCCAAGGATGCATTTTTAAAAAAGAGGGTGCAGCTTCAGCCAAAAGATTTTGGTAGCCATCACTCCATTTAGGAAGAATTACAGTTCACTAGGCGAAAGGACATCTGGAGCACTCCTGGACCAGTGCAGACATCGCTCAGACAGACTCCATCCCACTTGGGGTGGGAGGAGAGGGGTGACCTCCACAAACAGCATGAGCAAAGCAGAAATGGGGCATCACCGAAACTGCCCCCCTTTCCTGAGAAGTCTGCTGTGGCAGGGATAGTCAACCTGTGGTCTTCCAGATGTTCATGGACTACAATTCCCATGAGCCCCTGCCAGCAAACAGGTTGACTACCCCTGTGCTATGGGACCTATAATGTTCATTAGGAAAAGAGAAACACCTCTGGGGACCAGGTCATATTCTCCCTCCCGCCAGACAGCACATTCCATCTCATGTGCAGACTCATTGTGCAATGCTGAACCAGATACAACCCAACACGTCTGAGACGCTGTCAGAAGCGTTGAGAGAATGTGCCCTGAAATAGCTTTAGTGACATACTTTGCAAATTTTACAGTCGTGGCATTTCGAGGTACGAATCCTGTATGGAACTGGATCTGGAACATCTTCATGGATGCCATCTTGTGAAGGAACGGAAAAAAACGAAAACAGGTTAGATCATCTCAGAGGAACACGGAAAAGATGATCGTTTTCAGACAAGCAAATTATGTATTTCGTTGCTGTCTTTCTCTGACTTTTGCTGTGACAGTGAACAAGCTTCAGGGAAGGGAAATGTCTTCTCACGGCAACTTATCATTGTGATGAAATGCTTAAATGAGTTAACATGATGACAGTTCTGCACAACCCAAGGGATCCAGGTGGCTTATTAGAAACGGACCATTCAAAGCAACGGCCACCAACGCAAATGACATTCAATGCTGCAGATCTCACCGTTCTACAAAGTTCAAGATAAAATATCTAAATGCAATATTTTGAGAATAAAGTAGTACAAGAAGAAAACTTACAAGTTTCAGAGCCAACTTAACCTTTGGCTCTTGCTCTGTAGACAGAACACTGGCAAACTGGCATGCAGCTCGATCAGGAACTGAACATGGATGCTTTAGGATGCTTTGGGCTGATCCTGCGTTGAGCAGGGGGTTGGACTAGATGGCCTGTATGGCCCCTTCCAACTCTATGATTCTGTGAACATTCTATGAAAGGAGGGGCATGCACAAAGGGTGAGCCCGGTCTATGTCTCGGCCAGTGATGTCCTGATGTTCATTGGCCCCTACCAAATGCTTGGCAAAACTGGCTCAGTTCTGGCAAGGCCCTCAGCTATTCGAGAAGCTCATTCTACCAGGCAAGGACCGGGATCGAGAAGGACTAACCAATATGAGGTCCCTCAGAAAGAGAAGTGAAACTGAACGCAAAGCTTTTCCAATCTGTGGGGTCAGATCAAATCCTGCCACAGTTCTGCTGTTTGGTAGAAATTGCTAATGTTTGGGCATGACCTGCCTTGGCTAATGAGAGCCAGTACAAGGAGAATCAGAACCTTGGGGCCAACTCTCCCGGCATGCTTTCCCAGCTACAGGAATTCCTGCGCAGCTACGGGAGACGCAACACAAATATATTATTACACAGTTATTGCCAATCAGCTTGTTCCCACAAAACCACAGAGTTCTTGAGGTCCAAAAGGATGCAAACCGTAGCATTACCTTGGCTTGGAGTCTGCCACCTAAAGTGGACCTGGCGTGATAGATGACAATGAGGACATCTCCTTGGACTGTGATGCCAAGTGGGATTACTGCTTTGCCGTCTTCAATCTTAAAATCCCTAAAGAAGGGTAAGTAAGTAAGCAAGCATTGCATAAGCATTCAGTAGGGTTCATAAATATCATGACTGTTGGATTTCTCCAGCTCTCCCCACCACCACCACCACCACCACCGCCACTGTGCCAATTCAGAAAATCCAGTGCTTTATCGTCTGATTGAAGGCAATTGTACCACAGAACAATCTAGCTCAGAGTTTTACCTTAGGATGGCATGTAAGGATTTTACAAACACATTTGCCTGCATAGCACCCTGACCTGGACAGCCCAGGCAAGCCTGATCCTGTCAGATCTTGGAAGCTAAGCAGGGCTGACCCTGGCTAGTACTTGGATGGGAGATCTGCAAGGATTTGTGTGGTAGTTCCTCCAAGGAACACTAGGGGTCATAACGTAGAGACATGCAATGGCAAGCCACCTCCCATCATCCCTTCCCTGGCTCCCAGGCAATCCTCAGATCTCCTGGCTACAATGTGTGCGTCGTACGATAAATAAATGCCTGCAAAGCTATTGTAAACTTAGAAATCAGCAGAAGTGAATCCACATTTGCGATATGGAGGAATTCCAGGAAGTTCCCATATGCTACAATCGAGGCCAGAATCCAAAGACTGGCCATGCCCAGAAGGACTGTCTTTTTGCTCCTGGCCAGTGAACTCTTACCCGCAGAAGCCCCAACAGTTGTAAAGAGGGTGGCCATATTGCTCAAGGGGCTCGTTGAGAAATACAGACTCAAATGCTCCTCAGCCAAACAGCAGGTCAATTCTTTGGAGCCTAGAGCCAGAGGTATTTGCCCCCTTGCAGTAGCTTCATGCATATCAAGTGATATTTTGCAAAAAAAGAAGGTGGATATTCTGGGTCAGGGGATACAGTGGATGAAAGGAATGGCTTATGGAGAAACAGTAGTATTAAGTCCTTTTTGTCTTCAGTTGTGAATGGATTCACTTAATACAGCAGTTAGCCAGAACAGATTTACATACTTATATTTTTATGAAAATTGGAACCCTAAAAAGCAATAAGTAGGTTGAGATTTATTTCTGAATAACAATGAAGTCCCATCTTTATCCGCTAATTATCTTTTGACATACTCTATATGCAAACACAAAAAGATTAGCAACATACTTGAAGGTGCTAAATACTCTGGGGCTGTCTTCAGTTGTGTGAATATCAACATTATTAAACTGCTTCCCGGTTTGTACCCCTTTTTCATAGCTGGACGGACTGCAGGTGCAGAGCTTACTTGAATATTAACATGCATCTATAAGCACTGATTCAACATGTTGGGCGGTATATGTGAGCATACCAGATGAAGGCCTCAGGGCTCCACTGCCCACGTAGAAGCCAAGGTGATACTGTGATCTGACCTTTAGAAATCTGTAATAACGCTTCGTTTCTGATCCTGAGAATCGGATTGGTATACTGGAGATACCTAGCCTGGAAAGACCTGGCTTCAAGTCTCCCTTTGGCTGTGAAGTTCACTGAGCTGATGGCCATCTGATGGCCTAACTTAAGCCAAGAGGAGATCATTGGGGATGGGAGGTGTGTTATGTTGAGCTCCCTGGAGGAAGAGCAGGATATATATTAAGAAACACAATACAATCTTTTCTCTGTGACTGGTTTTTGTGCAAGGGCTCTTTAGACCTGTTCCGTAGGGCCTGTAAGACGGAGCTATTCCGCCAGGTTGATGGTTGGGGCCCAAAATGACATGACAACTGCCAATAAATGGGGGCCTCACCGCTGGGAGAGATGGAAAGACCAGCTCCCGATGCCAAAACACCCTGTCTGAAAAGTTTAGTTGCAGGCATTTAGTTAGTTTAATACTGTTGTTAACTGCCCTGAGCAACATTGGAAGGGCAGTCTAAAAATACAAATTTATTATTATTAAACCCAAGGGTGTAGGGCTTCTAGGAAAGAAGGTAGTATCCCCAAGATTTATAGCTTTTCTGCTGTGGAGAAAAATTCCCTAGCCCATTACAGATTAACAGCTCAGAACCACCATTCCTGCTATTCAGGTTTGTGGCAGAAGTTCAACCATTTTAGACAGGCCACCAAGATGTAAAACCAGAACTTAAATTCATATAAATCTGTGCTTCCTTCAAATGCACTCAATCACTTTGGAGACTAGCCACTACATTGCAGCTGGGGCTGGCCAAATAGTTTTTAAAAAGAAACTCCAAACAATGCAAAGCCATCCATGGCTCAGAAATCTGTTCAGTCAATTCTGCTTTGTGTAGGGTTCCGAGCCAATCTATCTGGGGAGCAAGCCACCCGCCATGTAGGAATGCATTCGAAAAGTGAAAAGTTTAATTATGAGAGTTTATGAGTTCTAGGAAAACCCAGCAGCAGAGCCCCCACTCCCCCCTTGCAGTTTTTAGCTAATGGAAATATAATTTTACACATGGCCATGTCTGTGATAAGATGTACTAGGGAGGAGATAATGGAGACTGAACAGCAGCTCCAGCTGCAGATCTTGCAGTGTCTTACTGGTTAATGTGGTAAGACTGCTCTGATTATCCTGTTTTCATAGCACTGTCTTCTAGAATCATAGAATTATAGAATAATAGAGTTGGAAGGGCCTCATGGGTCATCTAGTCCAACCCCCTGCACTATGCAGGACACTCACATCCCTATCGCTCATCCACTGTAACCCTTTGCCTTCACAGAATCAGCCTCTCTGTCAGATGGCTCTCCAGCCTCTGTTTAAAAATCTCCAAAGATGGAGAACCCACCATATCCGAGGAAGCCTGTTCTACTGAGAAACCGCTCTGTCAGGAACTTCTTCCGGATGTTTAGATGGAATTTCTTTTGAATTAATTTCATCCCATTCATTCTGGTCTGTCCCTCCGGGGCAAGAGAGAACAATTCCTCTCCATCCTCCATATGGTACCCTTTTAAATACTTGAAGATGGTTATCCGATCCCCTCTCAGTCATCTCCTCTCCAGGCTAAACAGACCAAGCTCCCCCAACCTTTCTTCATACGTGTTGGTCTCCAAACCCCTCACCATCTTTGTTGCCCTCCTCTGGACACGTTCTAGTTTGTCAACATCCCTCTTCAATTGGGGTGCCCAAAACTGAACACAGTACTCCAAGTGAGGCTGAACCAGAGCAGAATTCTAATTGTGTAATATGCCTTGAGTCTCAACGCAAAGGAGAAACAATACAGGGGGATTTTAAAGAGCCACCATAACTGGCTAGTCTTCACGTTGCCCAAGGGCCCTCTCCCTGCCACCCTTATTTAATCTTGCAGCAAGCGGATTTCAAATTGCGACCCGCGTGGAATGTTTCCGCTTACTTCATTTTATCGTATTCTTGTGAGGTAGTGGCTACTCTTTCGTCTCCCACGTAGACCTCGCAGAAGGGCCTGCAGCCACTGCGCTGCTTGTTGAAAAGAGGGACCGGAGTCATGACGATCGATTTCACGAGGATCGGTTTGCTGTGAGGGATGATGGGCTCTTCGGCCATCATGTCGCACATGTATTCGATATACCTGTGAGTGAAGGGGGGGGGGGGGAGAGCAATTAACGCAGCAAGCACAGGCAGCCTCAAGCCAAGAAATGTTTACCAAACTAGCTGTTACACGGGAAGTGTGACATAATTCCCAGGGTCTTACACGCAAAACTATCTTTATCCTTTCCTCTATCGCATTAACCTATATTAAATATTGGCGGTTCAAAAGGAAAGGGATCTTTAATAGTTGAATAACCCTGATGCGTTCAGCTTCAGCAGCGGGAATGTACTTTTCGATTCCTTTCCATATAACATTTGAAACAGAACTCTGGTCCACAGAATCAAAGAATCATAGAATCACAGAGTGGGAAGGGACCTCATGGGTCATCTAGTCCAACCCCCTGCACTATGCAGGACACTCACAACCCTATCGCTCATCCACCGTAACCTGCCACCCCCTTGACATTTATTTCCAAATCAAACATTTACCTCATAATCAGAGGGCTTCTTCAGTCTTCTGGGGATATTAAACCTTAACACAGGGGTAGGCAAACTGTGGCCCTCCAGATGTCCATAGACTACAATTTCCATGAGCCCCTGCCAGATGGACATCTGGAGGGGCACAGTTTGCCTACCCCTGCCTTAACATGTGGTAGGAAGCAGAATCGGAACGTCCCTCCGGCACTCCTCTCTGACAGTCGCATGTTTGGCTTCACGTTTTCACAGAGGGAGATGCAAGAAGAACCCAATGGGGCTAGGCCCAGCCCAACAAGGTGTCAGGAACTGACAGTCTAGCAACAAGACTGCTGAATAAAAGAACGCTTTATTGCATATCAGTTCAGGATCCTAGACGTCTCATAGTCGAATCTGATCAACAGATTGTGTTTTACACACACAATCTCCCGCCCAAACCCAGCTGAGTTCCCAGAGGCCCGAAGCCCCCTCCTGCAGGTGCCAATCTGGGCGGTGAGCCAAGGAGGATAACAGGCCCATATTCAACCTTGAGACCTTCACAGAGTCTACTTGTAGAGATAATACAGTCCGGCAAAAATGTAGTAGTTACTAAATTACTACAGGGAGCATTTCAGGGTTACACGGTTAAGAAAATACTGACACACAGATACAAGATGGCGTCACTCAGGTCAAGCAAAAATCATGGTAGTAATCGAGAGATTCTGACACAAGGATAAGCTCCCCCAAGGAGGCCGGGCCCAGCAGCTGAGGTTAGGAAGCTGTGGGTGTTCCATTAATCCCCCACCCCCATGGAATGGACACATTGCAGCACCCTGATGTTGATCAGACTAGCAAAGTGAAATATCTTCCCACAAAGTATCCTGAACCAACAATAGGGCGTTTAACAAACAATGACGCGCCTTTCTGTAGATCCCTCACCTTTTATGCGATGGCCAAATGCCCGGTGGACAGCGTTTCATGCTAAACATGTAAACAGCGGCCTCGGCCGTTGTGAAGAGACGACAAAAGCATAAAAATGAACAGACGACCACCGCCGACGCTGCTCTTCCATCCTACAAATGTACAGCGAATAGAAAGATCAGCCAGAATCCTGTCAACAGTGACTAGCTGTACAGGCTAGCCTTCTCCAGAGAAGTGTGACTGTTTATTTAAAATGCCATTAAGGCTACACTGTCCAGATCACAAAGGAACCAAGAACATTCACACTCCTGCTACTGGATTGATGGCTATAATAAAAAAAAAAAAGTATTTCCATTTATAGTAGAGAGAAAGGCCATCTATCTATCTATCTATCTATCTATCTATCTATCTATCTATCTATCTATCTATCTATCTATCTATCTATCTATCTATCTATCTATCTATCTATCTATCTATCTATCTACCTACCTACCTACCTACCTACCTACCTACCTACCTACCTACCTACCTACCTACCTACCTATTTGATTTATATACCACCCTCCCTGGAGGCTCAGGGCGGTTTACATGGAACTTACATGGAACGATACATAAAACAATCAATAACACATGAATGACCATACAATATTAATAACAGGTAGTTGTAATAATAAACAGTGTAAACAATGATACAGTATGATACACTATGAATTCACCCAAATATTTCAATTATTGTGACTGCTCTCAGTCCATGGACAGGAGCTCTGCTGCAGACTAGTAGCAGGCAGAAAGGTAGGGATTGGGGGGGGGGTGTCGGGTTTGAAGAAAGGAGCCAACAGGTTCCCAGCACAGAGCACTCAAGCTCCTGATTATGCTAACAAGTCTGTTTGCTGCCAGGTCACACCCAAAAGGGAGAGAGACTGATAACAGCCAACAAGACTACAAGGTAAACTTTTGGGAAGTGAAGACCCCCAGGTGCAACCACCTCCCCAAAGAAGAGTATAAATTCTCAGAGCATGGAGAAGAAGCCCTGTTGTTGTTGCGTCTGGTTTTTAGGAGCACAAGCCAGGACAAGGAAGAGAAGTCCAAAGGGATCTAAAGTACTTGTTATTAGGTGGTGACCAAAGACTCTTGGTGAAGCAGCACTTCCTTCTGCAAGACGACAATGCTTCACTCGTTGCCTCTGACACAGCAAAGACTCACTTGTGGTGCCACAGCCATTTGAGACGGCCCTTGGAGATTTTCGACACACAGAGTGCAAAAGCCAACTCATGCCTTCCACCTGTTGCTCTTCCCTGGAGGCTTTCAAGAAGAAAGCGTGGCAGAAAGTTCAATGGTGGACCCATCCCAGTAATTCCCCCCTTCCAAGCCCGTCTAACACCCTCAAAAATATCAAATCTGTATCCTGATACATCAAGGACTATGATACCGATATGATCTCATGAAAGATTTTTTTTTTCTGCATAATAAATCCTGCAAACCTCGGTCTGTTGACACGGGGCGCTTCATAGCCAAATGTTACTTACCAGGCAATGCACGATGCAAACGTTCTTGGGATCCTGCTTCAGCCATATATGCATGTTCTTACAAATGCTGTACAGGTTTTGAAGGTTTGGTGCACGTCTTGCTGGCCAGCCACACTCAGAGACCTGTTTTAGGGACATAGAACCGGGAGGTGAGGTGAGGTGAGAAGTTGTTTTCTCCCATGACCGAAATAATTGACCTCCCAATGTTATTATATATTGTATTACTGTTGAACTGTTATAATGTTTATTGAAGGTTGTTCAATTTTGCAGACTATGTAATGTTCCGTGTAAGAGTTATTCAATGTAAACCGCCCAGAGTCGCAAGGAATGGGCGGTATAGAAATCCAAATAAATAAACAAACAAACAGACATGTGCAATCACTGGCCATTTAAGCATTCCAAAAACTCAGAAAGTTCTTCATCATGAAATAAAGCCTTCAGGCATATTCGCAACCACTGGCCACTTAAGCATTCCAAAAACTCAGAAAGTTCTTCATGAAATAAAATCTTCAGGTGAAGGTTCATGTGCCTGGTTTCCTACAGTAGCCAAACAGAAGCTTCTGGGAAGCGCCAAAGAACGACCTGAAAGCATTGTTCCCAGAATCTGGTATTTGCTTTGGATGTTTCATCTAGCCATCATGGCCAGTGATAGACCTATCCTACATTACCTTGTCTAAGCCTTTTTGCAAACCTTCCAGCCTAGTGGTCATCACCACACCTTGAGGCTGTTGATTCAAAAAATTAGACTGGGTATTCACTAGCGACTGATTATTTAATCAGCCAAATGAAGAATGGACATTAGGATGGCGAAGCCAAGTGAAGACCATAGTCCTAAATGGAGTCAATAACATCAAGGATCGAGGCCTTAAAAGGATACTAAGCCGCCAAACAGAACAAGCCAGATAAAACAACTTGTAGGACCACATTTTGACATCTTAGTGATTCTGTTATCTCTTCACAATGCAGTAAAAAGAAACAAAGAGCAATGCAGCAGATGTACAGGTTACTGCTGAGAAACATGGCAACAGTGGCCCTATTGGCATACAAACCCTATTGTGAAATCGTGAAGGTCTATACGTTCTTGGAGACAGATTGTAAACAGCATAGCGACCGGGATGTTTCGAGTCCAAGAACAACCGCACGTCTTCGATGTTGTTTTTTATAGCAGATTCAACACCCTCGGCAGGAAAGGACATCACTGGGGGCAAGGAGAGGGGCGGAAAGTCAGCATTCAACTCCTAATTTTCACAGAAAGCATGTTAAGGGTACAGCTTAATAAACGGTGATCTTGTCATACATACCAGCAATCCGAGAAGTGATGTATGATATATCCAGATCTCCCTTTGCGTAACTAGAAGTCAAAAGAGAAGAACTTGCGTTAGGAGTCCCACATTTGAATTTGTTCCAATGCAAAAAAAACACAGAAACAGACATTTTTATCCGGGAAGGGCCCTAAGACTTAATGACTTGTTGCCCTTGAAAGAGTAAAACCTGATAAAGCATCCCAGAAAAACCTCGCTCATCCTTGAATATTTGAATTGTGCAAGTTATCTGATGCATCTGGAACATCACTGCAGGTTAGAGTGTTGGTTTCCAGTTTCCTGTTTGCTGTGCCTCCTGACCAGAGTGCGGTGGTCACGGGACATTCAAAAGCTGAATGCTTTGTTTATCAAAGATCACAAAGGCTGTGGGGTGGGTGAGGGAGGACTGCAAACAGGCATTCACAAGCACAGGAGCTCTTCCTCTGGCTACTGACGCTGCAGCACTAGCATGGCAAAGTGCAGCAAGCGCATTGTATTCTTGTTCCATAATAGATGGAAAACCCCAGGGCAACAGCCCAATGATAAAGGGTGATGGTCCTCATCTCCCAGGGCAGTGGTCGAAAGCCAGAAGGATGCTTTGCAAAGGTCAAGTGTTGACACTGTGGCCTTCCACTGGCCTCGGCCTGAATGATACCCCTTGGAGAGCCCTTCTGAATCACAGAATAGTTGGTGCCACTGAGCCAAGATGGACAGGGCCTGTTACTAGTACCAACATAAGGTTAATGAACTCTTCCCCACCCACCAGTGCCAGGTTCATCCCAGGGTGTCCTGCTCGTTTGGGATCTGGTGGCTGTATGCATGGCTGTACCCATCGGCCACCCCCAACAAAATGATGCAAAAAAACCCCCAATCTGCCTCGTCTTCTTTTGTAGATCTGTTCTGTCGCTGGTTTACTTTGGCAAACCTAAATCTGAGTCCAATGGCACCTTTAAGACCAACAAAGATTTATTCAAGGCATGAGCTTTTGTGTGCAGGCACACTTCCTCAGACATCTCGTGAGGAAGTGTGCCTGCACATGAAAGCTCACGCCTTGAATAAATCTTTGTTGGTCTTAAAGGTGCCATTGGACTCAGATTTTATTGTGCTACTTCAGACCAACATGGTTACCCACTTGAATTTGGCATATGTAGTTCTGCTTTTGGAATCCCCCACGGAGAGGCAAGAAGCTGACCATGCCTCTGGTACTGCCCCCCTACTTTACAATTTTGCTAGCTTCTGAAATCTCATCAGGCGTTACTCGCACGCTTTCAAGCGTACTCCCACAACATGATGGGCTAGAAAGCTCACTTTTATCAAACACCTGCCCTCCCTCAAAACTACAACCTGGGCACAGGCCTGGTTGCTACTTCCGAAGGGAGGATAGCCCACATACTGATACAGTTAAATCTATGCAGTTTCACAAAACAGTAAGCATTGAACATTTGAAGATGACTGCTATGGGGGGGGGGGGGAGGTTGGTTATTGTGACATCACACACACACACAAACAGCCTTCCTAAAAATGTGTTCTGTTAAACAGCAGTGAGCAAAGACAACTTCAGGAAGTTGGAGGTCTACAAGACGCTAGTGAGCCTGGTACAAACAGTGCATCAGTCTCAGGCAAGTAATGAGGGAAGAGAAAGGAGGAGAGAGTTACGCAGAGATAGGTAAAGCAAGTTCAGTATCACAGATGCCAGTATTTGGCCTCCTTAACTGAGATGAGTGTCTTTAAAATTGGAAGGGCTGGATTAGCACTGCAGAGGCAGGAAGTTAAAAAGCCTGCAGAGGCTTTTAACAAAGCACTGCAGAGGCAGGAAGTTGCAGAATGTGGGATGCAATCTGTGCCTTTCCTCTCTTCTTCCTCGATACTAGAAGAGGAACTCAAAAGAGAAATGACTGTCCCTCTGGCATAAGAAAAAGAATATCTAGATATGAGAATCATTTGCTCCCATCTGGAGCCTGGCAGCCCTAGCTAAATCCCCCTGGGGCATGAAGAGCTAATTGAGGTATGTGAACATTTTGTACACAAGAGCTCTCGTTGAGCTCTCTGCCAGGTATGTATAGATTCAGCGCTTGGATACAATCCCATGAAACGGAAAACTGAAGAACAGCAATCCGTGCTTTCGTTCCACAGGAAATGTGGCTCTGAAGGTTAACAAAGCCTAGCACAGATTAAAGATGGCTCCATGAAAGGGAATGAGATGGCAAAATTCTGAACGTGGCAGCGTGAAGACTGCGGATGGAAGATGACAGCCCGGTATGCGCCCTGATAAGAAACGGCAAACAGGAAGCAAGCACAACAGCCAAAGAGGAGGCAGCGTATCCCTTCCTGCTGAGCTAGTTTCCCATTTGCATGCCTTTTAAAAATCTGCAGATTAACATTCGAAGCTGCAATCTACCAACTCCCATCAGAAATGGCGCACTGCCACTTCACTCTCCCCCCATGCGTGAACCAGGCCTATGAGACCAACCAGACCTGCTCCTAACACTTCTGTGTGCACCAGAATACTGGCGGGATAGGTCTGTGGTGGCCACCGAGTAGAGGTGGCTACCGAGGTCAACAAAATTATGAGGAAAATCTGAGCTTCATTTCTGTGATCTAAGCATACAGTGTAGCCAATGTAAAATATATCTGAGGAAGTGCTGTGTTTTTATACCCCCGCTTTTCACTACCCAAAGGAGGCTCAAAGTGGCTTACAGTGGCCTTCCCTTTCTCTCTCCACAATAGACACCCTGTGAAGTAGGTGGGGCTGAGAGTTCTAACAGATCTGCGAGAACAGCTCTCAGAGAACTGTGACTGGACCAAGGTCACCCAGGAGGCTGCATGCGGAGTGGGGAAATCAAATCCGGTTCTCCAGAGTACAGTCTGCCGCTCTTAACCACTACACCACGTTGGCTCTCAGGGGTCATTTTCCGTGCCTTCATCTTCCCTAAATTCGTTCTTCTATATCTGCTGACAGCCTCCTCACATTTCCTCAACTGAGGCGAGATGCAGGCCTAGGAACCAATGCTGATGACCAAGCTCACCTTGGATTGACCTCTCTCCTTCTAGACCAGCATGGTCCTGTCAAGCATCCTACCAACAGGTAAGGTTGCCAGGTCCTCCTTGGCCACCAGTGGAGGGATGGGAGCATAGGGTGCCAAATCCAAGTTGGGAAACTCCTGGAGATTTGGGGATTTAGCCTGGGGAGACTGGAACTGCAGTGGGGGACAATGCCACAGAGTCTACCCTTAAAAGCATCCATTTTCTCCAGGGGAACTAATGTCTCTAGTCTAGGGATGAGCTGTAATTGCAGGGTATCCTCCAGAACCACCTGGAGGCTGACATCCCCACCTAGAGGTAAGGGGAATTTTAATCCCACAGAAGCTGCCAGGATGTAGTAAAACTGCCCAGGCAGACTGCCCTGCGCTAGCAAGCACTCTGCGTCTATGTGTGTGAAGGAGCCCCAGTTTATACTGGCATGTTAGTAAGTAGAAAATACTGCAGAAAGTGAGAGATTACAGTTTCAAAACCAGGGGTAGTCAAACTGCGGCCCTCCAGATGTCCATAGACTACAGTTCCCAAGAGCCCCTGCTAGCGAATACTGGCAGGAGTTCATGGGAATTGTAGTCCATGGACATCTGGAGGGCCGCTGTTTGACTACCCCTGTACAAAACACTAAGCAACTAGTACATTAGTGTGCAGAGCTTCTGACTTTTGTCCAAAAAATGCACCATCTAAAAAATGCTCAGTATTTTCCCAACCTATAGCAATTATATTGAAAAAGCGGGTCTCTTGAGTAATGAGATCTTCAAAGACAAGCAAATGATCTATTTCCCAACTTTGCTCCTCAAGGAAGGGGGAGCAAGAAGAGTTATCCCCCCCCCAATTTTTTTTACAAAAGATTAGCAATTTAGCACATTAATTAAAAAGCAGAAGCTCTGAAATTACGCAACCACGAAGACAGCCAAATTAAGGTTTCATATTCAAGTGCACCGTGATAAACCACACTACAGGGCCATTATACTGGCAAAGGTCCAAAATCCGTGGCGAACCCAGTGAAAAGTTGCAACAAGTCACTCCTTGTATAATCTGTGAGTCAAGAATTTAATATTAGCCGGTAAGGTCAAAGCAAGCTTGTTAACATGCAACAGACAGAACACACACTAGTATTTAAGCATATTTACCTTGGACTGCTAAGGGACGCAAGTATGGAGCGATGAAAGATGAAGAAGGGGAAAAAGGGGGGGCAACGGAATGAGCATAATGTGCACAATCAAGATGCAAAACAAACCAAAACAAAGTAACAAAAATTACATGGCCACCCTTCCACCCACCAAAAAAAGCAACCCCGACAACACAAAACAAGAACCAGACACACAACAACTCTAAAGTACAGCTTGGCAACAAATGTCTCAGGCACTACCAGGCTGGGCAAAAGAACATTGTGAATAATGAACTTAAAACAACGGCAGCCGCTCACCCTTTCTTCCTTTTGCTTTGTGTCACTTTGTAAAGCAGAGGGTGGCGTTATATAAATAAAACGAAGCAGCTGTGTAAAATCTGAACGCCAGGTGTTAACCGATTCTTTCTGCGACAGGGGAAAGCAAGCGGCTTCAACTGTGACTGCTGCACAGAAACCTCATCGACTGGCAGAGGAGGAGAGTCTATTTTAGTCTAATTATAAATTGTACAAATGTAGCCGATGCCACGTAGAGGCCCGTCAGGCATGCTGCACTTCTGCAATCTGCGTCGATCCCAGAGAAATGCTGGGGCACCTTCGGCCTTAAACAGACGTTTTTATTCGGCAGGGCCGCCAATTTCGGCACTATTTGCTTCTAAACGAGCACGCTGGCTGTCACTGGAAATACTCACTGCATTTCGGATGCCATCCCAATCCAATAATTTGGAAATTGCCATCTCAGGATTTCAGAGATCCTCAAGCCACAGGTCCTTCCGTTGCCTTCAGGAGCTCCAAATCACATGGGCAGGATTCTGAGCAGCTATTTTTGGTGACACCCACCCAGCAGGGCTTTGAGAATTAGTTTCCCCTTTGAACAGCAAGTCTCCCCCCGTATGATAGCACAAAATGTTTCTGAAGTTCGCTTCAGCTGCTGCTAGAGAAGCACAAGTCCAAAGTTCCCCAGGGTCACATGGTAACTAGCCACACAATTCTTTGGATCCAGGCCACAGCGGGAGGTCACAGAAGGTCTGAGGGCATAAAGATCCTTGGGTCGATGTTCATTTGCATGAACAACATAACGTAATTCTTCTTGTGAGGCATAAAAAGGGCCACAGTGTGTGAAGTGACTCCAGTCACAACACTAGAGCGACTAAAACTTAGCAGTTGCCCCAGTAATACTTCACTTTCATTGTAAAATGTTTTCTGCAAATCCAAGTCGAACGGTTTACAGATAATCCCCTTGGGTTTCCCACACAGAACTGAGAATCCCAGCAGAGAGGGCACAAGATTCTCAGAAGAGAAAGCTCCGAAAAGGATTGCCAGGAGACACAATACATTTGCTTTTGATTCCGGGGCCGTATTATTGGGACTGAAACTCTGAGGTGCTGTAATTCGTAGGTTTCCCCAAGGACAAAGCAAAGGTATCTGAATAAACTGGGAATTGGTGGATTTGCCCTAACTCTTCTATGTACAACTCTTCTATCCACAGGAGGACCAAAAACCATGTGGCCTGGAATGATCTTTAGTGAAAAGGAAATCAAACCACATCAAAACGTTCACCTTGCCCAGGAAAGTCCTTGCTTGAAAAAAACGGTGCCAGTCCATCCCAGTGGACTTTCTCTTTGGCAGAAGACAGCAGCTAACATTCAAACGCTGAACTTCCACAGAGAAGATGGAGGGGTCCGCTATGCTTGGCCAAGATGGTCCTTGCCTCTACACTGCCAGCCAGCAGAACCGCAGCAGGGATGCAGCTTTACAATTGGCTGCCTTTTGTGTGATGTCACAGTGACTCCAGAGCAAACTCTCCACAAATCAGGTGATTTCCGTGGCAGCCCCAATGTGGCGCTGATGATGGCCTTTCCTCCCTGGGGTTCCCTTCATAAGTAACTAAACTGCTGTATGCCAGGAGCAAGGAGCTGCTTCTGCCAACACCGGTCCCTCCCAGTTACTTTCTCCTCTAAAATCAGAGGGCAGCACAGATTCGTGAGAGTTCACACCCCCCCCCCCTTAAGAGTTCAGCTGGCAACCTGAGCCCCTTGTCTCCCCAATGCCATTTGCAATAGCAGCACTCTCTCTTGTGTAACCGGATGGCTACTATTGGGTTGAATGAGAAATGTAAGCAACCGAGCCAGTAAAACTCCTTCCATGCCTCCAAAACATTGGCAATCTCTGGGTCTAGGGCAGGGCTTCATGAAACCCATGGGCTTCTTGATGGCCCTGGAAGGGTTTCCCAAAGGGGTGGGAGTTAATTAATTTTAATATAGTTTTAAAATTTCTTAAACATTTATTGGGTGATATAACTATATGAGTACCCAGCTTGCTGGGGGGTAAACGGTAATGACTGGGGAAGGCACTGGCAAACCACCCCGTATTGAGTCTGCCATGAAAACGCTAGAGGGCGTCACCCCAAGGGTCAGACATGACTCGGTGCTTGCACAGGGGATACCTTTACCTTTACCTTTATAACTATATATGCTCATGTCGACACCTACCCACCCCAAAAGGCCAATGATGGTCCTGGAGTGGGTGGGAAGGGGAGGGACCCCAGGTGGGTGTGTACTCAGCTATGCTTCCCAACCATATTCTGCATGACCACACCACTTCTGGGGGGTTCTCGAAGCCTGAGGAATGTTTCAAGGAGCTCTCAAAAAGTTGTGAAAGGCCGGTCTAAGGTGAAGGAAAGATTAGCAAACGTGTGAGCAAATGTTGCTGTGCTCTAAAATACACCTAATTTTTCATGCACAGGACTCGAGATGGAACCACTGGCTTCAGGGGGGGGGGATACTGCTTCCTTCATCTAGATCAGTGGTCCCCAACCTCCGGTCCGTTGACCCAGACCGGTCCGTGGATCAGTCGGTACCAGGCTGCGGCTCTTCCTCATCCTACTCCCTGGCTGCTGCCTCGGGGGCTGCCCTGCCACTCTGCCGCCGGCTCATCTTTGGTGCTCTCCGGCGGCTGCCACGGCTGGGGCTCCCCCTCGGCGTGGCACTGTGCAGCTGCTGCTGCTGGCAGCAACCTCCAGCAGGTGGCGGAAAGTCAGGGGTGCTGGCGGGAAAGCAAGTGGAGCAGGGGCTCAGGCGGCAGCAGCAACATCCCTCAGCAAAAGACACCCCCCCCCCCCTCTGGGCCTCAGTAAAATTTTCAAGCGTTGACCAGTCCCTGGTGATAAAATGGTTGGGGAACACTGATGTAGATGATGAAAAAAATGTGCCAAAGAAACACTCATGATCGCCTTTCTCTCGTCCCTCTCACGTCTGCATCTTCAACAGAAATCCAAGATGCTTCCTCTCCCCCCCCCCCCCACTATTTCACTGAGTGTGCCAAGTGCATCATCAGGTCGTTCTCAAGACATGTATTTTACAAAGGCAAGAGCGCTGTAAAATAAAATGGAAGCAGTATCGGACCTCTCTCCCAACAGCCCAGCTGAACAAGAGAACAGAGTCCCATTAAAATGTATTTATTTATTGGATTTATTTATCTTATTTATTGGATTTTTTTGCCCGCCACTCTCGAAAATCGTCTCACAGCGGGTTACAATTAAAAGTAGGAAGCCCCATACATAACATTAAAACCATAAAACATAATTACCAACATACTTGGTGACAAGAGACTAAAAAGGCTTCCTGCCCCTCAAATCTTCCTATGGAAGACGGGGAGGTGAAAGCCAAGCACTGGCCAAGCTGCTATAGAATAACACTGCAGAGAAAGGGGCAGTAAACAGGGGCCGTTTTTGTCACTGGCTTCTGAACTGGACCCAGGCAGACAGGCAGACAGTACTTCATTTGAGGCTTCTGCTCTGAAATTTTCTAGTGTTTTCAATCCTCCGGTTGTGATTTTTGATTGGTGAATTGCTTCCACGTTTATGCCAAGCCCAGCTTTTAAACTCTACCTTTAACTATATGCCAAAACTGGAAGCAACAGGAAGTTATTCCTACTCTTCTCTCGCTCCCCGCCCCCATCCCCTTCTTCTAGATCAGTGGTTCCCAACCTTCTGAATGCCGCGACCCTTTAATACAGTTCCTCCTGTTGTGATGACCCCCAACCATAAAATTATGCAAGTGTTCTTTCACAGAGATTAAATCGAAACTGACCAATGGTGTGAAGAGCCATTCTTCATGATGGTATCTAAATTGTATATAAACTGGCAGGCGCCTTCAGGAGAAGTGGCAACAGTGGTGGTGCCCCCCCCCCAGCCAAGCTGCTTGCCCTGCCGCGACCCCTGTGAAAGGGTCGTTTGACCCAAATGGAGTCCTGACCTTCAGGTTGAGAACCACTGTTCTAGATACTTCTTACCTATCTAAGTCATGAACACAAAATTTGACTCTTTCCCCACCTCTGCCAGACAGAGACAGTCACGGATGTGAAGTAGCAGCAGGGAAACACCAGGAAACACAGACCAAACTCACCCATACGAACAAGGGGAAGAAGGATTTCAAAGGAACACGAAGCTGCCATTTTCAGCGGCAGCCATGTGCTCATGAGAGCCACCCTTTCCTGGTGTTTGACTAGTTGTAGCAGTGTGATGCTTGGTATACAGAACAGCAGGTCCTCTAACATTTAACATTTCTGGTCCACCCCAGTTCAGATACTGTATTGTTTTTTAAAGGATGAGCTTTCTATTTACATACATACAAGGCTATTCAGAGTGATGGTGTGCCCACTAGGAAATCTCTACAAGATCTAACGTGAGGAAAAAAGTGTAACCAGAGCAAGGATCCAATGATGGCAAATGTAAGGGAAAACGCATTCCAGTCATTTTGCAAAGGCTGCCATGGGAAACCTCTTAAAAATAGCACACAAATCAAGCACCACCTTAGGAAAGACAGGAAACACAAGCAGGAATTTGCATTCCCTCAATCAATACCGTTGCTTCTTACTTACTTGGCCACAGACTGGATAACTTTCGAGGACGTGTCTTTGATATTTGTGAGAAATCTCTCTGTTCCGCCTCTAAGTATATCAAAGAAGCCGTAAGTCTGGTCACACTCTGCAACCGTCAGACCTAAGGCCAAGAACACAGAATTGAAAAACAAGAGAGCATCACGACTAGCCTTTACCTGTTCAAAGCTACCACTCAGTTACTAATTTTAAAAAACCCTATTTCACTTAATTAGTTTTGATGTTAAAATAATTTGCTGATGAGAAGCCTGTTACTCAGTGAAGACAATTTCCACCTCTGGGAATTGCTCTTTGCTTTGGCTTGTATTGTGACACTGGGAAAGGTTTGATCCTATGATTCATCAGTTACAACAGTTTGAGGATAAGTAAGAAGCCAGACCTCACGCACACGCCAAGGACCATTCCCTAAATGACCCTAAGCAGCACTTGAAAAATCCATGGTGAGTCATGCAAACCATCCATTCTCAGATGGCAGCCAGTCAATATCGTGCCTACCTAAAACAGGACACTGCTTTACACCATATATTACAAGCCAGCATTGTGCAGCAGATACAACAGCAGCAAGAGAAGGGGCCTTATCCAGCCACAGATACACTAACATTGGAGGGAGAGCAATGTTATGGTAGCAATCACCACCATTTCTTGGAATTTCAACAATGTCCACAGGCAATACACACAATACACGCAATGTACACTAGCTGCAAATCAGATGAAGAGGAAGCCTTGCGATTCCCAAGTCTTGCCCATTCACTCCTCCCCTTGCGCACAGTCCCCAAAATCAAAGACTCCTTGGTTTAGAACTCGCTATTTGTTTCTGCATCCGAAGTGGGTGCTTTAAGCCTTTGCCGTTTGGTTTCTCGTTCATAAACTGGGATTAAAGCCACGGGTCTGATTGTTGGTTTAACAAACGAGGAACTAACCACAATCGCTTAAAGCATCCTTCTCAGACATCACTGTAAGTAGCTGCTTAGTTGAGAAGTCTCTGATTTCAGCATCTGGCACGGAGGAAGGAGCATGTCAAGGGATTTACGGACTCTCCGTTAGAAACAGGCCATGAGTGTTCACGACATCTGAACACAGGAACAAAAGGTTCTGAAAGCTCCTTGAGTCAGGGGACTGACCTTTGCTTATGTTACTTCTGCAATATCAGGTCCAATTATGGCGTACTATTTATATTTATTCATTTTTCAATTTGTAATACCACTGCTCCTCCAATGGTCTTACGGCGGTTCATAGGAATAAAAATACAATAAAACCCTATAAAATCCTCCCTTACAACAAAGGCAGCAAGCGGTCAGATAAATCGTAAATATAAATAGTAGCTGTTCCCCCTAATGCAACCTTATTTAATGCTATACATGAAACATGCACATTTCTGTAATCAGGGGTATCGTGAACCAGTTAAACTGTGACGCTCCAATAAAGACTGTCTTTTTCACTTCAGCCTTCAAAAGGCATTTCAAAGCTTTGAAGTGACAGAATTACAGAATCGCAAAGATCCGCCTTGTATGGCTTCTGAAGAAAAGCTGGGTTTTACATCTACCTGCATTATACATATTGTTCAGCTGTCCTGCGGGCTTTGAGTTCTGCGGCGCTGCGGCTGAAGACGTCCTAGGCTGAGCATTGGTCCCATACCCTCCATTTTGTTCTAGGAGCTACAAGCATAAGAGCCGAAGTTAGGACTTATACATCAAACACACATGCTCTCCCTCCAAAGTATTGGAGATGATACAACACAGAGCATTAATCTTCAAATGCCAGGTTGAGACCTAGTGTGGGCAATATCACCACCATTATCTTTCTTCTGCTCGGGCTTTTGCCTTTAAAAAGCCAAACATTAAGATTCAAAACGGCCAAGAAAAGAATCATTAGAAATAAAGCCTCTTTAACAGCCTTTACATCTAATCCTTGGTTGCGAATTCCAGCTGGGATTTCTCTTTTCAACCTTGCCTGAAAAGCTATATTGGCCACACACACAAAAAAAATCAAACTACAAGAATGACTGTCTGGATTACTATGGCATTATACATGAAGCACTTCAAACCCGCTTAGGAAGTTGGAAACTTGTGGGTAGGTACTGCTGGGAATTGGGATCAGCAGAAAAGTAGCTGGCATGCAGAAGCCCACGAGAGATAAGCAATGCTGGACAACTTCTAGAGTGCCACCTAAATGCTAAATATCGTTGACGCTCTGGACCTTCCCTTCTTCCCTTACTCTTGATATTCTTATTCGACAGGCAAGGGAGAAGGAGACGCATGCAATGGCTTTGAGAAATATGAATTCGAGAAGATGTGCCCAGGGCAGACATGGCAGGCCATCCAGTTGCAAAAATTAAATAGGAGGGGTAGGACCCAGTGAAGGACCAGATGCAAAGCAAGCAGTAGGGCACTGGGATACCAATATAGTTAATCAAATATTACAATACTAGTAATCAAGCCCGCTGTACTTCCAATATAGCGGGTCCTAGTGGGGCAGCACGCGGCCTGCGAGTCGGCAGGCCGCCATGTCCAGCGTGCCGGCGGCCAGGGAGCACCCGCCAGCCGCGCGCGCTTTGCGCCTGCTGATTGGCCCCGCCAATCGTCTGTCCGGAGGAAGGGGCCAATCGGCACCTTTCCTCATCCCGGACAGAGCCCGCCCTAACTCCTCCCCCCAAGCCCTTACGGCTTTATTTAGTCTGCGGCACCGTGGGCGGGGTTAAGATAATTTATTTATATTTATATACTGCCCTCCCCTGAAGCTCAGGGCGGTTTACATTAAACATAGATAATAGTACATGGATTTAAGTTTTTTATAACAACAACAATAATATTAACATTAATAACTTTAACCAGGGAACTGGTGCAAACAGGTCCAGGGCAGAACGTATGGATGGGTTTCTGTGGGAGAGCGAGCAGGGGCCCTGTGGATGTTGCTGGTTTTGCTCAGTTTCAACCAAATCAACTTCAAAATGTTTTCAACAGGAAATTTCAACTTAGAGAAACAACCTCTTAACAGAGAATAAGACTATTATAACAATTCTATAAACAGCTACTCATAGCTTAAGGCGTTCCAGATGTCTGGAATGCCTTAAGCTATGAGTAGTTGCTTATAGAATATTTTCCTGTTGAAAACATTTTGAAATTGATGTCCCTTGATAAAGCCATGCAGCGAAACGCGTTGGGATCTATTTAGTACTCTGGATATTAAAGAATCAACGGACATTTGAAGGCTTCCTGGGAGTCTGTTTATTATACTGTAATATTTGATGAACCATATTGGTATCACAGTGCCCTACTGCTTGCTTTATTTCAGGCCATCCAGTTGGGGATTCTGCAGTCCAGACGTTGGGTGTACCATTCATTTGGGGATGCAGACAACACAAAACTCTGCCTCAAAAACGAAACAAAATGCATCACCTCTGTAATGGGGGACTTTGGGTTCACATTCCTGGCAGCTGCAATCTCCTGCAGTTGATTCACAAGCTCTGTAATGGACAATCTTTCTTCTGGGTTCACCTTCAAAGTAGAACCTAACAGCATCATAAAGCAAGTGTTATTGAGGTTGGCTGCCGCTGAATCTCCAAATGTGCTGGAGGACACATTTATTTCGTAAGATTCCGATCCTGCCAGTCTGCCAAAGACAACTGATTAAACTGAGTTGTTAAAATACTTCATGAACTTAAGATCTGCCTGTATAAACTAACTGTCGAGAGATAGTAAAACAAATATTATTTTTAAAAGCTAAGCACTTAGGATTGTGACTCATTAGGAGAGGGTGCTCTCTATATAAGCTTGAATGATAACCGTCTCAAACAATTTATTTATTTTAAAAATGTATATGCAGCCTTGCCACCCAAAAAGGGTGCAATATTTTGACTCATTATGATCTAAGAAAATATTCCAATGCATGCTGAGAAGGGCACAAGATAACAGCACTCTTGAACATGCTTGAAACTCCAAGAGCCGTGAATATTTTTAAAAAACCAAGACTTTTGGAATACCACAATGCAAAATATGAACTACTTTCAATCAACAAAGAGGGAAGGCCACTGAATAGTTTCACCACTTCCAGTCTGCGTTCATCGTTCTCCTTTCTAAGTACTTCTGTGGCTATTTATTTAGAGATTTATACTCCGATTTTCTCCCCAATGAGACTCAAAGAAGCTTATAACATTCCTCCTCCCATTTTATTTCAACAACCACCCTGTGTGGTAGGTTAGCTTGAGATAAAGCAAGTGGCCTAAAGTCAGCCAGTCAGTCTCCACAGCAGAATGAGGATTCAAGCCTGAGACTGCATTCTACATCAGGGGTGGGCAAACTGTGGCCCTCCAGATGTCCATGGACTGCAATTCCCATGAGCCCCTGCCAGCATTTGCTGGCAGGGCCTTATGGGAATTGTAGTCCATGGACATCTGGAGGGCCACAGTTTGCCCACCCCTGCTCTAGATACTAAACCATGCTGACTCTCAGTTTAGCGTATATTACTCTTTTCAATTAAGTACATCTATAGGAATGGTTTGTAAAAGAAAAATGCCCCTGTATTTTTAGAAGAACACAAACTACAGACTGCAAATCCTTACAGAAGCTATCATTCCCCAACGCTTTCTCGGCTTTAAACTTACGAATAAGATCGTGAAACACTGTGTATCTTGTGTCATTTTGGGGGATGGAGTATTTCCCATTGACTATTCGAAGCTTTGCTCCATCTTCAAACGGGTGTTGTCTAAAGCACAATAAGTAGAGGATGCAGCCCAGAGCCTGCCGGGAAAGCACGAAGAGAGTCACAGAAGAATCAAAGAGGTTAAGCCGCTCAAGGTTAAACACAAATCTGTTCCAGAGCTGAAGTATTTTGTTTCGTTGGGGAGCTTGTCGCCTCCGCAAAAGAAAAGGCAAGTTACAGCACACAGCGGCCTAGTAGAGGCCCAGCACTTAATCGCAAACAGTACTCGGTATGATTTGTTGTTCGCACCCTGGTTAAGCTACAACTTGACATCAGATAAGTTGTGGCAAAATTTATTTCCACGTTAGCTTTTGTGAGTCAGAGATGCCTTCCCCGGAGGAATAAATGCACGAAGCACTAATCTGTTAGGACAGATACATTTGTCCTAAAAGCTGTTCCCGTAAAAGATGAACACGCATCTGATGAAGCGGCTTCTGACTCCGCAAAGCTTATTCCGGAGTACATCTTATTATCCTTTAAGGTGCCACTGAACCCATGCTTTATTTTGCTGCTACAGCCTAATTAATACGACCTATGGAAATATACCAGGGGTTCCCAAAGAGGGTTCCCGAGGAACCTTGGGGTTCGGCAAGAGCTCCCCAGGGGTTATGCGGCCTTCCCAGAAGTCTGGATGGCCGCTGACGTCACATCATTGGATCCCCTTCCCCTGTTGTTCTACAGGCCTAGTCTCTTTCTCCACAATGGAAAGGGAGATGATTAACTAATTAATTGATTGGCTGACTCCTGCCTCTTACTTCTGCACCCACTTCTCTGAAGAGGCATGCCACCACTTCCAGAGTTCCTCAAAGCCTGAAAAATATATCAGGAGTTCCTGCACGGTCCAAAGGCTGAAAGAGACTGAAATCTACTGTTGTTCTGGTATCTCATGAAGTTTAATATAAATCAGCCATGGCTGTTCATAAGAACAGCTGGGTTCTTTGTACTCTGGTTTTTACTGCCTGAAGGAATCTTAAAGCAGTTCACAAAGGCTGACCCTTCCTCTACCCACAAACACCCTGTGATGTTGGTGAGGCTAAAAGAGCTCTGAGAGAACTGCGACTGCCCAAGGTCACCCAGCTGGCTGCATGTGCGGAGGAGTGGGGGATCAACCATGGTTCACCGGATTGGAGGCTGTCGCACTTAATTACGACACCAAGCTGGCTCTCAAAACAACAGTCTGAAGACATGCTACCGAATTTCAAAAAACTCACTAAATTTTGGGGTGTGTATTTTAAGTTCAGGGCCTGCGTTTTATATCCCCACTGGCGATGGTGTCTTTTACATGCAGGGGAGAGACTATTTATTTATTTATTTATTTATTTAGATTTATATACCGCCCTCCCTGAAGGCTCAGGAAATATACCAGGGATACTATATAATCCAAAATAGCCAGTCAGAAGGAGTGGTGGGCAAGATCTGGCAGCACATTCAGTATGGGTTTGGGTTTAAACTCAACGCTTTCTTGTGAGAGCCAGCTTGGGGTAGTGGTTAAGAGTGCAGACTAATCTGGCAAGTTGGGTTTGATTCCCCGCTCCCCTACATGCAGCCAGCTGGGTGACCTTGGGCTCGCCACAGCACTGATAAAGCTATTCTGACTGAGCAATATCAGGGCTCGCTCAGCTGCACCTGCCTCACAGGGTGTCTGTTGTGGGGAGAGGAAAGGGAAGGCGATTGTAAGCCGCTTTGAGACTCCTTTGGGTAGAGAAAAGCGGCATATAAGAACTGACTCTACTTCTTCAGTAATCTCAGGGCTCTCTCAGCCTCACCTCCCTCACAGGGTGTCAGTTGTGGGGAGAGGATAGGGAAGGCAATTGGATACCGCTTTGAGACTCCTTTGGGTAGAGAAAAGCGGCATATAAGAACCAACTCTTCTTCTTCTTGTTTAGAAATGAACTGTGTTTCCAAGCTTTAAAGGTATCCCCTGTACAAGCACCAGGTCATGCCTGACCCTTGGGGTGACGCCCTCTAGCATTTTCATGGCAGACTCAATACGGGGTGGTTTGCCAGTGCCTTCCCCAGTCATTACCATTTACCCCCCAGCAAGCTGGGTACTCATTTCACTAACCTCGGAAGGATGGAAGGCTGAGTCAACCGTAAGCCGGCTGCTGGGATTGAACTCTCAGCCTCATGGGCAGACAGCTTCAGAGAGCATTTCTGCTGCCTTACCACCCTGTGCCACAAGAGGCTCTTCTTCCAAGCTTTAAAGTCCATAATAAGCAAGAGAGGCAAATGGGGTGGGGTGGGGTGGGGGTTACCCTCACCCCCAAATAGGGATCCAGATCAGTTACAGACACAAGCTCCAATCCACCCACAAAACAGGAAGATTAAATACATACCCATATATCCTGTTTTTCATCAATCGGGAAATTTGAATACAGATCTACTATTTCTGGAGTCCTATACATTGGCGTGGTGTTCCTTGTGATCTGTAGAGACAAAAAGGCAAGATCCACCGCTCTGTTTTTATAGCTGCAGAGGGGCAGGCATGCTTGGAGACAGAACTGAAAACGAATGAGTACAAACACCCTTTACACCCTTCAAAGTAGTTTGCTAGTGTTTGCTTCTCTAAAGCACTGTGTTATGGCCTCCACAAATATTTATATCCTGCACTCAGTCCATCGATTGAGGCAGCCAACAGCATTCAAAAGACAACAAAATATCCCAAAATATACCAGCGGAAGATTAACACCCAGCAAATTCCTTAAAAGCCAGCGTCAGGCTCTGCCTCAAAAACAGACCAAGACTTGAAACCAACAAACTGGCAAACACCCGCGCAGGTAAACAACTGGTGAGACCTGTGTTAACAATCACTATTTAAAAAGTCCAGTGAAGCAATAAACAGATTAAAAGGAACCAATTTTAACCACAGCAGCAAACAGCTTCATTTGTGCGGTCATTCTGTTCTGATTCACTTGGCAAACTGATCCTTCCCCTTTGGGAGTGGCCTGCAGCTACCTATGACAGACTGAAAGGAGAAAGCTTACCCGCAAACAGACATATTCCTTCCCTTCCCAAGATCCGCACATGAGCAAGTCTCCATTTCTTCCAAACTGGGAGCTGAGAGACATAGCCTAGCCTAGCCTAGCCTGCCTTATAGGGCTGCCGCTGAGTGGTGAGAAAGAACCACATACGCCTTCCCCAAGCTCCTTGGAAGGAATGATGAGATACAAATGTGCTAATAAATAATCTGTAACCGCTCCGCGGAAGCGGTATAAATAACAATGTAAGGAGGGTAGGGGTGGGCCGGCAGGCCCTCCACTTGTCAGTCCGGGGCCAAGGGGCCAATGCACTCGGAGCTGCACGCAACTGCCAACTGGCCCCTTGCCCACGGACTGATGAGTTGGGAGGAGCGTAGTGCCAACCGCCCCGCCCCCCCGAACCTCGGCTGCCTTTGGGCAGCTGCTGCCATTACACGGTTGCCCGCCTACAAGGTAAGTCGCCAACCACCCGGGGAAGCTTTCCGTTCGGGCCTCAGCGCTGGGGAGGGGGCTGGCCGCGGGAGGCTTCCTGCGGCCCTGGGAGCATGCCCGACAAGTCGCTGCCGTGTCAGCCGTGCGCCTAGGGCCGCAGCAGCCTACCCGATCGCCGGAGAGGGAGGCGGCCACGGGAGACTTCCCGCCGCCCTAGGAGAACGCCCGACACGTCACAGATGTGTCTGTCATGCTTCCCAGGCCGTGGCAATCCACCCGCACCTGTCCCTCCCCCCAACGATCGTCCGGCCTCCAACGGCCCGGGAAGCACGCCTGACACATCGCAGACGCGTTCGCCCATGCTCCCAGGGCTGCGGGAAGCCGTGGGCAGTCTCTGCCCCACTCACTGGCCGAGGGAGCCGAGCACAGGAGGCTTCCTTCTAGCACTTGCTGTCTTGCAGCCACAGCGGGCATAACTTCTAGTGAACAACATAAATCTGGAGAGAGGCCATGGTTCAGTGGTAGAGCCCACGCCACCTCCACCCACCCGCCAGTGGCCACCCTGCCCCAAACTGTGCCAAGCCCCTTGGCCAACACACCTGAGTGCTCACTGCCTCCAATGACACCCCTCCAGCCGAGCGCAAGCACCGAGGCCGCCCCATCCGCCGGACAGCCCACTGAACAGCCCACCGCTGCCGCATGCCTGCTGCTGCCGCCCCCAAACGCTGCCCCACCACCTACACGACCATCCCACCGCCGCGACATCCTGGACACAGCCAGCACTTCAGATACATTTCCTCCCCCCCCCCCCCCAAACACTGCCTGGTCTTACTCACACGGCCCATTAGTTCCCATTGCATTCCTGGATGCAATGGACTTTTTTGCTAGTAATAATAATAATATCATGAGAGCACAGCAGCCACTCATACTATTTTGCATGGCTGTACTGGAGAACAAGGATCTAACTAGTATTTATTTTATTTATTATTTAAATAAATCTTGAGCCCATCACCTCCAGGCGGCGTACACCATCGTAGAGCAAAATACATAAATGCATTTAAAATACAGCTAAAACTCCTAAAAGCTAACATTTAATCTCCCATGCTGTTAATTCCCCATAGGAGAGAGGATGTAGGAGGACACAGGTACCCTCTAGGCGCACAAGAACTGAGAACTTCAAGCTACTCTAGGGGGGCTTGACTTTTAGAAGGGCTCAGAAATTCCGGATGCTGGCAGATATGCTGATCTCCAACAGTTACAGAAATAACCGTCCTTCCGAGAAATGCCCGATTTCTTTGGAAAGGCTACTTTCAGAATACACAAAGCAGGCTGAATGCATGCAACTTGGCCTACTTGCCAGGAAAGTATTGCGACTGCACAACTCGGCTTCCCTCGGTACATACCTTTGATGTCTGCAACACAAAGCGCATAAAGCCTCTCTGCTGGAAAGCACATTAGAGACAGAATGTTTCCACCATAGTTCAGAGGCAACACCGCCAAAGGGCTCTTTAACTCTGTACTTAACGGGGATCTGTTGTATAATCTGCTCTGTTACGATGGAGGTTTGGGAACACCAGATAAATGACTTGGTAAAGCAAGTAATCACGGGAGACGTCCAACTGACCATTCCCACCGGGCCGGCAATTAGGTCAAGCAGAAGAGGGGAAGAAAAGCCAAGAAAAACCAATTGCTAGACGCGAGCCGCTCGATCAGGTTTCTCACCTCTTCCTCGACCATTGCTCTTTTCTGCGCAGACCAGCTGTAGTCTGGGTAGTGTGCGACTGTCGTGGCGCTGCCAAAGTCACACAACTTAATGGTTCCTTGATTGCTCATCAGCATGTTTTCAATCTGCAGAAACAAAGAGGGCAGAAATGTCAGTGTGCGAATTGCACAGCCCTTTATA
Organism: Paroedura picta; assembly: GCF_049243985.1. Taxonomy (NCBI): domain Eukaryota; kingdom Metazoa; phylum Chordata; class Lepidosauria; order Squamata; family Gekkonidae; genus Paroedura; species Paroedura picta. Next base: position 95,212,617 of record NC_135375.1, read on the forward strand.
ACAAGACCGCCAATTCTCTCTCTCACACACACACACACCTGTGTTCACATTACATAAAACTATACCTGTAAAATTCTTTAGCCTAACTAAAAACGCTTTGTTTTGGTGACCTCCCCCTGTCCTTGCTCTGAAAATGACCTCTGCTAGGAGCAGCAAGTTGATGTGTTTTACTCTTCTAGCAGTAGGATGGATGACAAGCTCCTGGGATAATCACATAAGACTCTGCTCAAAGCTAAACTTTTATGCAAAGTTTCTTAACCAAATATGAACTGCACCGAAAAGCTGATGGCCAGAAAAAGGGGTAGCAAGCCATGTTTCATCCACACACACACACACACACCCATCATCCACGCCACCCCCACCCAAAAAACATCTTTGAGAAAACTTCAAAAGTTAACCGATAACCACTTATAGGCTCTCTTTTAAGTACCTGAAAGGTTGTCACTTGGAGGAGGGCAGAGAGTGGTTTCTGTTGGCAGTTCTACAGTGGAACTGACTCCCTAAGGAAAATTGCCTAACTGGCAGTCTTCAAGCAGCAGCTGGATAGCTACTTAACCTGGATGCTTTAGGCCAGGGGTAGTCAAACTGCGGCCCTCCAGATGTCCATGGACTACAATTCCCAGGAGCCTGGATTCTGGTTCAGCGGACCTCTTCCAAGCCATAGTAATTTTATTTATTTATTTATTATATTTGTATACCGTCCTCCTCTTGTGGCTCACAGCGGTTGACGTAGAGCAGGGGTAGTCAAACTGCGGCCCTCCAGATGTCCATGGACTACAATTCCCAGAAGCCCCTGCCAGCATTCGCTGGCAGGGGGCTCCTGGGAATTGTAGTCCATGGACATCTGGAGGGCCGCAGTTTGACTACCCCTGCTTTAGGCTGATCCTGCCTTGAGTAGGGGGTTGGAATACATGGCCTGTATGACCCCTTCCAACTTTTATTTATTTATCGCAGCGGTTAACAATAAAACATCATAAACACCCTGGAGGGCCACATCTGGAGGACCACAGGTTGACTACCCATGCCATTAAGAACTTGAACAGATGCTGTGCCTCCTAAAAACTTATAGGAATAGCACCTGCTCCTGTACCTCCTTGGGGAGCCCATTTCACAAAGTGGAAGCTGCTTCCTGAAACAAGTCCCAGTTGTGGCAGATACCAAGTGGACATCCCTAAAGGGGGAGAGAGTCAGAAGTGGCAGCTGAAGGACAATAATCAGTCCGGGGGGGAAATATGAAGGACGGTTCTTCAGATAGGTCGGGAAGGGCTTTAAAGGTTATAACCAGCACCTTGAACCGGACAAACCAGCAACTGGAATAGCTACTTTCAGATACTCAAGGTATGTTATAGGCTAGCCTCTTGACAATAAACTAGTTGCCATATTCTGAACCAGTTGCCCTTTCCGGGATGGTCTTCAAGGGAAGCCCTACACCAGGGGTAGTCAAACTGCGGCCCTCCAGATGTCCATGGACTACAATTCCCAGGAGCCCCTGCCAGCATTCACTGGCAGGGGCTCCTGGGAATTGTAGTCCATGGACATCTGGAGGGCCGGTTTGTCTACCCCTGCCCTACACAGAGTGTGTTGCAGAAGTCTCCGTGGTCGATTCCAAGCATCCTTCCCCATTTCGTTCACATCTAATGTATTTAGTAGCTCTCAGGAAACTATGCTGTGTTACTGTGTGAGCAAACCAAATCTGAACTACGGCTGTCACTTCATCATTATAACCAAGTTGGAAGCGCTCCTCCTTGGCATGAAGCAGACCTAGGAACTCTTACCTTGAGGTCTCTGTGAATAATGGGCGGCTTCTGCTTATGCATATGCTGCACGGCACGGCACGTCTGATAAAATATCTTCAGAACCGTATCGCAGGAGAGGGCCCCTTTGGATTCAGCTCTCTTTAAAAATTCTACCACTTGCCCTGTTGACGTAACGTAATTCAGGTTAAACTCTCGCTCTGGGGCAAAAGGCAATCTCGGATCAGCTGTATAAAATTCTATTTGCTATCATTCGGTTTCTTAGTGGTTTATCTAAAAAGAACAGCTCATTTGAGATGTGTTTGTTCGTGCCTCACCGGGCATCACAGAGAATTCCAGCACAGATGTTGAGACCCCAAGATGTTCACCAAGAGAAAAGAAGCCATTCCACTTCATTCTCGCTTTCCTCCCTCCCTTCTTGGGCCACAGGTAGCGCGAAGGGTTGCCCAAATTCCTTCCACACCCCAGTCATGGCTGGGTCCGGTCAGCCAACTGGCATGCCCTATGCCAGGGGTAGTCAACCTGTAGTCCTCCAGATGTTCATGGACTACAATTCCCATGAGCCCCTGCCAGTGTTTGCTGCCATGGGCTCATGGGAATTGTAGTCCATGGACATCTGGAGGGTCACAGGTTGACTACCCCTGCCCTATGCTACCTCGTCATAACACATCCAGCCCTTGTTGTCCTTTCAAGCCTATTCCTAGTGAGTCCTGCGCAAACTGAGCATTTACCGCCCCAGTCTCAAGGAGGGGCTGTGGATCAATGGCGAAGCACCTGCTCTGCACGCGCAAGGTCCCAGATTCAATTCCTGCCATCTCCACTTCTTTAGAAACAAAAGGATCCCATAGTAACGAAAGCCTGGACAGCAGCTGCCAGCCTGACATTACTAACATCAATAGAGTAGGGGGTCTGACTCAAGCAGCTTGATGCGTAGGCGGGTCTCAACCTTCATTCTAAAGCAGGCAAGAGAAAAGCTCATCCCAGAAATAAAAGGGGAAGGTGCTCTGACTGTGATCCTTCCCCAGAAGATCCAGCCTCCATTAGGAAAAAGGACTGCCAAGATCATTTGACACCTGCACCTGTTTTAAATGACTTTTATGAAATTGCTTTACCCAGTCTTGTGCTATAAACCAGCGGTCCCCATCCCCCCGTCCGAGGATCAGTCGGTACCGGGCCGCCGCTCCTTCATGTCCTCCTCCTGCTTCAGGGGCTGCCCTGCCACTCTGCTGCCAACTTGCCTTTGGTGCTCTCCAGCAGCCGCCATGGCTGGGGCTCCCCATCAGTGTGGCACTGCCCTCCCCCCCTGGGCCTCAGTAAAATTGTCAAGCGTTGACCGGTCCCCGGTGATAAAAAGGTTGGGGACCACTGCTATAAACCATCCCGAGCACCTTATTTGGATAGGTCGCTGGGAAATACAGCTTATTAGACTGCTGACAAAGACCCTCTGGGCTGAAACGTGTTTGGACTAGGGTCATACCATGTGCAGCCATTGAGACTGAACATGCAATACTGCACAGATTGCACCTGATCGTTGTTTTTAATCTTCCAAATGTGCACTTAATAATAAATAACTGCTGCTCGACCTTTGGGTTCCTGACTAAGGTTGGATTTCCCCTTCCTTTTTGCTTTTCAGCTTGCCCATCGGGGAAAAGTAGATGTCACTGACATTGTGGCATACTGGGAAACATCCTCAGTCATTAAAATAAACAGAGTCTGGGCCACTGGAGAACGAACTCCTCCCCCGCATTTTAAACCTCAGTTGCCTACAGTCCTTACTGATAGAAGGAGACATATGCTGTGGTAATGCTGACAGCATCTTTACAGGCAAAATACCTGCTAGTTTTAAATACAAGGAAGGAAAAGAATCCATCTTTAAGCTTCTCTCTTTTACAATTTGGCACTGGCACGAGGGAAGCTCACGTCTCCGGGACTCACACGGCAGCGTGCCCTTCAGTCTCAGCCGCGCTGGTTAATTAGAGGGCAAATTTTTAATCTGCAATTAAAGCTGTGATTAAAGCTTGCAGCTCTAATTAAAACCTTTTTTATTTTCCCCCGAGAAGCGTGCAAAAAACCATGTGAAGGGAGAGAAAATCGCTCTCAGACATTCCTTTGCCGTGTTTATCATGCCTTTCCTCAACGCCGCTTCTAGTACCGGTGTGGGAAATAGAACCCAAATATAAAATGGGGACCAGCAGCGGTGTTAACAGAGCCTGTGAAAGCAGCCCTCCCTGTCCCAGTCTGATCAACAGAGGTTCTGCTTTTGCAGACCTCGTTACAGTCCCGTCTCAAGAGAGTAACTTCCTTATTATTATTATTAATTTGATTTTTATTCCGCCATTCCCATAACTGGCTTGTGGCGGTTAACAAAATAGGAACATCCATACAATTTTAAATCCCCATAAAACAATTAAAACAGTTTACAACAGGGGTAGTCAAACTGCGGCCCTCCAGATGTCCATGGACTACAATTCCCAGGAGCCCCTGGCAGCATTCGCTGGCAGGGTCTCCTGGGAATTGTAGTCCATGGACATCTGGAGGGCCGCAGTTTGACTACCCCTGGTTTACAAGGTATAGCAAATATAGAAAATGGCGGCGACCTAATATGACCATCCCCCCTATTCCGGGCATCGATCAGTGTAGATGAAATACTAACTGAAAGCATAACACAAGATAGAATAAACCCGGCTAGAGGATGAGATCAGGCCCCTCAACAGTCTAACACTGCAGTTCAACAGGGCCTTGGAGGTGGGGGGAGGGACCCAATCAAGAACCCCGTGGCTCCCACCCGGCCTCAACCAAACACTAACCTGAACTCTGAACTCATGTGACTGTCAGGATTCCACACAAGTAGGGTCTTACCTCTACAAAGCTCTGTCAGCAGAAGAAATTCCCCTTGCCCGGTGTCAGATTCTTCTTTGCCTATTGAGGCAGCGGAGCAGAACTGGACCACGTTTGGGTGACCCGAGAGCTTTTTCTAGAGTCGGCCGCTGGTTAAGGTTTCAAACCTTTCTATATTCGGAACACATTTGTGAAGTCATGTTATACACAGGAAGCACAATTTTGTTACCTTTGGCTGTCCCTCGCTCGGGACCAGTAAAGCCTGATTTGCTCTGGGAGCAGAAAATGTATTAGCGACGGTGCGTGCTGGTCTGGATCAAGGAGAGAAGGCCAAATTTCAGCTCATCATCAAACAGTTCTGTAAGACCACAGTTCTCCTCTCAATGAGGTATGGTTTGATTCAGGCTTACCCATCATGTTTAGGCTGAACTCTGTTTCTGTGTGTGTGTGTGTGTGTGTGCGCGCGCGCGTGCGTACACACACACGCACGTGCACTAGAAAGAGAGAGAATGTGTGCGAGTGAGTGAGAATAGGCGAGAGAAAGCGTGCAAAAGAGAAAGTGAGCAAGCATGCATGCATTCTAGGGTGCTTACAGGACAAATGCTCAATTCAGGCAAAACAGGAAACCACCAGGCATTTTAACTTTGGTGAGTCCAGGAAACCAGGGATTTGGCTAGCAGACATTCACTCGTCCTGCCAACTCTGGGTTTGGAAATACCTGGAGAGGGCAGAGCCTGGGAAGGTGGAGTTTAGGAAGGGGATGGACCTTAGTAGGGTATAATGCCATACAAATCATCTTCCAAAACAGCCAATTTCCCTAGGAGAAGGAGAATAAACGTTTTAAATAAACCAACAAACAAAGAAGAAATCTATGTAATTTGGAGATCAGATGTAATTCCAGGTGCTGTCCTGATCCCACCTGTGGATTTCATATTCTTTGTTCTATAGCTAGGGGAGGGGGGGGGAGACATGTCTGCATTCACACATCATGCCAAAACCTGCTTCTAGCCAAGGTTTTGGATTCTGGTTCAGCGGACCTCTTCCAAGCCATAGTAATTTTATTTATTTATTATATTTGTATACCATCCTCCTCTTGTGGCTCACGGCGGTTGACGTAGAGCAATGGAAGCAGGAAGATAAGTACATTTTAATTCAGAATTATAATTCAGAATAATATTAAATGAACAACAGTAGTAACCGTGGTTGCATGAGAATTCTTAAGTAAACATCACAGCTTTAACATAATAACTATAATCCCAAAGGTTGGTTGGTTAGTTCAGGATCCAGTTCAGGAAGGGGAGGTTCTGGGGGGGCCAAGTAGATGCTTGTGGGTCCAATCAACCTCAATCAAATGCCTGGCAGAAGAGCTCCGTTTTGCAGGCCCTGCCATTCAAACAGCACCCTAACCAATGCTAGCTTAACTATGCCATGGCCTTAAATGGCAACGGAAGTGCACCAAGGGGGTACAGACTGCCTGCAAAAAAAACAGCAATGAAAAAAATGTCACATGGCATACTTGGTTTTTCTGTGCCTGTGTTCAAACCTCATCACAAAATCATGAAAATGAAACCATGGCCAAATAAAACAAAGCATAAAAGAAAACTTGGAAGTACTAAAAGGTCTGGATTTGTTAAAATAAAATAAAATAACTTGTGAACTTCAGCAAAATTGGTCCCTGAGAAACCACCGTTGCACAAGTGAGCGGATAAAAGGCTGAAAAAATTCCCTAGGGACCGCTTTAACTACCCAAAAGTGATCATCTTTTTGAAAAAGGATACCATAAAGCAAACTTCCTGAATAATAGCTTTGTTCTTTTCCTCTTCGTTAGACAGTAACCTCTGTCATAAAACAAAATGGCAGGAGGGGAAAAACAAGACATTTTTTTTTCACTCTAATAAAACTATGCATGAAAAGTTCAGAGCAAATAAAACATGGGCACGTCACCCTGTATTATGCATCGGGGGGTTTCTTAATCAAGCGGCATAGAGGGTCTGCATGGGGATGTCTCTGAAAATTGTCTGGGAAATTCAATAAAAAGCACAGTGCTGTAGCTGGCCTCTTAAAGTTAAAATACAGGGATCCTTTTGTAGCACTGGTATTCTGGCTCCTTTTTATTATTATCCTTATCCATTGTTGTTCCTCTATATGTTTGTGAAACAGCCTGGGGGGTGGGACATATCTGGCTGTCCAAGTTGGAATAGGGCCCATCAGGGTGCAGCTGGCTGCACCTTGATTTGCCCTGCCCCTGCAGCTCCCACCCTCCGTCCCTGGACTCTAGCCTCTTTGCTCTCAGACGCCTCAGTGCCTGGAGCCAGCAGCAGGTAAGGGGAGAGGGCCCTGGGCAAAGCGTCATGGTGGAGGGCTTGCTAACAAGGGCCTCCCAGCCTGCTAGGCTGGGCCTGCTCACGAGAGCCTCCCGGCCTGCTGACTACCCGCTTAGGAGCTCTGTCCTGGCCCTGCTAATGAACTGGCCAGCCCTTCTCGCCCCACTTGATCCAGCTGTGTGCTGCGGCCCAAGGCCACCTAAAGCTGGCTAGCCGGGGACCAGGGGAGGGGGCCCTTTCAAGGCCTGTTCTTAGGAAGGGGCTTTGAAGCTAGTTTATTGTATTTGTATGACTGGCACTCTTAGAGAACCGGCTCATGGCAGTTTACAACATTTCAAATACAAATCAATGCATTAAGCCATTAAAATTCCCCATTAAAGCCCCCCCAAAACAATACTAATTTTCAAAGATGGCGCTATAATAACTGTTTCTGCACAGGCTACACGATAGAAGACAGGCAGATGGATAATTCTAGAGATGACTTTTAGTGCCCCCCAAAAGCTGGAGTCGCCAGGAAATTTGTGTCACTAGCATGCCGCTGGGAGGGCAGGTTCTGTGCCCATTTGGCGATATAATTCTTCACCTGACAATGAAGGGATCTCAGCTGCTAACATTCTGTTGAAGCAATGAAGATGACAAGCGCAGCAGCAAATGGGATCTTTTGGTGACCCATTCATCTTATGCTGTCCTCCCACCATGGAGTCATGCGCAGGAATTATTCCCACAAGGGGAGAAAAACTCTGACTACAGCATCGAAACCAGCCTTCGAGGCTTGTGCAGATCCACATGCTAATAACTGTGCTTGGAACCTGTGAATAAGTGTGGGTTTTTATCCCCCGTCAACAGCCCAGGTACAGATTTATTTATTTCCTTGCATTTATAGACCTCCCCTTGCACCTCGGGGCAGTTTACGGAGAACATGAACAAGTACCATATAAATTCAATAATAGCCAGTGGAAGTGGTGATAGGAGCAGTAACAGTTGTAACAGTCACAACCATTAGTAACAATTACAGCAGTAATAATTGAAATATTAATGTACCAACTGAAACCCCGTATATTGGTCCGTTAACCCTTAATATCTCTAATGGGCATATCTGTATGGGAGGAGGGGTTCTGTAGATGTTGCTGGTTCAACTGACCTCAACCAAATGACTGGCTCTATTTTGCAGGCCCTGCAGAACTGTGCCAGCTCTGACACGGACCTAATTTTCTCTTTAAAAGAAAGAAAAAGCAGCCTCCGGACGGTAGGATTATGAATATGGGATTGAACACCTGCATGTTATCTCTCCACATGCCATTCCAGAATGGAAGCGCCGTAAATTTCCTGCTGTCCTTGACTCAGGCTATTAATGCGGCTCTTAATGTTCACAATCATTTCCTTTCCATGCAATATTTCGATAGTACCACTGTGTCTGGCTGCCTCACGAAAGCTGACATGAAGACTGGAAAAAATTTTCCCCTCAAAAAAAAAAAAACATTGCAATTCCCATAATTCAGGCATCCCTATACAGCTGGTTAACTCAAGGAAATGTCTGTGTAAATTAATATCATTCAGGGGGAAAAAGCTTGATTCTTCCCTGCCTCACATTAAACCACCCTTCAAAAGCAGTGGTGTTCGAACGACATAGGCCAGAACCATCCGTTTAGTTGTAGCGCTGGGCCCCCACAGGGCGGCCATTTTGGTTTTGCTCCCTTTTCTGGAAGATTCTAAAGAGAACAAAGGGACGACACTACCCGTCTCGCTTGGAATATATCTTGAGAACAGCAGCAGAGTTGCGAGGTGAGATCACTCACCAGTGAAAATGATTCTTCCAGGGCTCTGACCCCTGGCTTGCTCCTCTTGGGTGTTACACCTGGCAGTGCTTAGCTTGTATTTCCTTTCCCAGGCTCTCTTTGGTCTGTCGCCCAGGTCTTCACTCTGGCTCTTCCCATCACTGGACCACAATATCATGCAGCTCAGTAGGTCTTGTATTGCACTCTGGGAGTTCATGATAGGTCCCAGCTCTGCAGTGGTTGTACATTACTGGTCTAACACACCACCTTAGACTTTTTGTCCCCACAGCCTTTCTCTTTTTAAAGTGTTTATATACAGAAGCAGAACTGCACAGAAGGAGGACGGCAACATTCAAAAGACAAAATGTAGCTTGTCGCAGCAAAATAAAACAAAACCCCCAAGGCCCCTTAAACACAAACAACATCTCCTGCAAGATGAGCTTTCTAGGGTCACAGCAAGGGATGCCAGCCTCCAGGTGGGACCTGGGGATCCCCTGGAGTTACAAATCATCTCCAGATAAAAGAGATCAGCTCCCCTGGAGAATATGGCTGCTTTGGAGGGTAGACCTCAAAGCACTGAGGTCCCTCCCCACCCCAAATCCCAAATGCTCCTGGCTGCACCCCCAAATTCTCCAGGTGTTTCCCAACCCAGAGCTAGCAAACCTAGTCAAAGTTCACTTCAAGACTCCGGAAAGCTCACTGAAACAGGTGCTGTGTTTTAGAAGCGCCACTGGACTCTTGCTTTACATAAATCTAGTCCGTTTTCCACAAAGGATCCTGATCCAGCTGATCCTGCGTTGAGCAGGGGGTTGGACTAGATGGCCTGTATGGCCCCTTCCAACTCTATGATTCTATGATTCTATGAAAGTTGCTTGCAAGCTAGGGGCCTCCCAAGCTACTAGAATAGCAAGCTCCTTGCTGCTTTCGGGTAACTGTGATCTAATTACTTTAAAGACGCCCTTCCTTTGCAAAGGCCTCACAAAGACAGAGGCAAGGTACTAGTTTGGCCACTCTTTTCCAAAGGATGTTTGTCTAGCAGCAGCATCTGTGACTCCCGCTGTCACACCAATGCACATTTCCGAGCATGTGATTGTTAAAAGTTCTGGAACCAGCTGGCTAAAAGGACCAGCGGCCTGCAGTTCATCAAATGTGATCTGTAAAACGCCTCCGATGAAGCCGCCAACACGGAAATCTGTTCTGGATGTCTGTAGCACAAAAGCCACAGCACTGAAGGCTTTTTTTTTGGGGGGGAGACCTCCCCCATCCCTTTCAATCGCTACCCTGCTATCACTTCAGATGAGTCTGCAAAAAGGAGAGAAAGGTACAGCATCAAATGGCAAGATTACAATGGCCCTAGTTATGAACCCTGCATCAAGGAATAATGCCGCAGACAGCAGACGAATTCAGCGGGAGGGGTCTGCCTCTCAGATAGCAGCGCTTGTTTCTTTCTGGGCACCATCTAAGGACTGGAAGAGAATAGTGGATTGACAAAAGCTTGACGATATGGCAGCTGACTCAACCAGGTAGATTGTCACATCGCTGTGGACTCGATATTGTAACACAGGCTTGCAGAGTTAACGGCCTGGCCATCTGCAACGAGTAATTGTCTCCTACAGGCAACCGAGCAACCTGGCTTTATTTTAAGCCAGAAATAATTAACCTATGCATGTGCTGGCAGGAGAGGCTGGCGAAAAAAGGCGCATTTGGGTATTAAGTCCATGCAATCAAGCGACGGGCAGATTTGGAAGCTTTTAAATGTGCTGTGCGTTGCCCCCAGCGCACTGGCTTTTGGAAGGAAGACAGCCAAATACAACCATCCTTCGAACAAGCTCTGGCTCCATGTTCCAGTCCACAGGAGAGTCGTAACTTGGTGCCAGAAAGAACTGGGCTTGAGGCAAAGTGCTGTGTGAAGAAGAAGAAGAGTTGGTTCTTATATGCCACTTTTCCCTACCCGAAGGAGGCTCAGAGCGGCTTACAGTTGCCTTCCCTTTCCTCCCCCCACAACAGACACCCTGTGGGGTGGGTGAGGCTGAGAGAGCCCTGAGATTACTGCTCGGTCAGAACAGTTTTATCAGTGCCATGGCGAGCCCAAGGTCACCCAGCTGGGTGCATGTAGGGGAGTGCAGAATCGAACCCGGCATGCCAGATTAGAAGTCCGCACTCCTAACCACTACACCAAACTGGCTCTCAGTTTGTGTGTGTGTGTTGTGTGTGTGTGTGTAGAGGAATACACTCATCCATCATTGACACTGAAGGAAAGACACAACAGTCCTTATATTAGCCGCACCGAATGTGGTAATGTAGCTACCTGTTTTCCCCGCATTTTGAAGAAAACCAAGTTTAGCCATCCAGAAACAGGATCTGAGACCAACCTTTGATCGACGCAATGATCAACTTACAGGGAACGCTTCCCTTCAGCTCCATGACAACACGACTTGGGTTCACGCTGAACTGAGCACAATGCCTCAGTTAATCTCCAGCGTTGCTCTCTGCCAGGACCTTGGTGTCCTCAAACCAAGGAGCAACAATTGCTCCTTCCTCTCAGCGTTCCGTGGCAACAACTCAAGACCGGTTGCCCACGTAACTCCTCCGCTCCTTCATCTTAAGTCTGACGTGTACATCCTAGCAACATTTATTTCCCACCTCTGGGTCTGGCTGAGTATCCAGCTTGACAAGGAACTCTGATGGAGTCAGGAAGTTTGCTCTCTGCTTGGTGATGCTTTGGCTGTTCTAATAAAAGAAGCATTCGCCTATTGCTATTTTGGCATTCACTACAAAGCAAACCTCAACTCCAAAAAAAAGGGGGGGAGGGGAAGGTCGCTTACCTTTAAAGCATATTCTTTGCCACTTCCAACATCCAGAGCTTCATATACAAAAGCAAAGCCACCTGTTGAGAAAGGGAGCAGTGAAATCCAAGTTTTTCACAGGATGTAACCAGTTACCTGTAAAAATAAAGCAGCTTGCCCCAAAGAAGAAGATGCACCATACATCAGTTAAAGCAGTTATTTTAACAAAGGACATTTGGAAGTTCCTAACGCTGGCTTTTCAACTGCAAAATACCTAGTGTATTAAGAAGGGGAGGGGGGAAGAAGTACAGATGCCTTTGTTCAGAACAGTAACATCCTAGCTACTACTGCTGCACAAACACCATGAGAATATGGGCTGCTTCTCATCTCCCCAGAAAACTTGCACTGCAGGTAGAAGCATTTTTTCTTTTTAAAAGCCTTCTGGGTACCCTTACGTTACTTCCCTGAATCTGTTTTTTTCCCTAGAATAAATAATAGATGTTATTGAATCCAGTCACTTTTTTCAAGCTGGGGGGAGGGGGGAGTTAAGAGACACCACCTTGAAAGAACCTTGGCAAAAACTCTTCAGGCTGTTCAAAGTGCATGAGAACACAAGCCTAGGAATCTCACAAGCTGGGTTGGTCAAGCTGCGGCCCTCCAGATGTCCATGGACTACAATTCCCATGAGCCCCTGCCAACATTCGCTTCATAAGCATCAGAAGCTCCAGTTCTTTCCAAGTGAGGACGACCAACCTGGGACTCAGGTGCCATTAGCAGCAAGAGAGTGAGGCAGTGCTGGTTGGTTGGAATTAGAGGGCTGGGACGAAGAGCAGCTACATTTCTAACTCACACCCACCCAAATCCTGTGTGGATTGAAAATCCTGACCGGGTGTCAAGCGCACAGGAAACTCACAACAAAACTTATTCAAAAGAAAAATAGTTTTATTGATTAGCACTACACGCAATGGACTGAAAAGTCAAATCTGACTAGAAGCCAGATTTGCCTCAGCTTATCAATACATTTCTCCCGCCCAAAACTTGACAGTTCCCAAGGGGGGGAGGTGAGTGAGAAAAGACATATGTGAAAGCAAAACAGGATTCCAAACTCCCATCCTTGAAAGAGGTGACAAACAACCCCTTCTGCCCATAACAAGATAAGGTTAACATAACATCACTATTCTATTTTATTGCTTACAAACTACAAGGCCGGGACTAGCAGGCGCCGGGCCCCATCTAGTAATATAACTGACATGGAGGAACTCAGGCTAATTTATGACAGAGATTCTACAATCCTGACATCCCTCCGCATTAAAACTAACTTCACTCCTCCACCTAGCCGGCATCAACCGGGCGAGGACAATCAGGGAATGCTCGATGGAAAGCCCGGAGAAGGCGGGGTGCCTTCACATTCCCAGCCTCAACCCACTCTTTATCCCCAGAGGGGAAATCCTTCCAATCGACCAAATATTGAAGGCGACCCTTATGCAATCGAGAGTCTAAGATTTGGTTGACTTCATAGTGGGTGTCCTTATCGATGTAAATTGGAACAGGCATAGACGGAGGAGGGTGCCACTCGTCCGGGGCTGGAGCTCTTCGCAGCAGGCTGGAATGAAAAACCGGATGCACATTCCTATAAGTTTTTGGCAAAGCTAGCTCCACAGTCACATTATTTATCAGTTTCACCACTTTAAATGGCCCCACATACTTTGGGCCAAGTTTCTTGGACTTCTGCTGACACCTTAAGTTCTTAGTAGACAGGTAGGCTAGGTCACCAACTTTCCAGTCAGGGGCAGGTACCCTTTTTTTATCAGCTTGAGCCTTATAGGCATGTTTGGCTTCCTTGAGGCTAGCAACGATCTCTGGCCAACCCCTACTGATGGATGCTGCCCATTTGTTTATGTCAGGAACCTCCGTGGAGCTAAGTCCCCAGGTGGGAGCTGACATTAAATCAGTTCCATACACCACCTTGAAAGGCGATACCCCCGTCGAGGAGTGGACTCCATTGTTGTAGGCAAACTCAGCAAGTGGCAGCAAGGAAACCCAGTCATCCTGCTGGTGATTGATGAAACAGCGTAAATACTGCTCCAGGATCTGGTTTACTCTTTCGGTCTGGCCATTTGACTCCGGGTGATAGCCTGAGGTGAGGGCTTGCTCCACACCTAATAGTTTAAGAAGCTCCCTCCAGAACTTGGAAACGAACTGGGGGCCCCGATCCGTCAAAACACGTGTCGGGATCCCGTGCAGACGTACCACGTGTTTAATAAAAAGAGAGGCCAGTTTTGGTGCTGAGGGCACGCCTGTACAGGGGATGAAATGAGCCTGTTTGGAGAAAGCATCCACTACTACCCATATAACAGTGTTCCCTTGGCTGGGGGGAAGGTCTGTAATAAAGTCCATAGTCACATCAGCCCATGGACGGGAAGGGGTGGGCTGTGGTTGCAAAAGTCCCTTCTTCTTGCCCCCAATTGGTTTCGAGGCAATACAAATGGGGCACCCCTGCACATATTTCTCCACATCTTTACGTAAGGATGGCCACCAGTACTGTCTCCTGACCAGGTGCAGAGTTTTCACAAAACCAAAATGTCCAGCGGTTTTTGCATCGTGGCAAAGTTTCAAAACTTTTCCCCGGGCCACGGCAGGCACAAAGAGTCTTTCGCCTTTGAAAAAGAGCCCCCCCTTCTCAGACAGATCAGGGCGGAGGGAGCAAAACTCTGGGTCAGTTGACAACTCCTTTTGGACCCAGCCCCCTGGGATGGGCGTATCAGTCTTTGTGTGGCTGCGCGTCACAGCGGCCATCCCCAGTTGGGCGGGGGTAAAGACGGTATCTACCAATGGGTCTCGTTTGCTATTGTATTGAGGCAGGCGCGATAGTGCATCCGCCAAAAAGTTCAGTTTGCCAGGAAGATGCTTTAGGGAGAAGTTGAAACGAGCAAAAAACTCCGCCCATCTCATTTGCTTGGCCGAAAGCGAGCGGGGCTGCTTGAGTGCCTGAAGGTTTTTATGATCTGTCCAGACTACAAACGGGATCGCTGACCCCTCCAGCCAATGCCGCCAAGTGGAAAGGGCCAATTTCACTGCAGCCGCCTCTTTTTCCCAAATTGCCCAATTTCTTTCCGCAGCTGAGAATTTCTTTGACAAATAGGCCAGGGGGTGTAATTTCCCGTCCCCCCCCTCTTGGAGGATCACGGCCCCCATTGCAACGTCCGAAGAATCTACTTGTACTGTAAATTGCTTAGAGGGGTCGGCATGGGCCAATACAGGTTCAGACGTAAATAACAGTTTTAGTTTGTCAAATGCCTCCTGACAGGAGGGAGTCCAAGGGAGAGGCGCCCCAGGTCGGCTAGCGGTCTTCCCCCCTTTGGTTTTTAACAAGTCAGTGAGGGGCAGCGCAACCTTGGCAAAGTTGGGAATGAAGGTCCTGTAAAAATTGGCGAATCCTAGGAAACTTTGTAATTGCCTCCTAGTGCGGGGAGGTTCCCACACCAGCAAATCACGCACTTTGCCAGGGTCCATCTCGATCCCCGCCTGGGAGACCCGGAACCCCAAAAACTCCACTGCATCGCGGTGGAACTCACATTTTGACAGTTTAGCAAACAAGTGGTGCTTCCGCAAGCGGCGGAGCACTTCGCGGACCAGCTTAGAATGACTCTCAACATTCTCAGAGTACACAAGAATATCATCAATGTAAACCAACACCCCTTGGTACAATAAATCATGCATAATTTCATTTATCATATTCATGAACACGCCCGGAGCGCCGGCGAGGCCGAACGGCATTACGGTGTATTCAAACTGCCCCAGGGGCGTATTAAAAGCCGTTAAATATTCATGCCCCTTCTTGATTCGAACTCGGTAATATGCTTCCCTTAAGTCCAGTTTCGTGAACACGCGCGCCTTCCCCAAATGGCCCAATAAGTCGTTTATCAGGGGAAGCGGGTAGGCGTTGCAGGTGGAGACCGCGTTCAACCCGCGGTAGTCGGTACACAACCGCAGCGAACCGTCCTTCTTTTTTACGAAAAGGACCGGGGCTGCCAAGGAAGACGTGGCTGGTCTAATAAAACCCCTTGCTAGGTTTTTATCCAGAAATTCTCTAAGCTCTGCCATCTCCCGCGGGCTCATGGAATAAAGTTTGGCTTTGGGGAGAGGCTCTCCTTTCTTTAATTCGATGGCACAGTCAGTTTTGCGGTGGGGGGGGAGCTGGTTGCACTCCACCTCCGCGAACACATCACCAAAGTCCCGATATTCAGGAGGGAGCGCGTCCACCCCGACTCCCAAAGCGGCCACCACCCCGGGTTTCGTGGGACCCTGCTGCCGCGCGTGCTGCTCGCAGGCGGCGGAGGTAAATTCCACAGTCCCTTCCTTCCACTTCACAAGGGGATCGTGTTCCCTCAGCCAATCCAACCCCAACACGCAAGGGAAGGCAGAGTGAGGGGCCACCAAAGGTTGGATTTGCTCCCAATGTTTTTCTATGTCCAAGTCCATGGGGCGAGTTTTTGCCGTAGCTTCCCCTCCGGGAGCGCATTTCCCATCTAACTGGGTGATTGGCAAGGGTTCCTTCAGTGCCACCTTCCCCACCCCCAAAGTCTCGGCCAGTGCCGGGCTCACTAGGGATTGGGTGCACCCCGAGTCCACGATACAGCGGATTCCCACCGTCTTCCCCGACTTGGGGTTAGACAGGTTGGCCGGTAGGAGTAGCAAGGGGGAATCACTCACCACGCGTTTGCCCCTGTTGGCGGCCTGCTGGCGGGGCGCCTTTACAGCAGACCGTCCTCGTTTCCCGACTGCTCCTCAGCTTGAACCTCGTCCTCCAGCCCGCTTCCCTCTTCCGAGTCGTCCACCGCCGGTACGGCAGCCACTGGTACCAGGAGGGATTTGGCGCTTTTCTTCGTGGTGGTTTTCTTGGCAGGCGGGGCTTTCGATGGGGCGCCGCTCGCAGATTTCGGGGTTGATGCCGCTTTCGTTGGGCAATGTGCGAGGAAGTGCCCGGCTTGGCCACAACCCAAGCACAGCCCTTTCTCCATGCGCCGAGTGCGCTCCGCCGGTTCCAATTTGGTTCGGGGCTTGGTCTTCACCGGGGTGGAAGTCTTCGCCATGGTTTTCCCGGCCAGTGCTTGCACCATTGAGGCCCGCTCCAAGCGGTTTTCCATTTCTCCGGCCAGCTGGACCCACCCTTCGACAGTGAGTGGGTCTTCCAGGAGGAGGCACTTGTCAGCCAGAGCGGGATTGAGGCCCCCCACAAACGCCAGCACACGCTGGGGCTCCGTCCAGTCCGGCACAGAGGAAGCCAACTCCTTAAATTCCCTGGCGTACTCAACCACTGACAATTTTCCTTGCCGGTGAGCCCGGAGTTTCTTCTCCGCAGTCTCCCGTTCAAACGGTTCCACGTACATCTGGCGCAGGGCCCTCATGAAATGGTTGTAGTCGCGGGTAGCTTGGGGGTGGTAACGGTACAAATCCACGAACCATTTGGCGGCTTTGCCCTCCAGGGCTTGCCCCACGAAACGCACCCGTTCGGCGTCGTCTTGGAAAGTGAACCCCATGTCCATCATGTAGGCTTGGAGGTGCACCAGGAACGTGGGGAAATCGGAGGGGTCCCCAGAAAACTTTGCCTTGAACTTATAGGTGTTCCGCATTTCCACTCCACGGAGATGGGCAGGTAGGCGCCCTGGGCCCCAGTCCGCCGGTGCTGGGGCCGGGGCCGGGGGTCTTGCACCCCGGCCAATGCCTCGCCCTCTCCCAGCCGCCGCTCTCGCTCGTTCCGCCGCCTGCGCCGCTGCTGCCGCCCGCGCGGCCGCTCTCGCTGCCTCACGCGCCGCCGCTGCTGCCGCCGCCTCGGCTCCCGCGACGTCCGCCGCTGCCCGTGCCGCTGCCGCCGCTGCTGCGTCCTCGCCTCCGTCCGCGCCGTCTCCCCCAGCACCGTCGCCGCCGGCACCGCCTTCGTCCTCTCGTTCCTCGCCTTCGTCTTCTCTCTCCCTCTGCGCTCTTGCGCGTGCTTCCGCCTCTGCTTCGATTTCTAGCTGAGCCCGGGCTCTGGCCAGCGCCTCCGCCGCCTCTGCCGTTGCTTGCGCGGCCGCCATGCCGCGTTCCTGCAGTGCAAACCCACCGCTCTCTCTCCGCGCACTGGTATCGTGTGCGCCCCCACCGAGCACGTCCTTAAGCAGGCGTTGTGTTCGGCGTCTCTCCTCCGGATCCAGCCGACCCGAGAGGTCCTGCAGCCAGTTAGTCACCCTGTCCAGCTTGTACTGCAAGTCCTGTGTCTCACCCACAGGCTCCAGCGCGTAGCTAGGCAGTCCCAGGTGCTCCGGCCACCGTTCATCCCCAGTAGGGCGGTCGTATTTTGACAATCGCCTGCGCTGGGTGATGTGACGTTCCAAAAATTCCTCGGGCCCCGGGGTTGCCCCCGAGACAGCCCGCATCATGGCCGAGCTGGGCGGCCCCGCACCAGCACCTTCGGCCTGGGAGAGGTCCCAATCCAGGCCCTCTCCCGGTTCAGAAAAAGTATGTCCCTCGCCCTGCATTTTGCAGGTGAAAGGAGTTGTGAGATTTGACTTGATGTCAAGCGCACAGGAAACTCACAACAAAACTTATTCAAAAGAAAAATAGTTTTATTGATTAGCACTACACGCAATGGACTGAAAAGTCAAATCTGACTAGAAGCCAGATTTGCCTCAGCTTATCAATACATTTCTCCCGCCCAAAACTTGACAGTTCCCAAGGGGGGGAGGTGAGTGAGAAAAGACATATGTGAAAGCAAAACAGGATTCCAAACTCCCATCCTTGAAAGAGGTGACAAACAACCCCTTCTGCCCATAACAAGATAAGGTTAACATAACATCACTATTCTATTTTATTGCTTACAAACTACAAGGCCGGGACTAGCAGGCGCCGGGCCCCATCTAGTAATATAACTGACATGGAGGAACTCAGGCTAATTTATGACAGAGATTCTACAATCCTGACACCGGGACCCATACAGCAGGGGTAGTCAACCTGTGGTCCTCCAGGTGTTCATGGACTACAATTCCCATGAGCCCCTGCCAGCATTTGCTGGCAGGGGCTCATGGGAATTGTAGTCCATGAACATCTGGAGGACCACAGGTTGACTATCCCTGCCATACAGGTTAAGGAATGTTGTTTTGCAAGTCCCAGGAAACCTTCAGGCTCTGAGAAAAATCAGACAACTGGGAGGGGGACACCTGTGGGTGGGGGTTCAGCCCCCAAAAAACTTGTTTAAAAAAAGAAAAATTCAACAACACAACATCTCTGGCACCATTTAAAGATGGTCTAGAGACCCCAACATGCACTGGCAAAGGCCACAGGCGGCAGAAGAAAGCAGCAGGGGGAGGGAAAGTTTGTCACAAGTCTCTTGCTTGTAATATCCCTAATTTTAAAATTTACATCCCACCCTAAGTTCACAACCTAAGAGACAGCAAGTGTTAAGACCCCACCGAAACCCACCACCAAAACAATCTAAATGCAGCTTAAGAACAGCTCCCGTGAACCATGTAATAAGCATCCAAACAAAGCAGGCCAGTTGAGTGTGAGCAGAAGAACCATCCAACTCAACAAGTGAAGGCCTTAATTAACTAGGCATCCACAGATACCCCTACAAATACCATGAGCCATGAAACTCTTGTGCTGCTTTACTTCTTGTTCCTCAAGGACAGAAGCAACAAACTCCAGGCCCCTGTGGATGGTATACAGCAGGGGTGGCTAAATGTCCATGAATTACGATGCTGGCAGGGGATCATGGGAATTGCAGTCCATGGACATCTGGAGAGCCACAGTTTGGCCACCCCTGCTGTATAAGGTTCTGGTTTGGGAAATCCCTGGAGATTTGGGAATAAAGTCTGGTAAGGGTGGGCTTTGAGGAATTCAAATTCGAAAGGTGGACTCTGCAGCATCACAATTCCCCAAAGCCCACCCTTACCGGACTTTATTCCCAAATCTCCAGGGATTTCCTTGCTGTAGTACACATGCAAGTAGTATGGCTAACTCACACGTGGGACCAGGTGGAAATCTCCCAGAATTACTACTGACCTCCACACTATGGAGACCAGTTCCCCTGGAGATTTCCACCTGGTCCCACTTGTGAGTTAGCCATCCTACTTGCATGTGTATTACAGCAAGGACTATAACGATATGTCTAGGCCTTTATTTGAGGCTCATTTGTAAAAAAAAATATAAAATAAAATAAAACATTGACCAACATTGCTTTAGAGCAGCCTTTCTGAACTTTTTAACTGATCAGAAACCCCTGAAACATTCTTCAAGGTTCAAGAAACCCCAGAAGTGACAGAGTATGGTTGGGAAGCATAGCGGTGTACATGCCTACCCAGGGCCTGTCCCCTTTCCACCCAACTCCAGGTCCATCATGAGCCATCTGGGAGGTCAACATGACCATATAAAGTTATATCACCTGATAAATGTTTAACAATTTTTATAAACATGTAGAAAATTAATTCTCCCACTCATTCAGGAAACCCTTCCAGGGCCATCACGAAACCCTGGTTGAGAAAGTCTGCTTTAGAACTGTTAACAGTTCAATATGTACCCTCCTGGGGGGGCTGTGATGTGAGATAAAATGAGATGCACAATCATATTCATGGCAAATATTTAACCGTGCAGATGAGACATAATTTGATGTAGCTGGGACAAAGTTTTCATACCCTCAGCAACCTTTCAGACTGTTTGACAGCTGGTTGCAAAACACTGTCCTCTAGAAACCAAGGTGTTTCCTCCTAACAGGAAACCCAGTGTGAGTGAGTCAGAGGTGGGACCAGCAAATTGCCTCTTGTTCCTGAAACGCCACATTGCAACGGCTCGTAAGTCATGTGCAGCAACAACAAGCCTGCTCCTGGAACCACCACCCTTTGGATCTGTTTACTGCCCAGAGGTTCAAAGCATATGTGAGAAAAATCCCCCAAGTCCTACTTCTTGGGCTGAATCTACGCATGCAACAGAATTGTGACATGGCAGAACGGAACTTCACACTGCTGGGTGGGGACCAGATGTTATTTCTGTAATGCTTCTGAGCAGATTCACTGCATCAAAACCGAAAGAAGACGTTCAGAAACTGTTTTGTTTACTTTATCCCTGCCCTTCGCCTTAGTGGGGAACGAAAGGAGCGGGCATTGTTCTCCTTTCCTCAATTTTATCCGCACAACAACCCTGCAAGGTACGCTAAGCTGAGAGCGTGTGGTCACTCAGCAAACTTCATGGCAGTACAAAGATTCAAATTCAGGTTTCTTAGATCCTAGTCTCACACCATGCTGCAGTGGCTTATCCAGAACCTTCCATCCCAACAGTCTAGTTTTCTATTGCCAGGGAAGAGCGCACATGGCAGAATACCATAAAATGACATCTTTCCAGTTTGGGCTGTCACAGCCCAATCTACTACTTTACGTCTCTCACCTCCCAGCTGATTCTACTCCCTTAGGACTCTTTCCCCATACGTGTTCACACAGACAACTCCTCACTGCAATCCATCAAAATGAGGATTTTTACGTGTGAAATGGTAACACATGCAATACCAAATGACTTCTAATTAC
This sequence comes from Paroedura picta, assembly GCF_049243985.1. Lineage (NCBI taxonomy): Eukaryota > Metazoa > Chordata > Lepidosauria > Squamata > Gekkonidae > Paroedura > Paroedura picta. The sequence goes on from NC_135375.1 coordinate 95,233,645, forward strand.
TCATTCCCTTCATTTAATGTTGGTACCCATTTCCTCAACACTGAGATTTTTAAAAAATTACCTTGCACAATACAGTACCGGTGGCTCAGGCACTCAGTGCAAATTCTCAAGCGCTCCATACATAGATTACGTTGATATAAACTTCCTCCACATCATGCATGACTGCACCCACTCATGGAGTCTCTTTTAAAAGAAAAGAGTCCTAAACTTCCTCAGTCTATGAATGGAAGGGAAAGACCCAAGAAATATTCCTGTAGGGACACTGTGATATCTTCACCGTGCACTGTTTTATTTATATTTTATTTATGTATTTATTATATTTATATACCTCTCTCCTCAGAGACTCTGGTCAGTTTACATAGAATGTAGAAACTACACAAGAAACAACCCATAACATATAAATAACCAAAACATTAATAAAAGGTAAAGGTAAAGGTATCCCCAGGTCATGTCTGACCCTTGGGGTGACACCCTCCAGCGTTTTCATGGCAGACTCAATACGGGGTGGTTTGCCAGTGCCTTCCCCAGTCATTACCGTTTACCCCCCAGCAAGCTGGGTACTCATTTTACCGACCTCGGAAGGATGGAAGGCTGCGTCAACCTTGAGCCGGCTGCTGGGATTGAACTCCCAGCCTCATGGGCAGAGCTTTCAGAGTGCATGTCTGCTGCCTTACCACTCTGTGCCACAAGAGGCTCATAACATTAATACTAATGATAATTGTAACAGAACGACAGTACAAATAGCATAACTGTACAAACAGGTCCAGGAGCAGAACGCATTGATGGATTTTTGGAAGGAGGGAGGGAGCAGGGGCAGATGTTGCTGGTTTTGCTCAGTCTCAACCAAATGCCTGGCGGAAGAGCTCCCTTTTGCAGGCCCCGCGGAACTGTTTTAGCTCCGTCAGGGCCCTGATCTCCTCCAAGAGCTCATTCCACCAGGTGGGGGCCAGGACAGAGAAGGCTCTGGTCCTGGTGGAGGCCAGGCGGGCTTCTTTAGGGCCAGGGATCATTAGCTGGTTGGTGGTGGAGGAACGTAGTGGTGGTCGGGGTGCACCACCACACCATCCTTCCAAGATATAACAACCAAGTTATAACGACTGGATTGTCTAATCTAGTTGCTACAGTCAAGACCAACGTCAACTTGAGTAAAGAAAAGAGTCAGAAGGGGGGGCAACCAATAGCAGAGATAAAGCATACTAGCCCTAGATCAGGCATAACCTATAGCAGACATACTCCTTCTCACAATGCCTGTATTTGTTAAAGACCCCTCCAAGCAGGGCTAGCAGGTCATGGGCAAGAATCCTACAAGGACACATGAAATATATAAGACCGTTATGCCCTGGGAACCCATTAAGGAAATCCCATCCCAACTTAGAAATAAAACTTAGAAGAAGCTGCCACGTCACCACAATAAACCGTTTCTTCAAAACAATCTGTCTTCCTGCTCCCTTCATTGCCTTATTAAGGAATAGTTGCGATACTTGGGGAGAAGCTTTGCCAGGATGCTCCAATAAGCCTCTGGCTTCCATTAACAGAGTTCAACCACCAAAGCTTAGCAATTGTCGACTTCACGCATTGGGAAGCAGGGCTTCTTGAAGCTTGGAGACTGTCTTACACTGGCACTGGAGTCCTGTCAGCCTTTGATGGCTCAGCACATCCATATTGCTGGGGAATAGTTCCACAGTTCAGTCTCCCCTGATACTCTTTCCCTTCTTTCGCTGGTTAAGAGTGGCAGACTCTAATCTGGAAAACTGGGTTTAATGCCCCACTTCACCATATGCAGTTAGCTGGATGACCTTGAGCTAGTCACAGTTCTCTTAGGTCTCTCTCAGCCCCCCCCCCCCCTACATCACAGGGGGTCTGTTGTGGGGAGAGGAAGGGGAAGGTGTTTGTAAGCTGCTCTGGGATTCCTTCGAGTAGTGAACTGTGGGGTGTCAAAAACAATTCCACCTACAGCTTTGGAACACCTTACAAGCATGGGGATTCACGCACGCACACAACAGAATATACTGAAATGATCACTTATTAAACCAGCCGAGTCTAGAGGGCAGCGTGGAACTTCCATTGTGAACAGCTGGCTGGTTCCCTTTAGCACAGAGCATTTTTTAAGCAGCAGAGGAGTGGGCATGAAATCTCATTTGGCCCTTGTAACCCTGATCTGGATAGCTCAGACAAGTCTGATTCTGTTAGATGCTGGAAGCTATTTGGACGGAGACCTCCAATGGGGTGGGTGGTAGTTACTGCATGCAACACAAGGAGTCATGACGCAGAGGCAAGTAAGGGCCAACGACCTCTGAACATCCCTTTCTTGACAGTCTTTTGATCTCCTGACTACTCTACACACGCCATGCAATTAATAAATTAATGCCCCTTGTAACCGGTTTTACAAACTTCAACTATTATTTCCAGAGAGGGGACACTATCTCTCACCCTTTCCTCTGGACATAACCACCTCCATAACCAATGTTCATAATCCCCCACCCCCCACAATCAGTTCCCTGAAAGATGGAGGCAAGTCATTCTTCCCAACTTGGATGCTCAGACAACCATTTGGGATGTTAGAGAGGCATAGCTTTCACATGGAACGGAGGACCCTAACTCCATCCAAAACAACAACGGGAAAAGCAGAAGAAAACGGTCAGTGACCAGAGCACAAATGGAAATAAACAGAGGACTTGGTGCAACACCGCATGCATTATTTACCAGATGCCTTCTAGCCAGGAGCTAAAATAAACACAGGACTCAATAGATGCATCTCCAAAAAGTATTTAACTCAGCCTTCAAATACAACATGCCTCAGATTCCTTTGGCTCCCTGTTGTTCTACGTTTCCAATTTGGAAATTCTATCTTCCAGAGAACCTCTAAAAATGTGTTGGCTGCCTTGCAAGCTGTGACTGCCAACTCGGGGCGGAGATCTGAAAGTCTGAGGTCAGCTCTGTTCTTTAGATAGCATTTCTGCAATCATTCATCTCGCGTAACACAGAATGCCTGCAACTTATGGTCCCATTTGCCAGTGAGATGGTCTTCTGTGTTCCAGGGGCTTCTGTGTTCCACTTTCCTTTTCCGGGACATCACAACCCATGGGTCACAATTTATACCAGGCCAAGAGGACAGCAGAAAAGGGTGAAGAACCTGTGTGGGGGGCTCCTCCTAAAGTCTATATCATAGTTTTTCAACCAGTGTACTGGGGTACAGCAATATATCTTGAGAGCCCCTCAGAAGTACCGCAGCATGGGGGATTCCAAAATGGCAGCCGCACAGAGACAGCAGCCACTGCCGCAGCAGCGTTATTCTTCCCCTGTGGCTGGAGTAAGTTGGCCCAATGGGTCTTCTGTTGGCCACTGGGACTGTCTTGAGTGGGAGGAGGAGATCGTATTTTTCTTTGCATATTTTAATTTTATTTTTCTTTCCATGAGGGGGCTGTCACAGGGGGTGTGGCCAGCTGACACCACTTCTGTGGTACCTCGTAGCCTGAGAAATATTTCTGGTGTATCTCCACAGTCAAAAGGTTGAAAAAGGCTGGGCTATAGAATCCTCAAGGTAAGTCAGGAGGAAACAACCCTATTCACCAGTGTCTTATAACGTCACACAGGGACGTATGAAGCTTCCTTGCAAAATAATTTGTTCAGCATTTGGTTACTAAAAAAAAATGACATCGCATCTACTGAAAATTATACTGCTTTGAGGTAGCACTGGGTAATACCAGGGTTGAGTAGGCTGTGATGGCTCATTCACACATGCAGGTTATCAAAGGGATACCTTTTAGTGGCTACCATATCTGCCCCCACACAAAGCAGGGTTCCCATTTTAAGCAATGAACTTTACATCAACATCGCCCATGTTTTTGGTGCTTGGAAAATCCAAAACCCCAAAACTGAAACCTAAGAATACGCCAAAGAGCTCTGTGTAATTGTATCTGAAAGGGGAGGCAGATGTGGCTTTTAATTCAAACCTATGTTTAGGCTTATCCCAAAAATATACGCCAACCTGAAGTTGCAGTTCTTGCAGTATATCAATGGCTTTGAGACATAAACAAATGCTCTTCCTGAAAAGCCAATATTCTTTCTTTCACATGCCTCTTCCACAACAAAACTAATACAAACATTCACAATCCTTGGCTTTACAAGATATAGCAGAAGAATAGTTACACAAGTGGATTTCTCTCCAAAGATGTAAGGTGGCTACCTGGTTTCACAGGAACAAGGTTTGAGTCCAGTGGCACTTTAAGACCAGCCCAGTTTTATTCAAGGTGTACGTTTTTGTTACCTGCACAGTTCCTCAGACACAATGAAATGGGAATTGACCGGTCCACACATATAAGTTAGAGAGTGAGCAATAAATTAGTACACAACATAATGAAGACATTTAACAGACTCAAGGATGATACAAGAATAACAAGTGTATAAGGTTGTCATCTGTTTGAGCAACTCTGGGGGGAAACACAGTGAAGTAAATAAATATGTCAAGATTGGAGACTAATGAACAGACACATCCCCAATTGCAGAACAGGAATAATTAACTAAGACCCTGCCCCTATGCTCCATCCCCCTCTCCCCCTATGCTTCCCTGAAGAAGGGTGAATGGCTGTGCAGAGTTACATATGGCAGATAAGAGAAATACATTCAGGTCATTTCCGCACATCAGTAAAAAGAGTATTATGCCAGCCGAATGGCATAATGCTAAATATAATGGGTCCCTCTTCACCTTTTTCCTGTATTGCACTTCTCTGCCGCCTTTTCATGCTTCCCTTCACGTGCCTGCTTGAAATGGCAGAAGAAAGCAACGCACTTTACACGCAACTCTCTTCCGCCTGTCAATCAAGCCAGGCAACCAATCCCCCTTCTCAATGTTTTAAAGGGCCAGAATATAATAACAAAAGGTAAGCATTTCACTATTTTTAATAGGTGTGGAAATCCCCTCAGATCTCCCATTCCAAAAGCCACTACATTCCTCTATTCATTATGCTACGTTGCAATCTACTATTCAATTCTATTAGTCCAAATAAAAATCAAATAAAATGAAGAGGACTGTTAAGAATGCAGATAGAATGGCTGAATGAGGTTAGCATATGTAAGGGACTAAAATTCCTATTGAGTCCTGAAATTCCACTGAGTGTTGCAAAATTTAGTTAAAGATGCCACTGGACTCAATCTTTGTTCTGCTGCTTCAGACCAACACCTGAATCTGGTTTCTCAGGTTTAGGCTGCAAGTTGACAAATACTTAACCAAACTCAAAGACCCGATTCCTTAGATGCATGGCCATGCAAAGTAACAACAGCAGCCAAGCCTGCATTTGATATGCTAGGATGGGTAAAAAAAAATGACTTGCTCTTACCCAATTTACTTGGTTAAGAGCAGGCTGACGGGAGCATAAGCAGGAACACTACAGCCTGGTTACAAGTGAAGAGATAGTCATCTACAGATTTCTTCCCCCATAACCAGAAACTACAGGTTCTTTAATGGCTTTGGATGGCTGGGGGCTATACACACACATACACACACAGCTCAGATGGGAGCTCATGAGAAGCAATTTCAGAGTCTGAATGAAGCCAGCAAAAGAGACAAAACAGCGAGATTTGTAGCTGGCTCAGAGCAAGGAACCATGGAAAGAAACAAGGGCAAAAGCTTGGGGGGAGAGGGCTGTTACTGTTCAAAGATTATCCCTGTATCAGATTGCATGCCAGCTCTTGCCCCCCACATTCTGTTTGTATAGCAGTCAACATGCCAATATCACAACGCTACCACAAGCCCTCAGTGTTTCCTTCTTGCACGGGAAAAACAATACAAGAGCTGCCTTCTGATGCTTCTCACAACTCAAAGAAGTTAGGAATTATGGAACAATGTTTTTCACTTTTTCACTTTATAAGCTGTACACGATAGATGTTAATTAGTATATTTATAAAAAATACACGTGCATGAAGTTCTTGCCGCCGCTTGTGCGTAAGTTAACTTTATACCATTCAGGGGTGGTGAGTGAATTCACTTTCCCCCCCAGTGATTTCATCATCATCTTGAATATTTCCCAAACAGAACTTTAATCTATGCTGCCGACTTTCTACCGCCCTGCACCAAGACCCAAAACAGCATCCCTGCCACTCACCCGGGAAAGACATCCATTGCAACTTGCCGCATCCTCTTGAATCCGCCAAAACAGGAACAATCACATGTTGAACCATGGATGAGGTCAAATAAATGGAATGTCCAACTGGGCAGTCTGGCTTCAGCTAGAGCCTTAGGCTAGTCATAACTCTCAATTCCACATCTCGCCTCTAACTAAAAGACTGTGGTTCTTCAGGCAGAGGTGCTGAGAGATATGAATACATTGCCCAGCTTGATCCAGTGGTGACGAACAGTGGCCTCTAATCTGGAGATCCAGGTTTGATTCCCCGCTCCACTACATGTAGCCAGCTGGGGGACCTTGGGCCAGTCACAGTTCTCTCAAAACTCACTCAGCCTCACCTACATCACGGGATGTCTGTGGTGGGGAGAGGAAGGGAAGGCGATTTTGAGCTCCTCTGAGACACCTTTGGTTAGTAAAAAGCAGGATACAAAAGAAAAAAAAACATCTCTTCTTCTACCCACCTTCTAAATTCAGGACAGGGCTGCTCAAGCATCTCCAACTGAAACCTAAACATTTCAAAGTTTGGACAAAGATTATTCCCCCGGGAATGAAGTCCTTCCATGTATCTGAATCCTTGCACCCACAATGGCCATCTCTTGCACATCTAAAAATGTATTCTTTGACTGAGTATTAAAGCCCGGGCCAACATAGGTGCACATGATTCCAAAACCAAACATGCTCAGTGGAACATAATCTGGGACGGGGGAGCTTTCAAGGCTGCTGAGCACTAAGTGGGAGTATTAATTGCACATCCACGGTCCTCCCCTTCTCACACAAAGCACTTAAACAATTCCTGCCAAGTGATACTGAAAGTAGCATTGTGCTCAGAAACAACACTCTTTCACTCCGCACAAAAGCCTAAAGGCTTTAAACCAAGTCGATTTGACAAGCTTCAATGATCTCGATAATTGATTCCACTGTTGGGGGGGGGGAAATAATACATAATACGGTATCAAGCGGCATGTTCTCGCAAATTGCTTCAATTAAATAACTCGGCGTAGGATAAACATTTTTTAACAACAAATTTATCTTGCCTCGCAAAAGCAACGGTGCCACCAGCTTTCAATCGTACCAACATAGTTGATCTTTTTGTTTTTACATTCAGGTGGGTTACCAGTTTGAGTGGAAGCAGAACAAAGTTTGAGTCCAACGGCTCCTTTAAGACCAACCAAGTTTAAGTCAAGGTATGAGCTTCTGCACTTCAGCCCCAAAGGCTGGTCTGACCTTTCTACTGTTTTCACGGGCACAAGGAATGATGTCAATCCAGTATTTTCCTTGTTCTGAGAGGTAAGGGGGGAAACTTGGTATGAAGTTTCTGCCTGTTCTCAACGTACAAATTCATCTCAACCTCTGCACTCATTTTTTAAGGTTGCTCATTAAAAATACAGAGAGAACAAAGTTTGCATCCAGTGGCCGCTTTAAGACCGATAAAGTTTAATTCTGAGAATAAGTTTTTGTGCATATGCCCATTTCTTCAGATACAAGGAAACCAGCCGTCCTCAACCTTTACATACAGATATGGTAATAAGTAATGCTTGTGGAAGTCCAGTTTCACTGTATCTGAAGAAATGGACATGTGCACAAAAGCTTAGTCTCAGAATTAAACTTCATCGGTCTTAAAGGGGCCACTGGATGCAAACTTTGTTTTAATGAGTGCAGAAGGTACACACTAACGTTTACTGATCCTTTACTGATCTTCAGGGCGGAGATAGTATTAAAATATACATCTGTGTGGCCAAAAAGCCCACAGAGGTAGGGGGTCAGGCTGACAAGCAAACTTCAAAGATCCCCAGCATCCTGTTCGGCGATTTCATGCTGATCCCATAAGGCCCAGGAGGTATCATGTCATAATCCAATCTACATAGAGAGGATGCCAAACCCTCATCAACAAAACCTGAAAGCCTTACCAGAGCGATAAAGCTGGGAGAGGGGAGGGCAAAAGGGGCCTAGAAATCTAGGCTGCAGCCAAAGATGGACAGCCAGAATTGCAAACAATGTCCCCCCCCCAACCCTAAATTCCAAGGAACATTAACTGTGCTGTCGATGCTGCTTTTTATGTTCCTTCCCCTCATGCTGGAAGCAAGGCCTGTTTTGAGAGATCGAGGGACTCCCATGCCCGCTGCAGCCTGCAACTATATGTTTTTGAAAAACAGAACCGAGGATGGCTGGACATATTTCTCCGCCTTCCAAAAGTCCCCATGACTTCTAAGGCCCTGAAAGAAAAGCTTGTGACATCTCAAACAAAAATCTCCCCAAACCATTCAGCCTTCTTGTTTGTCTCATGTGGGGGTTTCCGCCTGTGGAGGGAACCCAAAGCAGCTGAATGTTCCGGGGGGGGGGGGGGGGGAGACCGCACCCTGTCAGCGGCCTGTAAGATAACATTCACAACAGACTTGAGCGTGTGGGGTTTGGATGGAAGGGGGGGGGGTAGAGAAGAGTTTCACTTCGCAAACCATGAAATATTTACAGGGCGACCGCTTCAGGAACTTCACACGGCAACTCAATACGCCAACTGCAACCGTTTCCTCAGAGCGGTTCAAGAGGCGCTTCAAAGCACCGATGGGACTGGAAATCCACGAGACCCGTTTTTATCGCTTTCATGATCAGATTTTAATTTGTACATTTTAATCAATTAGTCACCCTGGCAGCCCCATGAGGGCAGAAAGGCAGGATAAAAAGCTTCTTGTCAAATGAAATAAATTAATCCGCCATTATTTTTTTATAAACAGTCTGCTTTAACCGTTCTCATATGCATTTACACTGACACAAGAAGCTTGCTTATGAACTGTTTCTCTTCCAAAGCCAGTGCTGAGTGCTGGTTGAAATCGCCTAATACAGGGGTAGTCAAGCTGTGGTCCTCCAGATGTTCATGGACTACAATTCCCATGAGCCCCTGCCAGCGTTTGCTACCCAGGTTGCTTACCCCTGCCCTAATAACTCGAACAGGGGTAGTCAAACTGCAGCCCTCCAGATGTCCATGGACTACAATTCCCAGGAGCCCCTGCTAGCGAATGCTGGCAGGGGCTCCTGGGAATTGTAGTCCACGGACATCTGGAGGGCCGCAGTTTGACTACCCCTGAACTAGAACCTTCCTGGTTGACCACAGGCTTCTCAATCACTGCCTGACCAATGTCACACAGTTGCTGTGAAGAGAGGACAACCACATGAATTCGGCTCCTGGGAGGATTACAAGAAAAAGTTCTAGATAAGGCGATTTCAATTGCTTTCAAGGAACCAGCGGGGTTGGAATGCAATTAAAGAGTTATTCCCGTTCAAGAAAGGAAGCGTGTTGAGAATGCAGGGTTGCTGAAATACCACAAGATACATTCAGGAGGCAGCTAAACTGAATTAAGAAGAGGAGAGAAGGAATATTTGCATCCTGTTGGTTACGTGCCCAGAACAGCAACGGCCTGCCAGAAAACTACTGCCCCGATTAATCAGCGTATTTCTTAACCACGCCTCAAATTTAAAGAGAGCTGAACGGTTTCTTTTCTGGAAAACAAAGCATAGCGTTTGTGTGGCTGAGTCACCCTGCGATGGAAAAGATATTACGGGCTTCCTCAAAGAGCCAGACTTCTTCCGAATTGACCACACTCTCACGTGAACACAGGAAAAACCACCGGCCCCCTTTGAAGCGCAAAAAAACAACAACAAGGACAAAAGCCCTGGGAGTCAAGGACACTAAGTGGAGGCAAGCTCTGGCAAAAAATCACTAGTCCAGTACCGTAGCCCCTCCATTATTCCTTTAAAAATGAGCAACGGTGGGTAGAGATGGGTAAGAAGAAGAAGAGTTGGTTCTTATATGCCGCTTTTCTCTACCCAAAGGAGTCTCAAAGTGGCTTACAGTTGCCTTTCCTTTCCTCTCCCCACACCCTGTGAGGTGGGTGAGGCTGAGAGAGCCCTGATATCACTGCTCAGTCAGATCAGCTTTTTTAGTGCTGTGGTGAGTCCAAGGTTGCCCAGCTGGCTGCATGTGGGGGAGTGAAGAATCAAACCCGGCTCGTCAGATTAGAAGTCCACACTCCTAACCACTACACCAAACTGGCTCTCAAAGACAAACTGGCTCTCAAAGCTTCCATGCCTGAAGAAACTCACCCTTGATACAAATAACTCCCCCAGAAGCTATTAACAGACCTGCTAAAGAGTCTTTCCAGGAAGTCAGTAGAGCTAAAGAAACACCTGGACTCTAAAAGGTATGTTGTCGCACAGGGAGCAGTAAGGAGCACTGAAAAGTATCTGCCGTCGCCAACAAAGTCCAATGGAAAATACAAGCAGGAAGAGCAACAGGAGGACAACATGGGCCCGTTCACGTTCAGGAGTCTCTGGTGCTCGCCCAGATAAGCTGGGGGGCCAAGCAGCAGCAAGAAGGCTATGACGCACTCCGAAAGCAGAGACAGGAGAGCTCCCCAGCGGTTACAGGGCCTTTCCCAGAAGTTTGGATGGCCAGTGACATCACTAGACATCGCTGGAGCCCACTTCCCCTGTTGCTCTATAGCCGTGTTTCCCAATTGGGCGTCTGCAAAAAAGGCAGGCAAACAGTACGCTAAATAGATAGCTTTTATTTTTACATATAGAACACATTCACAATTAAGCCAACCCATGAACTTTACAGAACTAGGCAATTAAGAATTTGTCTTATTCTTTGCAAGTAATTCTAATCTGACGTCCTCACAACTTGTGACACTAAAGCAGCCTTTCTCACTTTTTTAACCATTGAGAACCCCCTGAAACTTTGTTCAAGCTTCAAGAAACTCCAGAAGTGGTGCGATTGTGCTGTGTTAGCATAGCTGTCTACACGTCCACCTGGGGCCCCTCCCCTTTCCCCTCCTCCAGGCCCATCACTGGCCATTCTGGGAGGATTGGGTGGGTCAACATGACCACGTATGGTCATATCACCCAAAAACTGTTTAACAAATTTTAAAAATCTATTTAAAATTAATTAATTCCCACCCATTTGGGAATTACCCAAATGAGTCTCAAAGTTCATGAAACCCGGGCTGAGAAAGCCTGCAAAATGGGCAAATAGAATCATTTGTAAAGCCTAACAGTCATCTAAGTTAGCATGGCGTAGTGGTTTGATTCCCCACTCCTCTACATCCAGCCAGCTGGGTGACCTTGGGTTACCTAGGGCTGTTCTTGCAGAGCAAGTCTCTTAGAGCTCTCTCATCCCCACCTACCTCACAGGGTGTCTATGGTAGAGACAGGAAGGGTAGATGATTTTATGACACTTTGAAAGTCCTTTGGGTATTAAAAAGGGGGTATAAAAGAAACCCCCTCCTCACCTTCCCTTTCTCTCCCTGGAGCTGAGAGTTCAGAGAGACCTTTGACTGGTTCAGTGTCACCTGGCAGCTTCATCTGGAGAAATAGGGAATCAAGTCCAGTTCTCCAGATTAAAATTCGCCACTCTGAACCACTGTACCACGGTGGCTCATTACACTGTTCAGTTTAAATTCCTGCCCAAAGGGATTTATTACGACAGTTTAAAATTCTGGCAAGCTTCCCGAGAACAAGGAGTTCTATGGTGCCTTAAAGACTAACACATTTTTGCCAGCCAGAATACAGAGAATACATTTCACTCCTCCCAACAACAATTTCTCCAGAGTAAAGGGGGTAGTGTGAACGAATAGTTCCACGGCAGACACAGGTCTCATCCTACAGAAGGTTCTCAAGGTCAGGAGCTGGATCTCCAAACAGAACGACCTCCGGCAGCAGATCAGAGAATGAGCTGTGGATAAGATGCTCAGAGCCGCTGCTGTGGACAGTAGACAATGCTTTCTGTCCTGGAGAGAGAACACAGCTTGGTGGAAGAGCCTCTTCTTGGCATGCAGAAAATCCTAGGTTCAACACCCAGCATATCAATGAATAGGATTAGTTGGCAGGTGGTGGGCAAGACCCCCGCCTGAGATCCTGGAGAGCTCCTTCCAGTCATAGACTGCTGACCTTGATGGCCCACTGGTCTGAATCAGTATAAAGCTGCTTCATATGTGATTCAGTATAAGGGAATTTCATAGGTCCAAAACTGTCTGCAGTTACTTGGGAATCTACATCCTAAAACCAGAGGGACTTATTTTCCAGTGAACATGCCTGTGATGCTACTGAAACCCCCTCACCACCGGCTTTGGAAAGGCTTTGTAGAAATGCCGTGCGTGGGGATCACAAATGTGGTACCAACTGGCACCGTGGCACCTGCCAGTACTTTTTCTGGGGTTTTAAGTGTTTTTGTACCTGGGTTGGAACTGTATATTATTATTAATAATAAAACATAAATAAAATAAAAAACAAGTATTTTGGGGAAATGGGTGGGACCAGTTAGAGTTTTTGCCCAACAAGGCTTTTGATTGGTTATACAGATGCTTACCGACATTGCTTTGGCAGAAGCTGCCACCACAACACAAAGACCTTTGCTAGGTGACTGAGGTAGTCTTGGGTAACCATTTTGTAGCTGTCTCCATTTCCTACAGCAGCCATTTTATGGCAGCCATTTTGTTGTTGCACCCACCATGCTGTTTCTGAATTCCAAAAGTGCCCACAGGCTCAAACAGGTTGGGGATCCAGCTTAGTGAATGAGTTTAAAAAAACACCTTGTTTTTACATGTACAGTTAGAAGAAGAAGAGCTGGGTTTTTTATACCCTGCATTTCAATACCCGAAGGAGTCTCAAAGTGGCTTAACAAACACCTTTCCCTTTCTCTCCCCACGACAGGCACCTTGTGAGGTAGGTGGGGCTGAGGGTGCTCTAAGAGAAATGCTCTGCAAATACAGCTCTATGAGAACTATGACAAGCCCAAGGTCACCCAGGTGGCTGCATGTGGAGGAGTGGGGAATCAAACCTGGTTCTGCTCTTAACTACTACATCACATTGGGTCTCAATCTCGCACCAAGTACATAAAATATAGCACAAGACCAGGGGGCTCTTTGTAGCAGATAAACTTGAACCGAAAAAGTTCCCCATGATCTGAATGGAGTGTAATTTAGCCATGTTTATTCTGAATTGTATTGTATTTAGTAAACATCTTTTACAAAGTACTCCACGTACTTTTACGTCTGCAGCCCCAATTTCCCATCAGGAGATAGCCCAGGCTGGCTGAATCTCATCAGATATCGGAAGCTAAGCGGGGTTGGTCTTGACCAGCCCTTGGAAGGGTGACCTTCAAGGAACACGGGGTCACACGGGGCAGGCAATGGCAAACCACCTCTGAACATCTCTTGCCTGGCTGCCAGACAATCTTTAGATCTCCTGACTACATTAAACACAGGCCATACGATAAATATGTAGCCATAACCCCTGCCACTGAGGCTTTTTCGGGTTATTTTTAAAAAATAAGCAATTGAATGTCATAACAACCTGTCTATCAGCTGCACTTTAAAATAAACCAACTTGTCCCTTTTGTTGTCAAGCTACAACCAGAACAGCATATCTCCTCAACACGGGCTAGACAGCTGAGGACTCAGTACGTGACACACCCCACGTAACTAAATGACATTGTTGAAAATACAAAGCTTTGAGCAAGTTTTTTTAAAAACAAAATACCACTTGTAAACATTTAAGCACGTGCTTTCTTTATATTGGTTAAATTGAAGGAAGAACACAGAGCCAATGAAAACTCCTGACCGGGATTTTAGCACATTCAAAGAACTGTGCCGTGGACATGTAATCCACCAGAATTAACAACATCAGATTCAACAGAGTTCATTCCAGTCCTGATCTCATCAGATCTTGGAAGCAAAGCAGGGCAAGAAGGAGGAGGAGGAGGAGGAGGAGGAGGAGGAGGAGGAGGAGGAGGAGGAGGAGAAGAAGGAGAAGAAGAAGAAGAAGAAGAAGAAGAAGAAGAAGAAGAGTTGGTTCTTAAATGCTGCTTTTCTTTACCCGAAGGAGTCTCAAAGCAGCTTACATTTGCCTTCCCTTTCCTCTCCCCATAACAGACACCCTGTGAGGGAGGTGAGGCTGAGAGAGCCCTGATATTACTGAAGATAAAGAGTTGGTTTTTGTATGCCGCTTTCCTCTACCCAAAGGAGGCTCAAAGCAGCTTACAGTCACCTTCTCTTTTCTCTCCCCACAACAGACACCCTGTGAGGCAGGTGAGGCTGAGAGAGCCCTGATATCACTGCTTGGTCAGAACAGTTTTATCAGCGCCGTGGCAAGCCCAAGGTCACCCAGCTGGCTGCATGTGGGGGAGTGCAGAATCGAACCTGGCATGCCAGATTACTCCTAAGGACTACATTAAATTGGCTCTCGTACTTGGATGGAAGACCAAGTGGAGGCAGACAATGGCAAACCCCCTTTGAATGTCTTTTGTCTCACCCACAGTATTAACTACAGCACTTTACTTTCACCGACAAAAGCAGACTAAAACAGCAACCCATTTGGAATTTTCTTAAAGGCACAACAAATTCCTTTGCCCTAAAAGAGGTGGTTGCATCACCCCCTAGCCATTTCAGAAGGACACTCATCTGAAAGGGCTCCAGGCAACGATACAGCTTGCACATTACATGGGATGGCAAATATCCAGAAGGATTTCGATCCTAGATTCCTTTCTAGGATTCCAGGTTACTGCCAACCACTGTGATTTCATAGGCCTTCAACTTCACGTGTAGGCCGAAAGAAACACACTCAATGAGGCGTTGCCTATGCTAATTGGTGTGACTGAACCGCTGCAAAGTTTGCTAATGAAGCATCAAGTTCCTTTTCCTAAGCTGGGCGGCGGGGGGGGGGGGGGGGGTGGAGGATCACCGCCAACTGGTTTCCTGTCTCCTCTTCCTCATACTTGCAAGGATGCCTATTGGCAATGCTCACTGAGGCAGGTAACAGGTAACATCGCTGCCCTACAAGATGGTGACAACATCTGAATTAGCATCTTGGCCAGGGATCCCCAACTTTTTGATGTGGAACGTCTACCGGCGCAATCCCTTCAATGGAAGTCTATGGACATGATGTCCGTAGTCCCATCCCCAGGGACCGCGCCAGTAGATGCTGCTGCCAGTCTTCTGAGACTGCTCCCACCCTTCGGAGAGCAGGGCCAGCCTCGGGAGACGGGTGGGGGTGGGGGTGGGGCCAAGTCCAGCCCAGCATGACACACCAGCAGGTAAAGAGGGGGGAGAGGGAAGGGGGCAGGGAACACTTATTTCATCACACCTCTTGGGAAATTAATTAATTAATGCATTTATAGACCTCCCCTATCGAGCCTGTGGTCTCAGGGCAGTTTGCATCATCAATAATAGTACATACAAGTAAAGCCATCCATACAATTCAACAGATGACATTTTAAGGATTTGAAAAAAACATAAGCCCAGCTCTAAGTCCCTAGCAGCCGATTGCCTTAAGAATCCTGAAGTGGGGGGTGGAACCACACATCGACTAAGGAAAGCCCAGTTGCTTACCAGTACTCCTCTCCTCCACTGGAAAACGCTTGCAGTTGAATTAGGGAAGTCAATAAGCGGTACAGTGTCCCCAACCCCTTTCTGAAAAGCTCAGGGGTCAACAACGAAAGTACTGGCCGATGCCATGTGGCCAACAGGTACCATGCTGGGGAACCCTCATCTACGTGTTATGTACTGTTTTTCCTACTAGCAATAGTCACCAGGTAGGTTTTCAAGAAACCATCGGCAGCACAGTGTGGGACAATATTTAGAGTGTTGAACCAGGGAGACCCAAATTCACGTTTTTGCTATGTCTTGAACTCTCTGTTTCCAAGCCCTGCTCAAAGTACTGGTTCGTACCTTCAAGGCCCAAAAGGGCTTGAGTCAGGGTACCTGAAGGACTGCCTCCTCTTACGGTGTCCAGCCTGCCAACCTAAGCCATTCTTCACAAATGGTGTTCTCTTTGACCCCTGCCTGTAGAGAGGAGGCAGGCCGCAACCGGAGATTTAAAACAAATGTGCCCTGGAAACCTACCTTCCAACCATCCCTGAGGAACTGGGAGCAATGTACTTGCAACAGGGCCTGCAAGACACAGCTCTTCCTCCAGGCATTTGGTTGAGGCCAGGCCAGGAAGATCGGGTCCCTCCTTGTATGGGCCTTATGTACCGGACATCTGGGCAGGAGTTACACACACATACCCCCCCCCCGGGTGTTGGTGGGTGGATGTTGTCAGACATGGATAGGTGGGGGGGGGATAGATTGGATTTTGCTGCCAGTATTTGTACCTTGTCTTTTATGGGGTTTTATGATTTTACTGTAAACCACAAAGAATTGGCAGAATCTGGGAGCAGCAGTCAATAAAAGCAACTATAAATTTAAACCAGGGGTAGTCAAACTGCGGCCCTCCAGATGTCCATGGACTACAATTCCCAGGAGCCCCTGCCAGCGTTTGCTGGCAGGGGCTCCTGGGAATTGTAGTCCATGGACATCTGGAGGGCCGCAGTTTGACTATCCCTGATTTAAACAAACAATAGTATCTGAAGTGAACAAAAACTTAAATAAAGAACTTTACATACATTTTTCTATCCATCGACCAACGGTCCACATTCAGGTTCCCCCCCCACACGCACCCCTTAGATTTAATGGAAGGTAAGAGGAAAGTAAAAGATGTAGAACCCACAGTAACAGGTTTAAACTATGTGCAGAACAGTATTGGCTAGCTATTCAGAAAAAAATTATTCACAGGCAGACTAGTTCAGCTGTGGAATCGGCTGGCTAAAGAAGTGGTGAGCTCTCCCTCACTGGTGGTCTTCAAACAGCAGCTGGGCAGCTACTGATCATGAATGATTTAGGCTGCACTGAGCAGAAGGTTGGACTAGATGGCCTGGATGGCCCCTTCCAACTCTAGGATTCTATGACTGTGCTCCTTTCTGATGTTATCAACATGACAGTTAGCTAAAACACCAGAGGGTATATTGTCAATACACAATACTGAGGCTCCACAACATAACAGCTCCAACGAGCCTCTCTTTATTCAGTATGTTTTTATTCTGTTCTTCCTCCAAAGCGCTCAGGGTGGGGTAGCACATTCTCCCCTCCACCATTTATCATCACCCTGTAAGATAATTACACACCTATCCAGGGTCACCCCCTAAGCTTCATGTCGGTGTGGAAATTTGAACCTGGCTCCCCCAGACCCTGCTCCAACCACCACACCATACTTACTCTCAACTGGGGAACTATGGTGTTCTACCCAGGACAAGCCATACAGGTTGTGAGAGCTCGCAGCACCCCTTCCCTCTCATAGGTTTCCCCCACACTCTTCCCCCAGCAGACGTAATTATAGCAAAGGACCGCATCCACACTCACCTTAACCATGGTTCACATCAACCAGCATTCCCACCACAAGCAAGATTTGAGGCTGGCTTGCAGATACTGTTAAGGTAACCTGAAAACCATGGTTAACCAGGTTTTCTTGTTAGCCATGACTACTGGGAAGAATGTGGGATACTATGAATCCAGGAATCTGAGGAAGAAGCCAGTTTTTGACTTGGAAAACATTCTGAACCGTCACGATTTTGGCTTCCAAAGACTTTCTGAGGTCCTCTAAGGCAGAGGTAGTCAACCTGTGGTCCTCCAGATGTTCATGGACTACAATTCCCATGAGCCCTTGCCAGCGTTTGCTGGCAGGGGCTCATGGGAACTGTACTCCATGAACATCTGGAGGGCCACAGGTTGACTACCCCTGCTCTAAGGGCTGGCATCTAAGCAGCCTCAGGTGGAGCAGGGTATCTGGAAGTCGCAGGGCTGCTAGAGCTTTCCCTGCTTGCTCACTTGTCAGTGCTCCAGCACCTGTACTGCCCAGTGCCCACAAAGAAAGTGCTGTAGGCTGTGATAATAGGTGGTGGGCGTGCCTGTGAGCAGAGTGGAAGGATGAACATGCAAGTAGCAAGACACATGGATGAGTGGTTGGGAAGGGGCCCTCTCTGCCCAAGTCTCCCCCAAATCTGGAACCAGCTCTGGGTCCTCCACTGATTTTTAAAATGTCAGTCTCATAGCAAATTGGTAGACATCTTTCCAATGTCAGGCTCAAGTAGTCTCAAGAGCACTGCTAAATTTTGCCCACATTGGAGAAGTATAGCAGAGGATTATTTTCCATATTGGATTAAGGATTGGGAGGGGGGGTGTTACATTCATCCTTTTCTGATCAAGAATCTTCCCACTGGAACTTTAATCAGATGATATTACGCCACATGTTTAAATAAGTGGTTTGTCAAGAGACCGGCACGTTTCCACCAGCTGCAGTGCGAGGGGAAGCTAAAATGGCCGTCTGCGTGGCTGTGCCACAGATAAAAATCTCCTTTTCGTCCTCTGGCTTTGTCACCCGGTGCCCCAGGGCACACCAAGCGGAAATGCCGGCAGCCCTAGATGAAGCTCATGACTCAGGACTGTTCAAACAACTCAAGAGACTTATGGACACTTTATGATACGGCAGCCCTTTGGATTGCACTATTTCCATGCTGCAGGGCTTTTTTTTTGGGGGGGGGGGGGGTTGCTACACCACCCATAAGAATTCCTTACATGTATGAACACAAGCTTTTATTCTCAATATGTTAGTTTACTAGGTGCAAGCAGCTTCTCTGGAGGGACAACCAGAAAAGGTAGATACACCCAAAGAAGCTTTACTTTAACAAGATCTCAGGAATACATAGCAATATAAATCATATGTGAATTGCAAGAAACTTCAACACAGATTCATTCCCTTTGGATTTAATCCAGGCAGATATTGGGCTAGAAACAAGCCTGTCATCAAAAAGTGTGCACAAAGTTGACACTAGACTCTTATTCACAATGCACAACCGAGCCAATCTCAGTGTAAAAAAAAATGCAGAAATTCCATGTGGGTCAACAACCTCTGAGCACGTAACTGATGCCACTTCTGATGTATTGCTCACAGCACATCTTCATAGCAATGATCACCCAACTCCTACTGAACTGAGGATGAGTCCCTGGCAACAAATGTGAATGTAAACCCATTAGCTGTTAACACCTCTAAAGCCCGTAATTAGACCTCAACCTGGGATAATTTGGACTGAGGATGCATCTGGGTGAGGGACATTTACCAAGTGGAGTTAGTCAATTGTGACTGGAGCAGATGTTCATGGACTACAGTAGGATCACAGAGGCCCAGATTCAAATCCGTAGTGATCAAGTTTACTGCTTTAGCACAGTTGCTCTCTTCCTGTTTAGCCAACCTTACATGGTTGTTTGTGAAGATGAGATGGATGAAAGAAGGATCATGTCCTCAA
Source organism: Paroedura picta (assembly GCF_049243985.1). Taxonomy (NCBI): domain Eukaryota; kingdom Metazoa; phylum Chordata; class Lepidosauria; order Squamata; family Gekkonidae; genus Paroedura; species Paroedura picta. The sequence continues at coordinate 95,252,932 of NC_135375.1, forward strand.
GGGAAAACAGGATAAAGACAACAGAACTCATAATAAGATTGAAGTCTGAATCCAGCGGCACCTTTAAGACCAATCTTCCTCAGACACACAAAAGCTTATACCTTGAATAAGCTTTTGAATATACCTTCATTGGTCTTAAGAGCCTCTTGTGGCACAGAGTGGTAAGGCAGCAGACATGCAGTCTGAAGCTCTGTCCATGAGGCTGGGAGTTCGATCCCAGCAGCCGGCTCAAGGTCGACTCAGCCTTCCATCCTTCCGAGGTCGGTAAAATGAGTACACAGCTTGTTGGGGGGTAAACGGTAATGACTGGGGAAGGCACTGGCAAACCACCCCGTATTGAGTCTGCCATGAAAACGCTGGAGGGCGTCACCCCAAGGGTCAGACATGACTCGGTGCTTGCACAGGGGATACCTTTACCTTTTTACCTAATTGGTCTTAAAGGTGCTACTGGACTCAGACTTCGGCCTGCTGCTTCAAACCAACTGAACATAGGATGGTAATGATCAAATGGGCAGTCTGCATTGACTTTCTGCTGAAGCTTAAAAGTCACTGTGGGCTTTGTTCAGTTTAACAAATGTATCTCCAAGATCTAGCCAATTTATACCCCTCCCCACGCACACACAAGCAGACCATTAAACTGGTAATGCAGATTAAGTCACGGGACTTAACAGTACAATCCTACACAGAATTACTGCAGCCCTGCTCCAATAAAATGCACTGAACTGTGCTTTTACAGTCAGTTGATCTAACTTGCATCATGACACACTTCCGTATTCCTTTTTAAACCATAAGTGCTCCTGAATTTAGATTAGGGAGAAGAGAAAAGCCGCATCACCCAACATCAACGATAACACTGGCTGAGTGAGATACACGAAGGGGCATGCCCTGAATATTTGGAACTGAAATGCCAGACAAGAGGAATATAAGTCCAGTTTTCCAAGCAACATATTGGAACTAGGCAAGCAAATGAGACAATATGCCCAAAACCCATGCACTCTTTTTAGCAAAGTGATTCTCAACCCCCAGAACCACCAACAAATGCTAGAAACATCAGCAATAGCAAGACAGACAAGTTAGCTGTTAAGGAGTGCAACATTAAGGAGGGGGCAGGCAGTTACTAAGACCAGTTCCAGAACCAACGACGCTTGATGACTGGCAGGATCTAACCTCCTACATTGTTATAGAAAGACACATCAACTGAGTACTTCGTGCATGCCATTTGTCCCCATAGGCAGGTAGAGGAGCACACATATATTTGCAATCCTTTGGGAAATCCTTTCCAACAGAAACAGACCCTTGAGTGACCCACAATCATATAAGATTACAGGTTCACTCTTTCCCTCGACACCCATGGAGCAGATCATTTGGAAAGCAGAATGAGATCACACCTGTAGCACCCCATGCTAAGTGCCAAGGAACAAGCTCTTTCCCCTTGTTTCCAGTAGACAGAAATAAAATATGGTCACTCTGATGATCTTTAAAAACTTTCAAAATGAAGTTTCTTCAGACCAGGGGGACTCTCACCTTTGTTAAAGTTATCCTAAAAAAACAGAAGCCAGTTTCCTACCTCCTAATGCTTGCCTTATGCTAGAAAAATGCAAGTTCTTTTTAATTACTGCAAAAAAAAGAAGAGGCCTCCCCAATGGAAAACCTCTAGGCACAGCAGTCAGGTTCTCCGGTGGCACCTTAGAGCGCTGAACTAGCACCTGGTTTCAAGTCCCTGCTCTGCTATGAATCTGGGTGGGTCACTATGGGCTTCCTTGCCTCACAGGATTGTTGGTGCAGTCAAAATAGGAAAGAATGAACACCTACAGTTCTCCTTAGCTGGTGAGATGACAGCATACTAGGTACGCAGGCATCAGAAGAGCCGGTGTGGTAGATCAATTAGTGCCAAAGGGACCCAAATTATTCTTATTCTTATTTATATTTGTTACCTGCCCTCTCTCTACAGACTCAGGGCAGGTCACATCAAACAGTATGACACAACATAAAAATTCAAAAATATACTCTGAAAAAATTAAAACTTTAACAACTAAACACCCCTTTGATGCCTGTTTCTCATCTTTCAGTGGCAGAAGGAGAAGAGTTGAAATCTCTACTTGCCCTAAAACAAAATGCGTTCTCCTGAGGCAATCATTCTCTCACAGCCTGACCTACTTCATAGGGTTGTTGTGCGACAAAAACAGGAGAGGCAGGAGATTAATGAAGCTCATCGTGTGAGATCTCTCACAAGATTGCCACAAGGACCCTCCCCCCATCCCCAAAAGATGGAAAAGAGGAAAGCCATGGACCCTACCCTAAGGCCATTCAAGAAAGAGCAGGGGAGAAAAGATACACTAAAGGGGTGGCCAACCTGCGGCTCTCCAGATGTTCATGGACTACAAGGGACATGAGCCCCCACTAGTTGGCCATGCTGGCAGGGGCCCATGATAACTGTACATGGATATCTGGAGAACCAGTTTGGCCACCTTTTTCCTATGTGACAGCTCTCCAGATTATTTTTATTTAATGTACATATTGCCCTTCCATGTTGCTTAGGGCAGCATACAACAATTTACATCAAAAACAGTTAAAAGCCTTAACATGATACAAGATATCAATGGACAGAAAGGCATGGAGGATCATTGTTCATGGGGTCGCGATGGGTCGGACACAACCGCACCTAACAAGAACAATCGATGGACTACAGTTACCATCAACCCCTGCCTGTATACCCAATTGTCAATGTCTCACGGTAACTGTAGTCCATGGACATCTGGAAAGCCACAGGTTGGCCGCCCCCTGCCTACATGGCAGCTCTCCAGATGTCCACGGACTACAGATACCATGAGCCCCTGCCAGTATAGCCAATTGTCAATGTAACTGTAGTCCATGGACAACTGGAAAGTCACAGGTTTGCCTACATGGCAGCGCTCCAGATGTCCATGGACTACAGTGACCATGAGCCCCTGCCAGCATGGTCCACTGGCAGGGGCTCATGGTCACTGTAGTCCATGGACACCTGGAGAGTCAATATCGGGCCACCTCTGCTTGGTCGCCTTTCCGCCTGGCTGCTGGCCAGGTCCACTTGTGAGGTCACCCACCCCAACAGGGGCAGGAAGCTCCCCGGGCCAGCCGCCTCTGACAGGCGAAGGGACCGCGCTGGGGGAAGGGGGGGCGGCCGGGCGCACGACAGGGGCGGGGCTGAGCGCTTCCCCCGCCCACACCCACCTTCGGCGATGACCCTCTTGATCCGCAGCTTCATCTCGCCCATCTCCACCACCTGCCCCACGAAGTCATTCTGGTCGCGGCTGGCGGCCCCCAGCGAGCCCGGCCCGGCCAGGAAATCCAGCGCCGACTGCAGCAGCGACATGGCCCGGACTGGGGGGCGGCGGAGAGAGGAGGCGACAGGCCGGTTCCGCCTGCCGCTGAGCCCACCCGTTCTAACCCTCGCCGGCCACCGTATTCTCCCCTCCGGAGCCGCGCCGGAACCCTTTCCGCCAACGTCGTGCGTCGAAGGCCGGAAGGCGGAGCCCCGCCCACGTCCCCTTGGGCGCCGCCCACTCAGGCCGGCGCCGGGATCTCTGCGCGCGCGAGCCTGGCCACGGCCTCGCCCACTTGCTTCTGACGTCATTTCTCTTCCGCGCTTCGGAAGGGCGGCGGTGGTGACGGCTGTCGCAGGGAGCGATGCAGAAATCTCTCGCAGGAAAATCCAGCTGCCAAAGCAAAGTGAACGTGCATCATCCAGCCTGTGCGGAATGAAAGAATGCGTGTTTTCACATCAGTGCACTTTCAATGTGCTTGGCAGCTGGATACTTCTAAATTGCATTGAAAGCACACGAACCAATATGTGCGGACGCACAAAACAGAGGTAGAAGAAAATCGCACTTTTCCCAATTAGTATCTTCTCCAATTGCTGATGTTTTTTTAAATTCTAGCTTTGTTTTTGTTTTTTTTAATTTGCGCTTCCAATGCAAGCTGCCTGAGCTGTTGCTATCCCAATAGTTGGGTCAAATTCAGAGCGATTTACAAGATCTTTGCAATGTAGTCGAAGGTCGTCAGCATACAGCAGGATAGGGGTTAATGGCACGGCCAGGGAGAAATTTCATTTGTGTGTGTGTGTAGTATTGTTTTACATTTATATACCGCCCTCCCTTGCGGCCCAGGAGTTAGTCTGTTGTAGGGGAAGAAAAACCGGATTTTTTTGGTAATTTAAAGACGGACAAGATTTTACTCAAGCTTTGCGTGGACTAGAACCCGGTTTTCAGACTCGGGGTTTCTTGCTCATTGTATGAGTTATTTAGCAAAACTCCCCGGCTGTTACAAGCGCTAACTATCTTTGCACGTTAAAATCAGAGTCCAGTAGCACCTTTAAAACCAACAAAGATTTATTCAAGGCTTGAGCTTTCGAGTGCAAGCACTCTTCGTGAGACTATGAACTGACCATCATAACAGTAGGAATCTACCTTTGCACGTTTATTTCTTTCCTAATTAGACATCAGTTAGGGGGGAAATTACACTGCGCTATTTTGCATTTCATGCCCCCCTTGACTCTGCTGTAATGTTCTCCCCTCGTACTTCCCTCCCAGTATCCCATCCGCTCGTAACACCATAAGTACTGGACTCTAGTACAGGAGCGCGTATGCTGGAGTGAATTCATTTTAGCCTTTGAGACACCGCAAGGGCCTTGTTTCTTTTTATCAGAAATCTAAAAATACATCCGAAGCAAAGCAGGCATAATTTGGGCAACTAGTGACAGGACTCATTCAATGATGCAAAATTCCCCAGTAGAACCTGCCTATTTCATATTGCATCGACGCCTAAGGAACTCCATGCCCCAGAACCTAAAGGAACCTTGCGGCACCTTTAAGGCTAAGGAATTTCTTGTTAGCCTTTTAAAACGCGCAAAGTTGTATTCTTATTTCAACCGTCGCAAAAGCTGATCGGAGATTTCAACTTGCCAGAATCGCACCCTCCCCTCTTCCGCCAGTACTGCTCGCCGGCTTCTGGCACGCAAGCCCCGCCCTATGACGTCCAGACTCCTCCCTCTTCCTTCGCCACACGCCCACCTTCGGGGATCGGCCCCGCCCCGTTCTCCTCCCAGGCCCGGAGTTGTGCTTCACAGGTGTTCTGCCAGTTTCTCCGCCTAATGCAACAAACGCGCTTCCGTCATCCCTCGCGACGGAATGCAACGCGCGGAGTAGGAGGCGGACATTCCGATGTGGAAATCATGCCCGGTGACCCACGAATCGACCTTCAGATGGTGCGCCCTGGGTGAAAGCCAAGCCCTTCTTAGGCAAAGCCGGGCCCTAAACCTCCTTCACTCCAAAGCAAGTCCCACTGAGGTGGAGTTCCACGGCTCTTACGTAGAAGCAGAGCTGTTTTTTCAAAAACCATACCTCACTTTTCACTCCCTGAAGGAAACCAGAAGCAGTTTACAAACACCTTTCCCTTTCTCTCCCCAAGACAAACAACCTGTGAGGTCGGTTGGGTTGAGAGAGCTCTAATAGAGCTGCTTTGTGAGAACAGTCCTATGAGGACTGTGACTGGCCCCAGGTTACCCAGCTGGCTGCCTGTGGAGGAGTGGGGAAATCAAACCCAGCTCTCCGGATTGGAGTCTGCCGCTCTTAACCATGACACCATGCTGACCATCTGAAGCTACAACTGACACTGTCCATCCCAGGTTTGGATGCCTGGCTTCTGACAGTAGCAGTTGCTTGGCCCCAGCCAGGGGTGCTGCCAGCAGAGTGGCAGAGGTTCTGGTGCCCCATCATCTTTTGCCCAAGACCCTGGAATCATTAATACCACCCCTGCGCTGAGGATGCAGTCATATAGTTGGCAGCTCCATGATGTACGCTTCCTTGGGGTTGGGGTGCAACCTGTGGATGGCAACCTGTGGGCAGGGATAGGACCTCAGCAGGGTATACTGACATACAGTGCACCCACCCTCCAAAGCAGCCATTTTCCCCGGGGGGACTGATCTCTGTAGTCTGCAGATCAGTCGTAATTCCCAGAAATCTCCTGGCCCCACCTGGAGGGTGGCAAACCTGGGGGCAGAGGGTGTTATCTGCAGCTGCCTTCACACTTGTCCTCACATCAGAGATCACTGTTCAGCGATCACAGCACGAAGAAGGCGGTGAACCCCCGCGCAGCAGGCAAGCAGATGGAACGGGCCGGATACCAAGTCACATGCCATTTCTAAACGCTGACATCATGAGGGATAATTCCTTACCCGAAAAAAAGTCCTCCTGTAAACAATCAGGGCCACTTTGTCTTGGTGTCTTTTGTTTTTAAAATTTCCTTTTGGAGGAAAGAACTCTGCACATGTCCAGAGGCAGTCAAACCGAAATGCCAGATTGTTTTCCGAAACAAAGAAGAACCCTGCTTTTTGCTACTGAAAGGAGTCTCAAAGTGGCTTACGAATACCTTTCCCTTCCTCTTCCCACAACAGATAACCTTGTGAGGTAGGTGAGGCTGAGAGAGCTCTGAGAGAACTGTGACTGGCCCAAGGCCTTAATCCACTACACCAGGATGGAGAGACAGGCGTCGCTGGTCTACAACTCCGTGTTGACCATGCCATGGACAGCTGCTTTGAAGTCGTGGTGGTAGTTCTGGCAGGTCTGGGAATCCATAGCTCCGGTTTCTTTAGGACGTTCAGATCCAAAGGTGTCTGGCCCAGCTGGGGAAAAAGGGGTTCTGTCAGCTGGCAGGCAGTGTCTCTCAGGTTCAAAAGAACTGTTCCTAAGAACACCAAGGGATTCTCTGAAAAGAGTGAGGTGGGGGAAAGGCGGTGAAACTGGGGTCCATTCAAACAATGTGGAAGCAAGAACCGAGCTCTTGCCAGATTGATAGTTTCAAAACCTCACTACCCAAACAGCCTTTTAGGTGGCTCCCATGTAAAATCTTCTCTTCCAAAACACCCATCGCATTGCATGCAGATTAATGGGTCTCTTCCGGTCCAGCTCCCTATAAACAAAGATAAAACATTTGTTATCTCAGAAGATTTGTGCAAATATTTAACCAATATGCGACACATACATGTAATTGAAAATCTACAACACTAAAAGCAAGCAAAACAAAAACGTATAATATTGCACTAGAGGTCTATTTCAGGGTAAATCTTATGATATGACAAGGAACTCTGGCCAGTCCCCCCTGTAAGTCTGTAATATCAGAAGAGCATGCATTAACTCTTGAAAACGACTGCATTTCCATCCAGTTGGTCTAAATAAATTTTCCAATAATTCCGTATGTGGGCACCATCTGGATATAAAAGCCTTAACCAGCTAGCAACGGGAAATGTGTGGTTTGCTGTATCAGGCTGAGCATCTGTAATGTTGCAATAAGTAATTTAATTACACCTGCCAGAATGCCCAGTAAAATGGACAGCAAGGAACATTTTTTTAAAGGATAGCCTGTCTTGTGGTGCAATCTCAAGCAGTTACACCCTTCTGAGGTTTAAGGGGAAGTTGTTTACAAGGTGATATTATTTACGTCCAGGCCTTGAAAGGCTTCAACTGCCCATTACCAAACGAGATGACCAAAAGTTGTTTTTTTTATACCCTGCTTTTCACTACCTGAAGGAGTCAGAAAGCAATTTACAAACACCTTTTCCTTCCTCTCCCCACAACAGATGCCTTGTGAGGCAGGTGACGTTGAAAGAGCTCTAAGCAAACTGCTCTGTGAGAAGAGCACTAAAAGAACTGCGACTGTCCCAAGGTCACCCAGCTGGCTGCATGCAGAGATCAAAGCCGATTCTCCGGGTTAGAGTCTGCCGCTCTTAACCACGACACCATGCTGAATATCTGAAACTATTATTCATTTTTCTCCAGGCCGGTTAGCAACTTTAGATCAAAGTGTCTTGGTGTATTCCCCCCCCCCCTCCTCCATTTGTGCTTGGTCTTCAGTGCTTGCAGAGGCTTCGTCAGAGCATGGCAACAGCTAGATCCATTCAAAAACAACAAACCTAGTGACAGAGCCAAGGTGAAGTTCCTCTCGATGATCTCAAGCCACTCGTCTTTGGATCCGCTCGATGTGCTGTAGAAGAACACCAAAACAGACATCTGGAGAGACAGTTTGGCCACCCTGAGGGTGACTCAGCTCAATAGCATATGATAGCTGTGGGGCTAAAGCACTGTCAAGCACTCCTTGCAAAGAAATAGCATTTTTTGTCAGTAAGAATACACAGCTCAGTAGCTAGCAAGAACAGATAACTACAGCTTGCGATTGCTTGGGGGTAATTTATCAGAAGGACATGCCATTAGCCAAGAACTAGGTTATCCTGCTGTGCAGTAAGGCCTAGTGTTTTTCTCCTAGCAAAACAGATGTTACAGCCTCCCTTTAAAGGTGATCGAAAAGTGGTGGAGGGCACACCGCTAGTTTACTCAAATGGGTGGTAATTGCAATACTCTGAAATGCAGAGGTTCGTCTCTCGCTTGGCCTGACAGAATCTATTTGAAGTTTTTTAAAAAACAAGGCTAATTTACTTTGGTCTGTGATGTATAAAATCAAGTCTTGAGTTTCTAAGATAGCCAGTAGGCATTAAAAGAAACACGCTGGGCCTAGGCTGCAATCCTAAAACCCTGCATTTATCAACAATAATCTTTCTGCCCGTCAGCTTCGCTCTAAGGCTGTCAACCTTTTACCATGGAGGAGCCCCTGAAATAAATTTTCAGGCTTCAAGGAGCCCTAGAAGTGATGTCAGCTGGCCATGCCTTCCTGACAGGCCTCTATAAGTGACATGTGACATAAGTGACATGTGACATCACCACCTGTGTTAACAGGACATCTTGAGGAGGACCGGGTGAGGGAAAGACAGGAGGCTGTTTAAAGCGGGAGTAGGCACACAGGCTCCGCCCCCTCCTGGGCACAGAAACCACAAAAGAACGGAGAAATCCCTGCTCTATGGAGTTAGCAATGATGTCGGTGCATGGCAGATATTGCCAAGAAACTGACACCTGAGCACCTTGCCTGAGAAATAGGCGTTGGCTTTGACAGCCACCTATGGGGCTGGGTGAGGGTCGGTGGGGGGGGGGACAGACTGCATGGAGGGGGCAGCTGCAGCCAGTGGCAAAGGAAGGGGGGAGGAGCATTTCCATTTCTCTACTTGCATGTGCAACCTTTTTAGGGTTTTTTTGGGGGTGGGGTGCAGAGTGAAATGATTCAATTATCACGCAACGCTGAATGTTGTTTATGAGTATTAGTTATCGCATTTGCCGGCATATAAGAAGACTGGGCGTATAAGACGACCCTCCAACATTTCCACTCAAAATATAGAGTTTGTTACATTACATTACAGTACTATGGGCCACTATGGGCAGCTATGTCTATCCCAACAGAAGTGCACCCAGCGTATAGGTCGACCCCCCCACTTGCAGGCATGTTTTTCAGGGGGGGGGAAGTAGTCTTATACGCCAGCAAATACTGTACCTCTTTGAGACTCCTTCGGGTAGTGAAAAGCTGGTTATAAAATCCATCTCTTCTTCTCCTTCTTCTTGTCACATTCTTCTTAGGGCTCAGACAGCCTAGAGCCACTTCTTACCATATGAAGGGTATCTTCTCTGGTAAGGGGTGGGGGCGGGGGGCTTACTATACTGAGACTGATAGCCAACCACGGATCTCAAACTCAAAATTCAAGGTAAAGCTCGGAGGAAAAAAACCTGGGGAATTAGTTACTGTCAGATGGTCCTGTATTTACCGAGGGAGAAAAACAAATAGACTTAAGAAGCTGAGCTTGTTTGGCAGCAGAAACTCAGTGTGGAAAAAGGCCTCCCTGGATTCTTTCCATACTTTCTAAGTCTTTCCCTTCCAATGAAGACAAAGGGATTAATAGTAGAGTCCTAAGCAGAGGTACGCACTTTTAAAGGGGGTGACCTCCATGGTAACGCTAGATTTAAATGGTCAACTGTCAAATACCATTTTTAAAGGGATGCTGCCACTTGGTGGTCATCTATAGGAACTATCCAACAGGATAATGTAAGGGGCGGCTTTGATTTTCAAAAGAGTCTGCCCTTTCTCTTGCTGGTCTTTAAGGTGCTTCTGGGCTCAAGCCTTGCTCTTTGCCTGCACACCAGCATGGCTACCCACCTGAGGCTATAGGCACAGAAATTCACTCTCTTCACCAGAGACAGAAGGTAGTGAAGGTGTACGTGAAGAAGTGAGAGATAAGCTTTCTTCCCCCACCATGGTAACACCAGTCACTTAAACAACCAGCCCCCTCCCACATGCATACCTGTATTCATAGGATCCTAGAGCTGGAAGGGGCAATACAGGCCATCTAGTCCAACCCCCTGCTCGACGCAGGATCAGCTTAAAGCATTCAGGATAAGTAGCTGTCCAGCTGCTGATTGAAGACCACCAGTGAAAGGAAGCTCACCACCCCCTTAGGCAGCCAATTCCACTGCTGAAATAATTTTTGTGAAAAAATTGTGTGTGGGGGGGGGGAATCCTGCTATCTAGCTGGTATCGTTCTACACATACTTTAAACCCATTACTGCAGGTCCTCTGCTGCCAACAGGAATCATTCCCTGCCCTCTTCCAAGTGACAATCTGTCAGATACTTAAGGAGAGCAATCATGCCCCCTCTCAACCACCTCTTCTCCAGGCTGAATATCCCCAAGTCCCTCAGCTTTTCCTGATAGGGCTTGGTCCCCGGGCCCTGGATCATCCTTGTCACTCTCCTCTGAACCGTCTCAATTTTGTCCACATCCTTTTTGAAGTGAGGCCTACAGAATTGGTAAGACTGCATCAGTAAGACTGCACTCCCCCACATGCAGCCAGCTGGGTGACCTTGGCTTGCCATGACGCTGATAAAGCTGTTCTAACCGAGCAGTAATATCAGGGCTGTCTCAGCCTCACCTCCCTCACAGGGTGCCTGTTGTGGAAAGAGGAAAGGGAAGGCGATTGGAAGCCACTTTGAGACGCCTTCAGGTAGAGAAAAGTGGACCAACCCTTCTTCTTCAGTAATATCACGGCTCTCTCAGCCTCCGCTACCTCACAGGGTGTCTGTTGTGGGAAGAGGAAACAGAAGGTGAATATAAGCCACTGAGTCTTCTCCTCCTCTTCCTCCTCCTCCTCCATGCAAAGCAGGTTTGTTTTGATCCAGGAAAATTCCCCTCAGCCTATCTGTTCCTCATTGGCCCCTTGAAAGGGTAGCGTTCCAGAAAACTGTAACCAGTTTAATCTACCCAATTGATTCAAGTGGCCCGTGACCAGCCCTGGCTACGTGCATAGTTGCTGACAGCTTTTCAGCTTAGGCACGGTGTGGATGATGCTCACTTAGGAGCTGCAGCGTTTCAACCGTTCCCAGCTCTGGGTTAGTCCCCGTGGGGATGCGTCTTGTCCTGTACACCGTCACGGTGGTTCATTGGATTCTTCATGCTCTTTACTAACCGGTGTTTTCCCACCTGCTCTCAGCCAGGGCAGAATGCCACCACTCCCTAAAGACTTCAGCTTGGCGCTCAGCTCATGGGCAAACAGGATAGTTAAGGGCAGGGGGAGTCAAACTGCGGCCCTCCAGATGTCCATGGACTACAATTCCCAGGAGCCCCTGCCAGCATTCGCTGGCAGGGGCTCCTGGGAATTGTAGTCCATGGACATCTGGAGGGCCGCAGTTTGACTACCCCTGGTTAAGGGCATGCACTCCTCGCTTTCATCTCTGGCATGACCAAACATCAAGCCTTGCATGGGAACACAAGAAGACAGGACAATGTTTAGCAGATGTTTAGATAGATTTGAATATCTGCTGCAATTGGATTATTGCAGAGATTTTGTTAGCCTAAATTTTTACTGTGTCCTCGCCTTCAAACCCTGGTACCTTGTGGTTCATAGAATAATATTTTCTGCGAAAACTGGTTGAAGAAGAACAACAAGAAGAAGAAGAGTTGGTTCTTATATGCTGCTTTTCTCTCCCCGAAGGAATCTCAAAGCGGCTTCCAATTGCCTTCCCTTTCCTGTCCCCACAACAGACACCCTGTGAGGAAGGTGAGGCTGAGAGAGCCCTGATATTACTGCTTGGTCAGAACAACCTTATCAGTGTTATGACGAGCCCAAGGTCACCCACCTGGTTGCATGTGGGGGAGTGAGGAATCAAACCCGGCACACCAGATTAGAAGTCCGCACTCCTAACCACTTCACCAAGCTGGCTCTCAAGAGCCAGTTCCCTAGAGGAAATCAAAGTATCATTCAGCTGTGAAGAGGGCTTAGTTTTTCCATCTTCCGTCCCTTTCACATCCCATGAATCATTTGGGCAGTAGATTCGGCTGGCATCGCACATCCTACCTTTGGGAGAGTCATCGTACGCAGTCTTCGTTCCATTCTCTCTCACACCCCTGCTGGTAGTCTACAACAGCTTTGGACGTAATTTCTTCGCACAGCAAGATCATCTCTGTTTGGGCCACATGTGCTGCAGAGAATGCAGATAGAGGGATGAACTCAGTTCTAAGACACTGCATATTGACGGCTGATCGTTTTCCTGAGCCTCCTTATTTCCTTTCTTGGCTGTAAGGAGCTCCGAGCCCTTCCCAGGATGCTCTTGCTGTCTGCAGTTAGTTTGGCAATCATTCCCAATGAGATGTGTCCTTATTGCAATACTCGGGTGATATTCCCTTATATGAGCAGAGTGTGCAACTGCAAGTTAGTGAATCAACAAACAAAGAAGCAAGCAGAGAGTTCTTCAATCTAAGATACTTTATTATAGAACAACATGGCTGGATCCTGCAGCTAAGACAGAGTCCTAAACTGTTCTAACTAGCTGGGATGTAGGCATGTGGATGGGCGTGCAGGAAGGAAGGAAGGTTCCCTGAGAGGATCAATCTACAGAATGAATGGGACAGCAATAAAAGTAGTAAGCATGGAGGATGTTAGGCACTAGCCTATCTCTAAAACTCTCTCACAGCTTCCTCTGAAGGCTGAGACTTAGGGGAATGTGGAGTCCTCTTCTCTACCAACAGTTCAAACTGTGGCATGTTCTGGGAAGCACATTTGCTAAGACCTTCAGAGGCACATGGATTCCGGGGGGTGGAGTTCTGTTAATAATGTTGCATGTCATGCTGCCTTATTGGCTCTAATGCCATCAGCCAGGGGGACCCCTCCCTCTGAGGGGGTCTCCCGGTATTTTGCATTCTGTGCCTGTTTATTTTCAGCCCTCCCTGGACTCTTGGTTTTTTCTTTAATTGCTGTTATCTCAAGGAGGCCTGTGTAGGGTCTAAAAGGGAGTCCAACAGCCTTGTAGAGTGTTCAGCAAACCAAATCCTGAGTTGCTTTCACTTTAGCAGGTGAAAGGGCTTTGCCAGGGGAACATCTTTTGGTGCAAAAAATGCCTAAGTAATTAGGGGTGGTGCAGAATCTATATGTATCCTGATTCTACAATTGTAACCTGTCTTGAGCAATGATTGCCTATTGTGATCGTTTGCCCCGTTTCTTGCTCTCCTAGACTACAATAAACTTTCTTATGGACTTTCTATTAAAGATTGCCTAAGGTTGTTTCCTGTGTCTCATTGGAAGTGCATCACGGGGTCGTGACCCTGCAATACACAATTGGTTTAATTGTCCTGCCATTACAGTTTTAGAAGATTAACTCATAAGGAGGTTCTGCTCTTGCTGATGCTGGCAATAGTTTACATTTAAAAACAGAACAGAGTTTGGAATCCTGGTTTGGAAGGGAAGGGAAGCTGTAGTTTGTGGGACATGAATAACTCAATTAGGCTTCCTTACAGTTGCCAATCAGAAGGGGATTGGAAAGAGTACGGTTGCTAGATCCTCGTTGGGAAACTCCTAAAGTTTTGGGGATTCTGGGGAGGACAGGGACCTCAGTGGGGTACAATGTGACCGTCCCCACCCTTCAAAGTGGCCATTTTCTCCACAGGAACTGATCTCTGTAGTCTGGAGATGACCTGTAATTCTGGGGGATCCCCAGGCCCCACTTGGAGGCTGACATGCCTAGGTTCAGTGCAAAATCAAAAGGTGTGCATCAGGGGTGGAAGGGAGGGGAAGGGAGCACATGGTCCCAAGGATCACCTTCATTCCCATAGTTTCAATCCATGGTCAGTCCTTTGAGCAATTGCCATTGTCTCAACACTTACTCACTAGCAACATCAAAGCCCTAACTTCAAAACTGTTGGCTGCACTGTGAGGACTTTTAGCAGTATTTAGGGGTCATAGGCTTTAAATATCATCCTCCTAGCAGTAGTTAAGCTCCAGGGGGCAACCCACATGAAGGGCCTTTTAAACAATTGTGAACTAAACTGATGTGTGCTTCAGTGCAGGAAAAAAAGGTGAGCATAGAATTGAAGATGAAAAAAGGAAGGGATATATAGTTGTATATGATTCAATTGAAGGATTTTTCCCCCTCAGCATTTCAGGCGCTCCGATCACTCTTGATATACAGCTTCTAAAAAGGACCAGAAAAAACATATAGAGCTTTTTAAAAGTTTTTTTTTAATGCTGTGATCATGAGGCTTGGGAAGGAGGAGATGAATCAAGTAACCAATTATAAAACAGACACTGGCCGATTTACGACACTAATATTTGCAAAGCTGCTGTAATTTACCTTAAAATGCATTGATCTCAAATATTTATAAACCTGCCTCTCTCCCGGACAGCTGAGACTAACTCAATATTTATTTTTTCTGTAATTAAATACTGCTGCTTATTTTGGGAGAGGAAAGTGCAATCTCTCCCACCATAATTCTGCTCTTGTTACAGCCTAACACAGAGAGCAGATCCTCATCAGTAGCGATCCCCAACCTGTGGGCCGCGGACCACATGTGGTCCTTTGACTAATTGGCGGTGGGCCCCAAACGACACCTTCTCCCCCCCCCCCAGCCCTTTACTTCATCCTCCCCGGCCCTTTACAACACACTTTGGGTGTCATTGTCTCCCATCACTCCCAGATGGGACTATCTCGTTGCAGAGAAACAAGCTCAGGGTTCCCATTGATTTGTCATTGTCATGAGTTAAAATTTCCATGAAAATAAAATGTTCCTTATGTTCATTGTTGTGGCGTGTCTGTATCTTACCATAGCGATCAGTGGTTGAGAGTAGAGGAGTAAACTACCCCCCCCCCCACCGGGCCTCAGTAAAAGGCGTTGAGTGGTCCCCGGTGAGTGGTCCCAGGCGTTGCGTGGTCCCTGGTGATAAAAAGGTTGGGGACCACTGCTCATCAGCTCTGCTCAGAAGGAAGTCCCTTGTATACACTCTGATAGGTGTTTACTCCCCCAGAAAGTGTCCTGATGGTTACACACCATTCTGCTTTCATACATACGAACGTGCAGTCAAGTCACAACCAACTTCAAGGCAAGTGAGAAGCAAAGGTGGTTTGCCATGGCCTTCCTCTGCAGAACTCTCCTAGATGGTCTCCCATCCAATTACCACCCCTGCTTAGCTTTTGAGATCGGACTATATAACGGGTGGCCAAACTGTGGCCCTCCAGATGCCCATGGACTACAAGGCCAACAATTTCAATTTCTGGGTATAAGTGAGAATTGAGTGACAGCATGTGTAATGAGATAGGAAGCAGATAACCCAGTGGGGTGCATTGTCCTGACTGTTGGAACTATGTATAATTCCGCAATCTCTTATTCTAGCTCCTACTCTTCTTTCCCACCTTCATGAGGCAGAACTGCCATGACAGTAGTAAAGGTGGGGAGAGGGAGCAAAAGAAGGGCTAAGGGTGCGGGTAGTGATGTCACTTATGCAGGTGTGGCAGGGGGACATGGCCAGCTGACCTGGGGATCCCCTGGAATTAGAGCTCATCTCCAGACTAACAAGATCAGTTCCCCTGCAGAAAAAGACTGCTTTGGAGGGTGAGCATTATACTCCACTGAGGTCCCATCCCGCCCACACCCGGCTCTGCCCTCAAAATCTCCCGGTATCCCCCAACCCAAAACTGGCCACCTGTCTCCCGTCCTCTTTCCAGTCTGGCTAAGCGTCTGGGAGAAGTCCTAAGCTTGCACACAAGTTTTGTGTCACTGATGTCTGGTCTTTACAAAAGGATAATATATATGTGAAGGGCATATATTGCACAACCGGCAGCTCCTTCCCTCTGGACGCGGGCTGCTTTCCCTCCTCTTCCACCGTAGGAGAAGAGCCTTTCCATGCACTGGAGAAGCCCCGGGAGACCCGCCCGCAAGAGCCCGCGGCAAGTGCATCATGACCCCCGGGGTCTGCGCCCGTTGCAACCGGATTGAGGGGAAGCTGCTTCCCGAGTGCACGGAAAGGAGGCTCCGCTTGAGCTCTCCTCAGCCCCGCGGCGGCCGAAGGCGGAGCTGGCGGGAGGGAGGAAGAGGGGTGTCTGCCGCCGCTCCTCCTCCTCCTCCTCCTCCTCCTCCTGGCCGGGGAGGCGCGGCGTCTTTCGGCTCATGCCTGCCAGAAGATGGCCGAAGCCGGCGAGGCCGTGGCCGGCCCGTCTCCGCCGTCGCTGCTCCTTGGCCGCGGCCGGGCCCTGGTCGAGCTGGGCGGCAGCACGCAGGCCTCGCAGCGGCTCCTGGCCTACAGCGACGCGCTGCTCTCCATCATCGCCACCGTCATGGTGAGTGAGCGCCTCTCCCCCAGCGGCAGGGCAGGCAGGCAGGCATTCAACCGGGGGAGAGCGCGGTACTGGGCGGCTGCCAAACGCAGGGGCGAGGGGGTTGAAAACGGCTTGCCTTTTTCTGCCCTGCACCTGCCACGCTTCTGCCCACCTTCCTCACCCCCTTGACAAAAAGGACAGGTGTTGGCGCTAAGGGATAGGGATGATGCCAGCCTCCAGGGGGGACCTGGAGATCCCCTGGAATGGCAGCAGACTACGGAGACCAGTTCCTCTGCAGAACATGGATGCTTTGCACTTTACCCTGTCCTCCCCAGGCTGCATCCCCAAATCTCTGGAATCTTCCAACCTGGATCAGGCAATATTACCCATCTCCAGCCAGTGGCTGGAGCAGAGATCCCCCCGGGTTACCCCACCTTTCCCAAAAGTTTGGATAGCCACTGACATCACTAGATGTCACTGGAGCCCATTTCCCCTGGTGCTCTACAGGCCTAGCCTCTTTCTCCACAATGGAAACAGTAAATGATCAACAGATAGACTGGCTGGCTCCCACCTCTTACTTCTGCACCCACTTCTTTGAAGGGGCCTGTCAACACTTCCGGGGTTCCCAAAGCCTGAACAGTATTTCAGGGGTTCCTCCATAGCCAAAATGTTGACAAGGGCTAGGGAGTGGACCTGGCAACCCTACTTTCTGGCCATATCCAGAGTGCCTTTGCCAGTAAGTACCCATAGCTGTGGTTGAACAGGAGACTGACTTCAAAACCATTCAAATATACATTCCCCCCCCCCATTTTGAAATTTAATAAGCTGAAGTCCCTTTCTTTAGACTGCCTTGAAATTTGCAGGACAGAAACGAACAACAGTTTGATGGCACTTTAAGACTGGCCCTGTTTTATTCCAGCAGAAGCTTTTGTAGGCTAGAATTCACTTCTTCAGAGGAAGGGCTCTAAACACCGGGAAAGTGTGAACTAGAATAAAACGTTGGCAATCACTTTAGGTGCTGCTGGATTTCTGCTTATTTTGAATGCAGCAGACTTGACATCAGCAGTCTCGGCCTGCCCTTGGTGCTGCCGTGGAACTCGAAGGCTTTTTGACCCTCTCTTCTGAAGAAATTAAGCAGGATAAGAACATTAAGTCAC
Source organism: Paroedura picta (assembly GCF_049243985.1). Classification (NCBI taxonomy): domain Eukaryota; kingdom Metazoa; phylum Chordata; class Lepidosauria; order Squamata; family Gekkonidae; genus Paroedura; species Paroedura picta. Next base: position 95,270,575 of record NC_135375.1, read on the forward strand.
CGGTTTCCCAGACTTGGTACCAGTCGCCACTTTGCTTCTTATGCACACGAGAGCATTGTTCTGTTCACCTCTCGGTTAATTAATCTTGCTGCTGCATTTACACAGCAAACTAGGATTCCTGCTCCATCCATAAATGTCATTTCCTTTTACCCTTTCAGTATCACACTATACACACAACCCTGGAATGTAGTTTTGATCCTAACCTCCTTAGGACACAGGCATGTTACTTTAACACACAGTACTCAGCCAAAACATACTGTGTTTTTTTTAGGTCCCTTTTGTATCCTGGCCTTGCAATACGACACGTGTGTGGGATAATCACATTGCATCTGCATAGTGGCCCAGTAAAATAAATTAGGCCTCAAGATCACAACTGATCTAAAGCATGATGGTGAATGGGTACTCAAACCTGAAGCATAGTCAGCTGAAGTCCAGCACTTTATTCACAAAATCACATGCTGGTTCTGTTCATAGAGACAATTATGAATACTAAAGAAGGCCATGAGAGGTTTGAAAACAATGTGAGGCCACCTTTATAATTTAGGGCTGTGAGGGGGTAAAGCATATTAATAAATAGCATTATAGATTTTCCTTAGAAACCTTTCATATGTCTTTCAGGCCTCAGCTCCTCCTTGTCTTCTCTGCGCTGTCATGGTTCATCTTCGTTGTTTGTTTTAGGTGGATACACTTATAATTTATTGATGGATCAGAATCCAGCCTGTGCAGTTGAAGCTTATTTAACTATGCTTAGAGTTGTGGATAGACAACAGAGGAGAATGAGAAAGGGAGGGAGGGAGGGAAGGCTGTGGGGTGGATTGGACAGCTGTTAGGTGGGAAACTAGCCCCATCAGAAATGTGGGTTGTTACAACACGGTTTTGAGGATGGTTATTTAAAGGAGATAAAAATTGAAGATCTGCCTTCCTAATGCAAACCAGAATGATGCATCTCAGTTTAATTTTCGTGCTGGTTCTTAAAAACCAATTGCTTTAATCAAATATTTTCGGAAGTACCTCTGTGTCTGTGCTGTTTTTTTACTGCCTTGCACACAGAAACACAGCCGTTTACCCCGTCCCCCCACATCACCCTCCTATGCAAAAGTCACTGTGTGTATCATTTTAGTTGTATGACTCTTCTGTTGCAGATTTTGCCAGTGGCTCATACGAAAATCCATCCTGATCAGGTACTGTGTGTTTCATGTTGTTTATTAACTTAGTTTAATAATTTAACTTGTACTTTGAAACTGCAATATGTTGTTTCAATACATGGGGCATGCAGCAACTTGAGTCCTGACAGGGGCTTGGAGACCCCATATAACACCAGAGCTTGCCCAGTTGCATTGGTTCCAGATTGGAGGCCAAATGAGGTTCAAGATGCTGGTGTTAATGCTAAACAATCTGGGACCAACATACCTATGGGACTGTCTCTTCCCTCATAACCCCCTAAGAGCACAAAGATCTTCGGATCAACATCTGCTCATGGTCCCCAGCCCAAAGAAGGTGAAACTGACCTCGACCAGAGCCGGGGCCGAAAAGGCCCTGGTCCAAGTCTGGTGGGATGTGCTCCTGGGGCCTGTAAGACAGAGATGTTCCACCAGGCATATGGTTGAGGCCTAAAATAACATCCACCGATCAAGGCTGACCTCACCAACAGTGAGAGGAGGAGAGTTGGAAGACCGGCTCCTTTACCAAAAACCCCTGTCTAGGTAATTTTAGCTGGGGATATTAGTAACACAGTAAGGGCCATTCCACACAGCGTTACTGTTGCTGAAGTCTTACCATTGTGTAATGCTATTTTTTAAATGTTATGCACGACGTCGTACACAATCTGCAACACTCCAGCAACACTCCCGCAAAAATCACTTTTTTGTAGCGCTTTTCAGGGAATCCACAAAAGTGGATTTCCCGTTCTTCATCCAACTGGAAATAACAGATAGCATCCTATGTTCATTGCCCCATGTACTGCAGAATGAATTCCAAACTATTATATAAGGTCCCTGGAGCAGTTTGTTTCATCAGATTTGTGGCTTGAAAGGCCTAAAGATGGCTTTTCATGTTTTGGAAACGGAATATATATTTTGGAGAGTTCCCCAGAATGTGTACAGTTTGTACATTCTGTGATGCACAGCAGAAAGGTGAGATTAAGTTAAGAATGAAACGTTTTGCTGAGGTTGTTCTAGCATTTTGCCTACAATCCTGAAGGTGAAGGCTGTGGTTTAGAAAGAAGACTAAAACACAGAGGAGACTGATAGGGTTTCAAAGACTACCAGGTTTATTGCTGCATAGCTTTGGGGGGGGGGGGGGGCTTTGTGAACTAGCCTAGTTTATATGCTTGGAGAAAGCTGAGAGATGAATTTATTGATGAAGGATATATTTACAGTAGGAAAGTTTCCCATCTTGAAGTCATGTTCACTTTGTGCTCAAAAGCATTTGCACAATGTGATGCTTCAGTTCTGGGAAAACAATGTGCATCTATTTGACACCCGATGTTCTTTGTTTCAGGAACTCAATGAAAGCGTTCAGCAGCTGCTAGCCACCAAAATTGCAGTTTATCTGATGACGTTTTTAATAGTAACAGTGGCTTGGGCTGCTCATGTCAGGTATGTAATTGGAAACGGACAAACAAGGGAGCCACGAAGATTACAGGGAGCATTTTGTCTTCCCCTCTCCCCACTACTTCCTATCTTCCTTCTCTGAAACCCCCCCTTGCATCAAAGCAGCATGATTGCTTATGAACAGAGAACTCTTCTTCAGTGCTCTGTTGAAGGTATTATTTGGACATCCCAGTTTAAAGTAGTGGATAGACCTACCCTCTGTTTCTAATCCCCATTTCAAAGCTCTCCAAGCCAGTGGCCATAATGTCATTTTGGGGCCGTGAGTTCCACAAGACGGTTGCCACTGTGTAGGGAAGTGCTTACTTCTCTTTTCCTAAATTTCTCTCACCCATTTTTCTACTGCCCTCCTTCCAAGGAACTCGGGATAGCGTACATTGCTCTTCCATCCTTTTTATCCTCATAACAACCCTGTGAGGCAGAGCAGGCTGCAACAGAATGATTGGTTCACACTGGGCTTCCTGGTAGAGAAGAGATTTGAATCTGGGTCTTCTAAGTGCAGTGCTCTTATAGCTGTCCATTCTGCTGCCAATCCATTTTTTCTTGATTATTTAAGGAGGAAGATTTTTACTAGTTCACAGCCAAGGCTGAATGCAGTGTCAGTTGTCAAAAGCCGCAGCAGAACTCCACTGCAGCTAGGCCAGTCTGTCTGGGCTGATGGACTGGGAAAGTGTTTATTAAGCGGCCGCTGTCATGGGAAGCGTGTTGCCAATCATTGCCACGGTTACAAAGCATCCCCAGATTTTCCTGCAGCAGACCACGCACCATCTGAACAGGCAAGCCAATTGTAAATGGAATTGTGGCTTGCCTGCTCAGGCATGTGACTGGCTGAAATGACATCTTCAAAGGCACCTCCAGCTGTGCATGTGATTCTCCTGTTTTGTGTGTGTGCATACAGTTTTGTAAGACTGCAGCTTCGCCTAGCATACAGGGTTCCAGTCTTCATACCAGCCTTTCTCTACTTTTGTACCATTGAGAAACCCCTGAAACATTCTCCAAGCTTCAAGAAACCCCAGAAGTTGCGTGATCAAGCAGAATAGGTTGGGAAGCATAGCTGTGTACATGCCCACCCAGGGCTCCTTCCCTTCTCACCTCCTCCAGGCCCATCATTAGCCATTTTGGGAGGGGGAAGGTCAATATAACCATATATAGTAATATCACCCAATAAAAGTTTAACAAATGTTAACAGTCTGTTAAAAATTAGTTAACTCCTACCCATTTGGGGACACCCTTCCAGGGTCATCAAGAAACCCCAGGGTTTCATGAAACCCTGCGTTAAGAAGCCTCCCTCATAACATGCCCAGGGCCTCTTGGTTCCCTTTCTCCCCTGCCTGTGTATCCTCAGCCTCTTTGCTCCAGCTTGCCAGCCTCTCTGTGTCTCACCTTTCCTCCTTTGATCTCTCGTTTTTTAAATTCCTGAGCTCTAGCCACACCTCGCTTCAACCTTCTGTGCTTTAAGCACTGCTCCTCTCCGAACCCCTGCTTTGCTTTCTTCCAGCAGGGCTAGCCTTAGCCCCTTGCTGACAACCTCACCCCCAGTCAAAGCCTCAGGCTGGATAAACCCCTTCCAGGGTGCTCGGTGGCTGATTTGCATGTGGTAGGGTCTCCTGTAGGCAGTGCTACTGGGGGTGCTACTACTGCTACTGCTGGGGTCATCATGTGGCCTTCACCATCCTGTCTTGGAGCTGCTGCCTTCAGCCAAGCAGGATGGGCCTCTTCTGGCTTTCAGTGCCCCCTCTTGGTCCCAGCTGTGGGTCCCATTTTGTCCCAGCTGTGGGTCAAGTGAGAGCTTGCCAGAGGGGATATTTGCTGGTATCTTTGGAAGGCTAGCAAGTGGCTTTGTGGGCTCATGATGGAGATACCGGCCTGTGTCTCCTGGCTCTTGGCGGTGGAAAATGCAGCTTCCAAATGTCAGTGGTTATATGCTTATAGCTAGTAAGACCCAGCATGATTGAGAGATCCAGCATGGTTAAGTGCTTTAAGAGTGGCGGCCTCCAATCTGGAGAACTGGGTTTGATACCCCACTCCTCCCTATGCAGCCAGCTGGGGTCCTTGGGCTACTCACAGTTCTCTCACAGCTGTTCTCGCAGAGCAGTTCTCTTGGAGCTCCCTCAGCCGCACCAGCCTCAGGGTGTCTGGTGGGAAGAAGAGGGGAAAGGTGTGTGGAATCCACTTTGGGAGTCTTTTGGGTAGTGAAAAGCAACATATAAAACAATCAGCTCCTTCTCTTATCTGTTGCACTCCTATGGCACTGCATAGAAAGAGGAATAGATATGTTGAGAACAGAACTGGATTGAAAGTGAGACTCTGTATAGCCATTTGAATGTTATGGGCCTTAAAGCCTGCGCTTTTGGACACCGCATCTGTCAGCCAATGTTGCTGTGTTTCTTTCATCAGAGAGGAGCATCAGTGGCCTTCTCTTTTTCTCTTTGCAGACTTTTCCAAGTGATTGAACTCATTGATGATGTTCTTGCACTTCTAAATTTGGTGAGCCTTAACACGTGACTGTTGCTAAAAGAAATGTTATTTGTTTTTATTATAGGAGATTTCTGTGTTGTTGCTTCGGAGTCCACTTGAGGCTGCTTACAATCTAAATAATAGCTATCTATAATAATAACTATGAGTATGAAGTGGAGGAAAGTGGAGGGACCAACCCTATGAAGATAGGTTGAGGGACTTGGGAATGTTCAGCCTGGAGAAAAGGAAGTCGAGAGGGGACATGATAGCCCTCTTTAAGTATCTGAAAGGTTGTCACTTGGAGGAGGGCAGGATGCTGTTTCCGTTGGCTGCAGAGGAAAGAATGCACAGTAATGGGTTTAAACTACGAGTACGACGATATAGGCTGGATATCAGGGGGAAAAATTCACAGTCAGAGTAGTTCAGCAGTGGAATAGGCTGCCTAAGGAGGTGGTGAGCTCCCCCTCACTGGCAGTCTTCAAGCAAAAGTTGGATGCACACTTTTCTTGGATGTTTTGGATGCTTAGGGCTGATCCTGCGTAGAGCAGGGGGTTGGACCAGATGGCCTGTATGGCCCCTTCCAACTCTATGATTCTATGAAAGGAGAATAATGTCTGCCATTGGGGAGAAAAACAGGGCATAGACGAAGTACTTACATAAATAACTTATAGACATATGGCTGAGGAGTGACTCCTTTTCATATGCTGAATCCCTTTTTCCTTCTCCTAGGCCTGCATGATGCTGATTACTTTTTTGCCATACACGGTAAGCAAAGATTCTGCTTTCTTAATGTCTTTGACGTGACTGCTTGGCTTGATTCCTTGCACCTGGTGGGGAAGGAATACTGCAGAACATTGTAAAGACGGAGTTACAGAAGGGGAAAGGAAAGAAGGAAAAGTCACAATGAATCCTAAACCATACAGGATTATAGGTCTGCAGGTTCAGTAGACGCAGACACAGTCCTTCAAAACAATCAGCTCTTTATTAACTCCAAACACCAACTAGAAACACTGAACAGGGAACACAAGCACAACACGGACCTGATTGGTTCTTATCACAGGCTACTGATTGGTCCGTGAGTCCTTAGAACAAGGGTCCATGATTGGTTCACTTACGATTCCTTATTTGCATAATGTTTGGGATTAGCACTATTGAGCCCACGTACATAACATGGGATATAAAGGTAAAAATTGCTGGCTGGTTTGAAACAAGTACAGGCGTACAGTGATCTCACCTTAGTGGACAACACTAGAGCGACCTCCGGAGCTTCACTGATCCAAACCAGAAAGTTCTGCAGTCAGTCAGACCAGTCCCAACAACTCAAAGTAACATACAACTAAAGTTCCATTCAGTGTCGTTGTGTAACAACATTGTTGGAGTACTGAAGAAGGCGAGATGGCCAAACCAGGGGTAGTCAACCTGTGGTCCTCCAGACGTTCATGGACTACAATTCCCATGAGCCCCAGCCAGCGTTTGCTGGCAGGGGCTCATGGGAATTGTAGTCCATGAACATATGGAGGACCACAGGTTGACTACCTCGCCAAACCATGTTTGGTCAGGGTCACAAATGGTCTATGTTTGAGATAATCATATGATTTTATTCTGATTTTATGTTTTTATGTACATGTATTTTTTGTATGTTTGGTTATTTTTCCATTTTAAGCTTATTGCAGAAATGTCGGGCCCTCACAGACTTCTTTAACCGTTTGGTTCTTAATTGGAATTGTGCTCTGCCAGACAATATAAGGATATTTTTGTACATTTTGAAATGGCGTTTCTGTACTAATGACTTGCAATAGCTTTTCTTCATCGAAAGCTGTTTTATAAACCAGACAACTAATCCCTTTGGCCTCTTGAGAATGCTGCAGACAGGCATTTGCTTTGCTTATTAAAGGATCATAGAAAAATCAGCCTCTTTTTCTTTCTTTCCCCACAAAATCCTTTTCTCTTCAAGTAATATACTTCAGATTTCAGAGCATTTCACAATCTGCTTCAGATTTACTGGCAAAGTTTAGAAGATTATTTCTTGGTACAACTGAAAACAGAGAGATGGGTGGAATACAAAGTATAAGTTTTTAAAAAGCCGAGTGCCAATTAATGGCTTATGAAAAAAGTAACTGGTCTCCACCTTTCCCTTGCAGTTCTCCTTAATGGCCTCCTTTCCAGATGTTCCCTTTGGCATTTTCCTGTTTAGCAGCTGTGCTGTTATAATCGGCATTGTCCAGGTAGAGTTACCTTTCGCTTCGGAATTTAAATTTAATTATTTATTTATACACCACCTTTCTTCCCTGTGTGTGCGAAGGGACAGGACCAAAATGCCATACACCATTCTCCTCCCATTCATTTTATTCTAATAGCAACCCTTTGAGGTAGGTTTCACTGAGATGGCATGGTTGGCTTAAGAATATCCAGAGAGCTTAACGTGGCAGAATGGAGATTTGAATCTGGGTCCTATTTCTCCTCTTGGAACGAAAAGTGGGATATAAATGAAGTTTGTTTATGTATGCATAGCTTGTCGTCTACTAGGCTTCATCGTATGCTGCAGTTCGATGCATACCAGATAAACTTTGGAATCTGTTTCTTCCAGCTGGCAGACCTATTTAACATGTACCTGCACTTCATTATATCTGGGATATAATGTCGGGGTGGGGGGGTACACAATCCTGATCTCTCAGTTGTGTCTGAGAGTCTCAGATCCAGTTGTTGACTATTGCCACATTTAATTCAGTGCTCCGCAGGTCTCTGTGTGCAACAGGCTCCAGTTTTTCTACATGGTGCAGAGAGGCAGTACTGTTCCATTGGGATGGGTAATGTAGTGGATTGATGCGGTGTTGTTTTTGCTCTGCAGGCAGTCATTGTCATGTACGGATTTCACCACCCATATCTACTGAATCACCAGATCCAAGTGTCTGAGAACCAAGCCTTCTATAAGTATCATATCTTGAAGATTGTAATACGAGGACCAACACTTAGCTTTTTTGCTGCCATCTTCTCATTCTTCTTCATCCCAATGGTGAGTTAAATTGGGATTCCCAAACTGTTTGCAACTAAAAAGGGTCAGCACTTGCCTTGAAATGCTAAGCCACATTGCTGAATGCAACCAATGGTCCGTTTGGTAGTTTGGAGACATGTTTGAAAAAATCCATTGGATGCAACACTACTGTATATTTCCAGCCTTCGTAGAAAAGACATCAACAGAGACGTTGAGGACTAGTGACCAGATGTCGGCAAGAAGAGAGAGGTGCCATCTATCTCTAAGACAGGCTTTTTCAACCAGGGTTTTGTGAAACCCTGTGGTTTCTTGACAGCCCTGGAAGGGTTTCCCAGCTGTGTTGGGAGTTAATTAGAAGAAGAGCTGGTTCTTACATGCCTTTTTTCTCTACCCAAAGGAGTCTCAAAGTAGCTTACAGTCGCCTTCCCTTTCCCCCACAACAGACACCCTGCGAGGTGGGTGAGGCTGAGAGAGCCCTGATATCACTGCTCGGTCAGAACAGCTTTATCAGTGCTGTGGCGAGCCCAAGGTCACCAAGCTGGCTGCATGTGGGGGAGGAGCGAGGAATCAAACCCAGCACTCCAGATTAGAAGACCACACTCCTAACCACTACACCAAACTGGCTTTAATTTTTAAATATCTTTTAAAAATTTGTTAAACATACATTGGGTGATATGGCCACATATGGCCATATTGCCTTGCCCCCCTCCCAAAATGTCCAATGATCGGCCTGGAGTGGGTGGGAAGGGGAGGGGCCTCAGGTGGGCGTGTCCACAGCTCTGCTTCCCAACCGTATTCTGCAGGATCACTCCACTCCTGGGGTTTCTTGAAGCCTGAAGATTGCTTCAGAGGCTTCTGTTTCGCAGTGGTCAAAAGGTTGAGAAAGGCTGCTCTGAGACCTAAGAGGTAGGTGACACGTCCAGGAGGAGAACTGAAGAGGTCAAAGCACATTGTGAATGTCACAATAATGATGTGATTCCGAACAGTCTATATTGCCCCGTCATGGGTCTTTCCAAGCTCCTCTTTTCAGCAGATAACTGGGCTTCCTAGAAGCAAAAGATGTTCTTGATTGACATCTTTTGCCCTGCTTTCCTCCCCAGCGGGAACTCAAGAAGTTGGCAACATCATTCTCCCACCTTCCTTTATCCTAAATAACAAACCTGCTGGGTAGGTTCAACTGCGAGAGTGGCTGGCCTGAAGCCGCCAGAGGGCTTCCAAGGCAAAGCAGGGATTTGAACCCAGGTCTCCCAGATGATGCAATGGGCAGCCCTGCCTAGAGGCTCCTGTTACATAGATTTATGCGTGCCAATCACCATTAACCACTGCTTTTGCATCTTGATCATGAAACAGCACAAACTGAACAATTTCTTCGCTGGGACGCAGCCCTTCCTCTGACAGCCGCTTTGGTTGAATCAGTCATTGGGTCCTCGTCTGCTGGACTTCTTAGTTAGGCTATATCGTTAGCATGACCAAATATTTATTTTCTTACCTCCTCTGAACAGAATATCACAAAACTCTTAAAAGCTCGCCGTGCATTAACACCCTTTACTTTCCCTGCAGTCTTATGTGTTCCTGGGACTCATCATATTCTTCCCACATATCCGGCATCTAACCAAATGGTTTATGAGCAAAACCACTGGTGAGTATGAGGACATTATGCACTAGATGCACATTTGGCGGGTGGGGGGTGGAGGGTGGGGTCCAGTTAGGAACACCTGCAAGATGGAACCAGTTAGACATAACACATATTAACCCTTGAGAGGATGTATTAGAGTTACTTAGCCAGACAACTCCCATAAACCACTTTACTGACATGAGCTGGGTCAAGGTTTCTGGGGTTTGAACCAGGAATCTAAGGACCTGAGGCTGGGGTCTAACTCTGCACTTGGGCCTCTGAGCCCATTCCAGACATAGAAGGGAGGATGGGTGCGTTCAAAGTGCTGTCCGCCAGGCATATGGTTGAGGCCAGGGCAGCTCTCCCACTAATCCATCAAAGGATCCCCTCCAATATTGAGATCTCTAACATCGAGATCATTGTTAGATCTATTGTATTGGTGCCACCCTCTTCTGAATATTATTCTCTCCACCAGGCTGAACTTGGGGGGAACTCAGGTAATGAAGATCAGAATTGTGACCACTGCCGCTATATGTTATATGTGACTTGTTGTTGATGTTAATTGGGGTTTTTATGGGGATCTTATTGTGTTTTAACTATTTATGTTGTAAACCGCCCTGAGACCTATTTGGAGAAGGGCGGTCTAAAAATTAAATAATAATAATAATAATAATAATAATAATAATAATAATAATAATAATAATAATAATAAAGTCTTAGCCGACTCATGTCAACCTGATGGTGTATTTGAGGCAAGAGACCAACTGAGGTGGTAGCCTGAAATCCACTTCCCGGGGGCTCTCTCACTCCCAGGAACAGGATTTTGGGGAACACTTCAGGATCCCACAGGAGTGGGGAGGCAAGAAAATCACACTCCACAGTCCTAGTACTTACGGAAGTTTCAGTCTGGATCGTACCCTCGGGTTCATTTAAGCATACTTCTTGTGGCTTGCAGGTCGGGAAGAGGAGTTGCCTTTAGAGTCATTTACTTTTTATCTCAATGAACCTCTGAGCAAGGAAAGAGTAGAAGCCTTCACTGACGGAGTCTACGCTATCGTAGCAACCCTGCTGATTCTGGACATATGGTAAGTCTTCCGCAGCCTTGTGGCCCCTGCATCCACTGCTTCTCTTAGTGATCCCTTTGTCTGGGAGAAAATATTGCTTCTGCACATGTCTCACTGTCTAGAAACCAGCTTCTTCTCCCTAAAGCGTGGATGAGAATTGTACTAACCTATCCCTGTGGGAAATCTCTCTAATGTTCTCAGAAGTAATTTCCATCTTTGCTTCATGTTTGTAGTTCTTAGCCAGCGGGGGTTATCACCGAGTTTACTGTGGTACCTACAGAGCCCCTCAGATGTACCATGGGATGGGGGATTCCAAGGTGGCAACCTCCATTTATTTTGTTTTATTTTTATGGGCATGTATATTGGGGCATTGCAAACAAAGTGTGGAGATTGGGGACTCGTTTTTATGTTTATTTGCATTATTTAATTTTAATGTTTAAATTTGCATATGGGGCATTACGGGCAAAGTGTGGTGGGGTGGTTTGTTATGTTTATTTGCATATTTTTATTTGCGTGTTTTGTGTTTTTATTTGCGGATAGGGGGCATGGCACTTCTGGGGCACCTCAAAGCCTGAAAAATATTTCAGACGTACTTCCATGGTCAAAAGGTTGAAAAGGGCTGGCCAGGGCCATGTATTGTGCCTGCTAAGCAATCTTAAAGTCTACGTCCAGCACAATTACTATATTTATTTATTTTTATGGCACTGCTACCCTTCTGAGCCGTTTGACTTCAGTGGCTACAGTGGCCTGAGAAGGGTGTAACTTTGCTTAGGATTGCACTTAACCTCCAGCACATTGTGTACAAGAGACCATAATAGTATGACCCAAAATGTCAGTTTTCTTCTGCCTCCACTACTTTATTAGCATACAGTCTGGTGAAGAGTTTTGCAGAACCCACTGTGTTCTGATATTCTGGCTGGTCATTAAAGAATGATATTACCTGGAGTTGTTTTTAGTTTTTTGTTTGTTTGTTCACATAAATATAACTTGCACAAGTTACACCTGTCACGTTCCCAGTTGACTTCTCAAGTAAACAGACTTGACATGTTCATCAAACGCGTTCGATTGAAAAGAAACAAACTGAGCTCATGATGCTTTCTGTCAATACTAAACTGTAATACTGATACAAATTGATATATTCCTCTTTGGCTCCAACTTCATGCCATGCCACTCCCACCACCCCTTTGGAAGGTAACCTCCTTCCTTTCCCAGGCACATTTGTAACACTCCAGTTCTAACCCCAATCACCAGACTCCGTGGCTCCAGGGACAGTACTATGTAGACAGCACTGAAGCGTCATCTCCCAACACCCATCTATCAAGACAAAGTTACAAATAGCCTACACAGAAATCAAAGTGAAAGGATAAGCAACCATACTCCCAGACATTCCCAAGCTCACCAAACGAGTACTCCATCCCTCCTCCCGCAGAGTACCTACCAATACAAAGAGTGCCTCCTGTAGAATCCATGCTGCTCACAGCCTTGACTCTCCATGATACAGGAGCGTTTGCCTAATTATACTCAAATATTAACAAGGACGGACTCACTGCCACTGACGAAAGATTGAAAACGGAAAACAAATCTAGAGACCGTTCTGGCAGAGTCGAAGCCTGAATAAATAACATAAGAGACTCTTTATCTTTTCAAGTTTTATTAAGCCACTGGATAGATTCTGTTTCTCCCTTGTCCTGTAGAATCCATGGCAGGATGCCGCTGTCAGCACAGATCCTGGCAACACCCTTCTAAGCCCATTGACATCAGGAGATTTAGATGGATTTAGAACTGCATTGATTATTAGATCGTGCTGGAGGCAGGAGTTAACATGGCTTTTGCTATATATTCCCTCTCATGTAAGAAGATAATAGGTGCTTGCACTCGAAAGCTCACGCCTCGAATAAATCTTTGTTGGTCTTAAAGGTGCTACTGGACTCTGGTTTTGTTGTGCTCCTTCCGACCAACATGGCTATTCATTTGAATCTATTGCTAAGCATGTATTTATAAAAAATCCAAAGGCAATGTAGAAATTCGAACCGCCGTTGTAAGATTTAACTTGGTGCCTGTCTACACAAAGTAATGGCATTCTCGTCCCCAACAGCGAAGATAACGTTCCTGACGCTAAGGAAGTCCGAGAGAAATACCACGGAAACCTCATCAACGCTTTGAGCGAATCCGGTCCATATTTCCTCGCCTACTTCGGCTCGTTCGTCACCGTTGGCCTTCTGTGGTTCGTCCACCATTCGCTGTTCCTTCACGTGACCAAAACCACTCGCCTGATGGGCCTCCTCAACAACCTTTCCTTGGCTTTCATTGGAGGGCTCCCTCTGGCTTACCAGCTGACCAGTAACTTCGCCAGGAAGTCTCACAACGAAATCGAAGCCATCCAGGTCAGCTGCGTTACCATTTTCTTCGGCAGCATCTTCCAGTTCGGGATCTGGACCGCCGCTCTGTTCTACGAAAGAGAGACGTTGCACCCGCATGTTAGGTACGGCGGGAAGGAACACGCCTTTATGTTTGCCAAGCTCGCTCTCTACCCTTGCGTGAGCCTCTTTGCCTTCTTCCTGACTTGCGTCCTCAGTGACTTGAGTGCCCCCATCTTTCACCTCATGCAGATAATCACCCCGTTTGCCTTCCTCGTATTGCGTGTCTTTGTCAGAATTGCACTGTTGACCATCAAGTACGTCATGTCCCTCTCCAGGCCACGGGAGAACGTCTTGGAAGAAGAGGAAGCGTGTTTGTCTCCTCCCGAAACGTTATCTTAGGGTCTTTGCTGTACTTTTCCTGTGATACCTGTGGAACTGAACAGCGTGAGCCCAAGCCCCAACCGGGTACTTCCTGCTTATAACTTACGTCCCTTTGTTTGAGCCACGAAAATGCTTCCTGTATGATGACTCCTGATGTGACCTCCCAGAAACGGAAAGTCATCTCACTGCTGGTTTTGCTCCACCTCCTCTTGTAGTTGTGTATGATCAATTGTGGTTCAGCAGCGAGCATTTTCAATTGCCTCCATTTTGGGGGATCCCCCGCCCTGAACCCGTCAGGAAAGCCTTCGTGTTGGTGGCTTTTAGAAGGTCGTTCAAGGCAGCAGTGTGGCAGAGTATAGGTGGCAAAGTGTGTTGTGAATCCTGTGGCTGATATCTCCTGCAAGTTCTGATTTTTAATGCTGTGGTTTGTACCCAATCCTGGGTCCCCTGATTTTCCAGGAGGCAGGTAGGCTTAGGCGATCTTCAGTGCATACCTTGAGCCCCTATGCCCGAACTTTGCATACAGGTTAGCATGCAGGTTGGTGGACGAATTGAATAGTCTGAGTCTTGCCGGGCATGGTTATGGAGGAAGAGCAGGAAGTCTTGCTTCTCCTCTCTGATGGGGTTCAGAAATGCCAAGGGGTAGTAACAGTGATGAACTGATAAGCATCAACTCATTGGCTCGGTCCATATATCAGACAGTAAAAGGGGTGTGCATTATAGGATGCATTCATAGCAACAGATGCACCTTTCCCTTATCCCCCCCCAACTCTGTAAGGTAAGGAGCTGCCTGGCACTCAAAGCTCAGAATAAGAATGCAACTATCAGATTGTGAAAGCAGCACTGTTAAGGACACACACACACAGAAGCTAAACCAGGGCTAGAAAAATGGAAGACCTCAGGTGCCAAGAAATTTGCTACTAGGCCTTAGAAGTGTGAAGGTTTTCATCAGCTTCATCTAGAGCTCGTGCTGGCTCCAGGCCAAAGCAAAGCTGCTTCCGGTGGGCGTTCAGTATTTCCCCAGCTTTGGCTTCATAACAGCACCAAGAGTTTCCTCCCAACACTCAGCTGGGTAGTAAAGAGAGCTCAGCCCTAAGGAAAGGAAATGGGATTCCAGCAGACGGAAATTAGCCAATTGTCTAATGATTTGCTAGCATTCCCTTTTATCAAGATGGGTTTTTAAAAAAAATCCCAGAGCTGTACTGTCCAGTTGGGATGTGCAGGCATTCTAGGCCTTGCTTAAGTCACAAAGCTGCCTCTTTCTCCATGGATATTTTTATTAGCTTGAACTAAGAGCTGTGCCTAAAATTCGATGCAATTCCCCCAGGAAAAGCTCAGCATTCCGTATCTTAGAACAGGGATAGTCAACCTGTGGTCCTCCAGATGTTAATGGACTACAATTCCCATGAGCCCCTGCCAGCGTTTGCTGGCAGGGGCTCATGGGAATTGTAGTCCATTAACATCTGGAGGACCACAGGTTGACTACCCCTGTCTTAGAAAGACAGCGCGGAGACTCTTCTTGAAAAGCATGGCATGAGCTGGGTGACCAAGTTTCTCTGCTTTCCTGTTCACTGCACTTTACTGTGTACATAAAATTATGTTTGTGTCGCTACTGTATTGTTACATGGAGTCATTTGTTGGGGTAATGAACTATGTTGTATATTGAAAACCACTCTCAAGTCTGGCATTGCTTCCTTAATTCTCTTATTATGTGTGTCGATTCAAAATGAGCCGAGTACTTTTTGATTACAGTAAACCTTTTTTTAAAAAATAAATTTGGGGAGAAAAATTACAATTACAGTGTCAAGTCTTGGTCTCTTTTCTTATTTCAGCCACTCTCCAGAACGAGAAGTTCTCCCTTTTTAATGAGCTGTACAGAGGCTGTACCATTTTCGAGACTATTTCTAAGAAAAGGAATCCTTGCTGAGCAAGGAGGCAAAGGAAACTGGTTTGGACAAGATCAGGAAAATGAATGTGAACTGGCAAAGCGAGACAAGACAGGATCTAGACTTGAGAGGGAGTCGGGCACAGTTGACAAAGGAATCAGAAGCGTAGACGAAACAGCTTCAAAAGTACTCCCTTGGAAAGAGGGACAATAGATTTAATTTTATTGGGTTCCCTTGAATGAAAAAGGTAGTCTTCAGTGCTCAGTGGCCAATGATGGTACATGCTCAGCCTAATTCTTCCACGTGGGCATAACCATGTGGTTTAACAGAGCATGAACAGGGAATGCAGAGGGGAAAGGAGCTCACAGAAAAAACTACTGGAGCATCCAGGTTCTCTTATACACAAGTTGTTTCCTCCAGCTTGGATGCTGCTGCAAAATATGTGTTCCCCCCACCCCCCACACACACACTTCCCCACAGCATCAGGGTGCTTCAGCACATCTCCCAAGTTTGCCCCATCTTTTCTGCCATCTTTGCCAAATCTGCTTTGAGATGATGTTTCGGGAAGATTGCAGCATGTGAGCAGGAAAGTCCAGATATTGTGAGTTTGGCCCATGTCAGTGCCATTCTCCCTGGGCCAGTTCCCTATAGTAGCCATTTCATTTCTGCCTGATGCCAGAGGGCTCTGTTTCTTTTAAATCAGCAATGGGCATATCTGTGTAACACGATAACCATCAGTCTATGATGTTCTCTGAATTCCCAGCTTCTGGTTTAAAAACAACTATCCCCTCTTGTGCAGATATGCCTTTCCCCTTATATCTCAACAATGAAAAGGGCTTTTAAAAAGCTGGGAATGCCAAAAACCTGGTAGATTGCCATAATAAAATGACAATAGTCATTTTTTTGTAAGCCCTCCATGGCAAAGGAAATGACCCATGGGGAACAAACAAGGAAAATGCCAAAAACCCACACAAACCCATTCTGAGGTAGGAAACACCAGGTGTTTGTTACCTTAAGCTTTATACAGGTACACAGCTCTTGATGGACCAGCTGCAATGATCACACTAGTCCATATTGATCATCATTGGTGGAGGAAGCCTATTCATTCTACAAGCCTGTCACAAAAAATGCTACAGCTTGGCCTTCAAAAGGCTATTCAGAAGCAACTTCAAGATATAAGTACAGTGTCCTTTCAATTTAAGAGAGCCAGCTTGGTATAGTGGTTAGGAGTGCAGACTTCTAATCTGGCGAGCCAGGTTTGATTCTGTGCTCCCCCACATGCAGCCAGCTGGGTGACCTTGGGCTCGCCACAGCACTGATAAAACTGTTCTGACTGAGCAGTAATATCAGGGCTCTTTCAGCCTCACCCACCTCACAGGGTGTCTGTTGTGGGGAGAGGAAAGGGAAGCCAGCTGTAAGCCGCTTTGAGACCCCTTTGGGTAGAGAAAAAAGGCATGTAAGAACCAGCTCTTCTTCTAAGTAAGATTTTTCCTTCTATATAGCTGTTTCATGCATGTAACCTTTCAGCTGGGCATGAAGGAAGTGGTAAAAAAAAAATCAACCTCTTTTAAAAACATGGTAGTCCACTGCTATCAATTTTAACACCAGCATTTCCTCTCACAGCAAATGTTGAAAGTAAGACGCATAATGCTCGTGCCTCTTGAAAAAGCAAAAAAATGAACTCTGGTTTTATTTTAGTTCTTTATGCACGGATAGAGAGATGTTGATGCAACAGTCAAAAGTTTGTCAGATTTACTCTTTTTCTTCTCCGTGCGTGATGGTATAGCAGAGAGCTTTGTAATCCAGGTTTCCAGCTACATCAATAGGAGAGCTTTGGAACATCTGGTCTATCTGTACATTAAAGAAAAAAAGCATAGCAAAGAGAATAGTTGAGCAACTGGGCTTCAGGAGATTACAAAAGGCAACAGCAAAAAAATACTGAAGACTGGGAACCAGTTTGTAGCTTATCAAATAAAAAGCCAATGTCAGACTCAAGTAATTCCTCTGTCTTTTCGTTCTTGGAGGTGCCTCATATGGACCTCAGCATACTTTGGAGAAAGGCTGGCTCCTATAGGACACTCATTGGACACTGGAATTGCTCATCTGGACCAGGGCCTGCTTTAGAAACATAAGAGGCCTCCAAGAAATTTATCTGGCCTTCTGGTCCATAGAATCAATTAAGGTCCTTAGTGTCCTACACAGTTAACTCTGTATGTAAAGGAGCCAACTGTATATTTAACATAGTTGTTCTTGTATTTTATTTATATGCTGCTTTATTTATTTATGCCTGACCATTGATAAAGGCAGCAATGCCGAAATGCACCTGGTCAGTGGTGGCATTAGTACGAATGCACACTTGGATTTTAATGAGGCTGTATTTTAAGCCTTGGGTTTTGAATTTTAATAAATGTTAATATTTAATTTTACAACATGTTTTTCCCTACGGAGGCTTGAGCACATTTTCCTTATTTTGACCCTTTTGGGGATTGGTTCTTGACTTGGGTCAGGATATTTTCTCCTTTTTGTTGTGGTGTCTTGTATGGCCCATGGGAAGGGTGCCAACTTAGTGTCGCGAAAACTGCTTTGCATGCAGGTGGTGCCAGGTTCAGTTCCTGGCGTCACCAGTTAAAAGGATCAGACAGTAACTGAGCAGATGATGTGAAAGATCTCAAGCGGAGATGACTTGTAGATAATGGGCAATTACTCACGGTGGGCAACTGTTTGTGGTTTACGTCTTCATCTTCTAACCTCCATATCTTATCTCTGAGTCTAGGCTCAGAACTGACACCACCAGGCACTTGCTTATCTTATCGATTACAGCACTAAACCTACTTGAAGAGGCACATACATTCTGAAGGTAACATCTCCTAGACAATGAGAGCATTTATGACATTAGCAGAATTCGGGCAGAGTTAAGGAATTCAGGGCATACAAAGATTAAAAGTTTTAAGGCACATAGAATGGAGTTGCCTTGGGTTCATTTCCTTGTCACGGGTCTCAAATTCAATCCCTCACTTCCATCGGGGGGGGGGGGGAGAGTAAAACAGCTGACATTTTACTTGTTGCAAGGCAAGTTCCTAAATGTACTCCTGGGATGTTGGGAGTGGGGAGCTCTTTGGGCACAACAGTTTGCTTGAAAAGACTGTGGATCTTGGACTGCAGAAACCAAGGGGTTCAACCCCAGAGTTCAAATCCAACGAAAGCCATGAGTTGCAATAAAGACCCACGCCCCTCTCTCTGTCACAACCAGAAGCTGTAGCAGTTTTCAGAAGAACACAATCTTGGTGGCAATTTACAAAGTGTGGGATTATTTTTGAAACATGCGCGTCCTAAAAAGAATTACACTCTTAAATGATCAATCAGGAATCATGGAAAGAGAGTAGACCAACCTCTTCAGCAGAAAACTTGTCACCCTGGGACATCATTAAACGTTTGATACTGTTTCAGGAACAGAGAGAAAGGGATGGTTAATAACTAGTATAAAAGTGTCATGTTTTATACTTGTTTTAAAGTGTCATGTGAAAAGTAGCCCTAATTCAGTACAGGGCAATTCGGACCCCCCACATCTGTTAGAGACCAATCCCCCACGCAGTCCCCTAGACCAGGGGTGGTCAACCTGTGGTCCTCCAGATGTTCATGGACTACAATTCCCATGAGCCCCTGCCAGCATTTGCTGGAGGACCACAGGTTGACTACCCGTGTCCTAGATTCTGTCGTGGCCTGTCATGGCCTGATTTGAGTGCTAAATCCTTTAATGTAGCAATGGGGAAGCAAGTATGCAGCTTATGCAAACAGCATTCCCACGGTGACTTGATTTGAGGAATCACATCCTAAGGCAGTGCAGGCAAAGGTGGAACATGCATAAGAAGGCAGAGTGGGAACCCGGTGGGAGCAGTGCTTCTATACCCAACTGCTTTGATATAGGCGCTGATCACACATCAGAAATATTACATCACATCAGCTATCATAGTAAGGTAGGAATCTGGGCCCAAGGCTTATTTTTGTATGTGACATGGGGAAAAAGTACTTGACTTTCTTCCACTTCAGGAATGTCAGCGAAAAAGAACTGTAGAAGACAAATCAAATATATATGCCAGGCTTTCTTGATGGCCCTGGAAGGGTTTCCTGAATGGGTGGGAGTTAATTCTTTATGTATTTTTTACGTTTGTTTAAAAAAATCAGGCGATATGGTCAGGTCAGGTCGACCTAGCCTACCGCCTGGAGGGCCTGGAGGGGAGGGGCCCAGGGTGGGTGTGTTAAAGCTGTACTTCCCAACCATATTCTGCATGATCGCACCACTTCTGGGGTTTCTTGAAGGCAGAAAAATGTTTCAGGGGTTTCTCAAGGGTCAAAAAGTTGAGAAAGGCTGGTACATAATAATCAGTGAAGGTGTTAATCTGAGATTGTATGGGGCGGGGGTTGCCGTCAAACTAACTTCTAGTGATCCTGTGGGGCTTTCAAGGCAAGAGACATTCAAAGGTGGCTTGCCATGACCTACCTGTGTGTTGCAACCCTTGTATTCCTTGGTGGCCTTCCATCCAAATACTAACCATCAAAATACAACCCTCCTTGGCTTCTGATGAAACCCAGGACAGAGGACAGTTTTAAACACAACACCTTCACCTCTTATCTGCTTGTGTTTGGGACAGGTGCACGTTCAAGGATATGTCTATAACTCTCGCGACCCTCAGAAGCCAAGCTTAACAACTACGAGCTCGCAAACCAAATCTGGGCTTGTGCTTGGGTGGCTCATACTTACTAATCCTTGTTAATGTTTCCTTTCGCTTCTGGGTCAAACATTTTAAACGCGTTTAATATGGTTTCTTCAGTGTCCGTACCTGGAGAAAACAGGGGAAGGGAAGTGAGGCTGGATCAAGGAATGCTGTTTTCTGTGCAAAGTCCCTTGTTCGTCTGCTGGAGATGTTGTTCATTTGTAGTTGTTGCTGTTCCCTTCTAGAATTTGCTTTGCTGAACTGCTTGGCAGGATTATACATTTTTGAGGGCCTAGGAGGGCTCAAAAGTTCTAAGCAGAACGTAGACTTGGAATGAATGCCAGGATGAAGGAACAGGTTGATTATCCAACTCACCTCTCTGTTCTATTTAAAATATTTACATCCTGCCCTATTTCCTCGCAAGGAGTGCAATGGAACCACAGCAAAGGAAACATGCATCAACGTTGCTAAGCTATAGCCCACACAGAAACTCGAACGGGTTTTATTTATTTATTTATAACATTTATATCCCACCCTCACTTGCGTCTTAGGGCAGCTAGCAGCATTGTTAAAAATACAACACCTGGTGGAATGCTCTGCCTACCGAGATCAGAACCCTGGGGGA
Organism: Paroedura picta; assembly: GCF_049243985.1. NCBI lineage: Eukaryota > Metazoa > Chordata > Lepidosauria > Squamata > Gekkonidae > Paroedura > Paroedura picta. The sequence continues at coordinate 95,291,276 of NC_135375.1, forward strand.
CCTTAGTCAGCTCCGCATGGCCTGTAAAACAGAGTTGTTCTGCCAGGCATATGGTTGACACCTGGAATTCAACACCTGTTAGACTTAATGGCTGGCCTCCCCTGTGAAAATGCCTACTGAACCATCAAAGATTAGATCCACTCATCCAAGGAAGGAAAGCTCTCTCTGCCCCCAAATTAACTGGCAGATGTAAGGGGAAAGCTGCAAGATGTTTTTAACTTTATACTGTATAGTGTTATAATATATAAAATTGTATTTTACTTAATGACATTACCTGCCCTGAGACTCATAGGAAGAGTAGGTTAGAAAAATAAACTTTTATTTATTTGTATTTATTTTATTTTATTCCTGATCACCATGGGCTTTTTGAGAACTTTTTAAAAACTAAAAATCAACAGTTGCAATTGGGCTGTCACGAAATAATATTCTTATAATCTATAGCCATTATCTACTAGTTCTGCATTCTCAATCTCATGATTTTTTTAAAGGAAGTCTCTAGCCCTTTTCATTGCAAAGCTATAGAGGGAAAGATGTAGGTTGACTTACCGCTTAACTTTTCCCCAAACAGGTTCAAAAACATTGTAAAATTAATCGGTCCAGTGGCTTCTTTAAGCATAGATTCTAACTCATCATCCTTGACATTTGTTTTACCTAAGAGCAAAAGGAAATTCAGTTATCCATTGGAATATGTATATAAAATTAACTTATCTGTCCTAAACAGGCACTTTCTCTAAAACTTACTCCTTAAACAAAAGTGAAATTGAATTGTATGGCCTTCAGAAGTTTCCCATGCTTTCTTATTTCCTTTCTAATACTATGTGATCAAGAATACAGGGAGATTAAACTATTTGTATTCACAATAGCAAAATATGAAATAAATATTTAGATCACATTCCTTCTTGCTGTGTGAATTAATGATATGAACAGGAACAGTGGGAATATTTCTAATGTGCAGAATTTAAATAAGCTCAAATTAAAAAGGCACAAGAAAAATGCAGAGGAACAACAAATGAGCTCAAAGAGGATATGATAATTTCATAGTACTTGCCTAGAGAAGCGTAGGTATCTTTTAAATCTTCTTTATCAATGAAGCCATCTCTGTTCTGGTCAATTAATGTGAAAGCCTCGAGAAAATATTATATGAAAATCTTAAAACGTTTTTTAAAAAACTAGCTCTTTCTGATCACAACAATATTTCTAGCCACATTCACTTTGATCTTAGCAGCACTTATCATAAGACTTTGATCTTACTAAGTTTCGACTGCAATTCCAAGAACACTTTCCTGGGAGTAACCCACACCAAATAACAGGGGTGGCACAGTGTTTACATCGACCCTCTCATTAGAAAAAGAGGAGGCGCCTTAGGATATCTGCTTTAATCTAATTCTGAATCATGATGATTTGAATGTTTATAATTAGTGTTGAAGGTTTATGTTGTTGTATGTTGTTACTCACCCTGAGCCCTTGGGAAAGGGTGGGTTATAAATTTTAAAATATTAATATTATTAATCCACACTATTGGCATGGTCAATTTATTATTATTATGTATAATAATAGTAATAATAATAAATCATTTATAACCTGCTCTTCCCTGAAAGATCAGGGCAGGTAACAATATATAAATAGGCAATAATAGTACAATATAAATATTAAGCATTACATATAAGCATTAAAATAAACCTATAGTATAAAATTAGAACAAATTTCCTAAGTCACCACCTCTCTTTTTAAATAGAGAAGTGATGTAAACACAGAGGGGTGATGAAAGGAGAGGGAGTCTAGCTTGGTGTGAGCAGACGTGTTTTGGGCAGGGAGGGCAGAGTTCTAGTGTTGTCTCTAGTCTCAACCATAGGCCTGGCATAACAGCTCTATCTTGCAGCCACTGCAGAACTGTCCTTGGTCCCACAGGGCCCTGATCTCACCCGGGAGAGTGTTCCACCAGGCCGGGGCCAGGGTCAAGAAGGCCCTGGCCCTGGTCGAGCCAGTTTAACATCTTCTCTCATGATTCTCTAGATTCCAGTTCAAATTTGTCAGGACAAAAGCACAATCCAGGCAAAGCAAAGCTTTTTGAAGTCCCAGTTTCAAATACATGTACTGACCAAGCATCATTGGATGAGTCTTGAGATCCTGTCCACTTTACAGAGAAAGTCACAGGCCGCCTACCTATGTCCCGCCTTCAGTCCTATTAACAAAATATTGCCCTCTGCTACAACCCTGTCACAAGCTCGTTACTTCAGCTATGGACATGCAACCAATTTTGTATCTGAAACAGACTAACAGATCTTTATCTAATAAGGGAGCTTTGACTCACAAAAGCTAATACCCTGTGAAATGTTGGTCTTTAAAGGGCTACCAGACTCAAATTTTGTTCATCTACTACAGACTAACCTGGCAACCCACCTGAAACAGACCCTCATTGTAATCTAAAATTTCCCCTCTACATTTTGGGAAAAGAGCCATTTCCTTACTTCCTTAAATTCTTGAATCTGCGTCTGTTCAAAGTTGGAGAAGACGTTGGAGGAAGCTCTTGCAGCACGCTTAGCACCACCTTCCTTCTTCTTGGTTTTTCTGCTGGCCTGAAATTAAGACAATATGAACCCACCAAGAAACATCTTACATACCCACAACGAGTTCAGTCTACAATATTCCAATATTGGGTCATTCATATGGCCCTATCATGGAAAGCCCATGTTTTCTCTTTAGAGGGAAAGGCACGCTGTCTTCATGGCGTACAATGATTATCCAAAGGAAATGTATCACATCAAAACACCACCAGACAAGAATGTGGTAATGAAAATTGCCTGGCCCGTCTCCCTGGACAGTTTGCACTCACCATCTTTCCTGGAAAGTGTTACTCTGCCTCTCTCCGTCTCTCTGGAAATCTATCCTCATGAAGTGCCTCTTATACGAAGGGGAGGGTCTTGTCTTTACAGCTGGCATGTCTCAAAGGAGATCTCAAACTTCTTGAGAACCCTGAGCTCACAAGCTCTCCGCCTTACATGGTCAGCACCACAAGATACCTTCTGTTCCCCAGGGACTAAGCGAGGGATGCTTGAACTTGAAATTGTCTACCCAGCTTTTTGCCCCTAATCATGATATGTATGAGTGAGCATGGTGACAGTATTCATAGTGCTAGAAGATCATCACCCAGTGTGCTTTTAAAACTTTGAAGTTGCTCTTTATTTTGCATAAGACAGAATTATTATTAGATTATTAAACCACCTCTCTCCCATAGGGCTTGAGATGGCTTACATGTTAAAAATACAGAGATACATACTTTATTACTATCATTTACATTCTAAAATTTAATCACTAAATGAATGGGCCGGATCCTACAATTTTCTTCTAGTAGGTAACAGCTCATGATCTTGCAGAAGGAACTCCCCTGATGTAGCAGAAAGGAGTTTTAGGATCAAACCTACATGCTAGAAAAGTCTGGCAATCCTACAAGATGGGAACCCCTTGGCTGTCTCAGAGAATATGCACATTAAAAGCCCAGTGGCCACAATTTGAGTCACAGAGGACAAATCGGATTTTGCAGTTCCATGAATGGCAGTAATCTTTCAGCTGGGGGCTGCTCAAAAGAAATCTACCTGGAGATTTCATGATTAGCCACCTGGCTTTGCAGATATGATGGACAATAAATGTAAACTGATTCAAGTGGGTAACCATAATGTAATCTGAAGTATCAAGCAATTAAAATCAGTAGATGGTGGCCTAAAATGTGACCCTTCTAGTGCATAAACTGTCTTTCCCGTTATATGCTCCTCTCTCTCTCCATACGTGTGTGTGTCTGCGCACGTGCGCACACACATACCCATAAGATCGGTTTGTTATTGCAAAGTCTAGATGCTACAAAAGATGTCACAGGGATTGGGGAGCATGGTTTAATGGCAGAGCATTTGCTTTGCATGCAACAGGACCCAGGTTCAATCCCTGGCTTCTCCAGTTAAAAAGACCTCTGCATGAGACACTGGAGAACCACTGCCAGAGTATACTAAATTGATCTTGATTCAAGCTCTCACTCAATATAAGGCAGCTTCCTGTACAAAAGGGCTAACTGATCCACTGATTTTCATTTTTAATGGGTTATATTTTCAGATTGAGTAAGGGTGACGTCTGAAAGTTAAATATGTGCCCTTAGACGAGGGTTTTGTGAAACCTTGGGGTTTCTTGACAGCCTGGAAGGGTTTTCCAAATGGGTGGGAATTGTTTAGATATTTTTTTTAAAATTGTTAAACATTTATTGGGTGATATGACCATATATCATGTTGACCCATTCTCCCCTCCCTAAATGGCCAATGATAAGCCTGAAGGGGTTGTGAAGGGGAGGGGCCCAAGGTGGGCATGTACACAGCTATGCTTCCCAACCATATTCCGCACAATCACTCCACTTCTCAGGTTTCTTGAAGTCCGAAGAATGTTTCAGAGGGTTCTCAGCAGTAAAAAAATTGAGAAAGGCTGCCTTTGGCATATTCATTAGCTCTACCCTCGATCAGGGTGAAGTGAATTTGTCTTCCAAGCATTACTTTATAATCGGCATTGCTGCATTAAGCAGGAAACCTCACTGTGGAATGCTTCGTTCAACCTTTTCTCTATAAAAAGTAGCCAATTTTATAAAAAATTCCAGTAGCTCGCTATGGACACAACCCAACCACTGGTAAAAACATTTATTCCAAATGGACCAAAATTGCAACCTGTGTCAGATAATTATGTGCCCTCAGACATATTCATTAGTTCTACCCTTTCAACGTCCCTGCGCAGTTGCTTCTTGTCATTTATATCTCATGCCTGCAGCTGTTCATGCTAATAATATTCACTCATTATTCTGTATTCTAATATTCTCTCTGGGCTTTGGCTAGGCACGGTGTATATCTTTAGCATCTGCTATTCCATAGCTCTTTGGGCTCCAATTTCGGAGACAAGTTCCATTCAGCTAAAAATGTGTACTACACAGGAAATCCTTTCAAACTATAGATGAGACCACTCAGATAGTATTCAGATGGTACTGCTGCAATTCTTGTTGCCTTATTCTTGTCACAGCAATAAGCTTTCCAGACTTCAATGCACAATTGCTGGTTCTTTGTAGGAATGTTTTATTTATGTATTTATTTATTATTAGGCTTATATCCCGCCACACAGAGAATGAGGTGGCTGGATGGAGTAACTGAAGCAGTAGGTGCAAACTTAAATGGACTCCGGGGAATGGTAGAGGACAGGAAGGCCTGGAGGATCATTGTCCATGGGGTCGCGATGGGTCGGACTTCGCACCTAACAACAACAACAAATATCCCGCCACATTTCAAAAACTCACAGCGGTGTATAACATAAAACCCCTACATAAAATCCCTACATAAAACCCGTATCCAGAGGCCCCAAGACCCCCCGCAACCACAAATTAATTGCAAATCATCCTTTCTATACCTCTTCTAGATTCCACTTACAACTTGAAGTATCTGTGTCATTTTACTGTAGATGTTTTTACAATTATTTAATATTACATTTTTAAATCTCACCCTTCCTTCAAAAAGCTCAGTCCAGCATATGATTGCACATGGGTTACTAATGTTCATGAGGGTTTAAGCATAGAATCATAGAGGTGGTAGGGGTTCTACAGGCCATTTAGTCCAATCCTTTGCTCACTGCAGGATCAGCCTAAAACATCCATGAAAAATATCTGTCTAGCCACTACTTAAAGTCTGCCAGTGAGGAGGAACTCACCATCTTCTTAGACAGCTGATTCCACTGCTGAGATACTGACTGTGACAAATTTTCTTCCTGATATGTAGCCAGTAGCTTTCCATGTAGTTTAAAGCCATTACTGTAAGCCTTATCCTCTGCTGCTGACAGGAACCACTCTCTGCCCTCCTCCAAGTGACAACCTTTCCAATACTTCAAGAGAGCCACCATGTCCCCTCTCAACCTCTTCTCCAGGCTGAACATTCCCAAGTCTTTCCTCACACGGTTTGGTCACCAGACCCCGGATCATCCTTGTCACTCTCCTCTGCACCCTCTCAATTTGTCCACATCTTTTTGGAAGCGAGGCCACCAAAACTGCACAAGGTAATCCACATGTGCTCTGACCAATAGAGTATGCAGCAGGACTATATCTTGCAATTTTGATGTGATGCCTCCGTTGATACAGCCCAAGACTGCATTCATGTTTTTCAATGCCACATCACACTATTTGCTCATATTTAGCTTACAGTCCACAAGTACCCCAAGATTTTGTTCACACAAACTGCTACCCAGAACTGCATCTCCCATCCAGTATGCATGCTTCTCAGTTTTGTAACCCAGGCGTAGAACTCTGCACTTATCCTTATTGAATTGCATCTTACTCTCATTTGTTCACTTTTCCAGCATGTTCAGATCTTGTTGAACTCTATCCCTATCTTCTGGGGTGTTCACTACTGCTCCCAATTTGGTGCCATCTGCAAATTGAAGGAGTGTTCCCTCATAGCATAGCTAACAATACAGTATCATGCAGACTTACTCCAGTTCTAATCCCATTCATTTCAATGGAACAACTCTGCACAGGATTGCAGGGGGACCGATCTCTTTAGTCTGGAGATGAGCTATAATGCAAGGGGACCTCCAGGTCCCACGTGGAGGCTGGCATTCCTAATTCTGGCCCAGGGTTGCCTGTAGGGTCGCCAGCTGTGGGTTGGAAAATACCTACTTTAGGGGTAAAGCTGAGAGTTTGGGGGGAGAGATCTCAATGGAGTCTTATGTTACGGAGACCACCCTCCAAAGCAGCCCTTTTATCCAGGGGGACAGATCTCTGTCGCCTGGAGATGAACTGTAAAATCGGAGGATCCCTAGTCCCACCTGGAGGCTGGCATTCCTAGTTCTGGCCCAGGGTTGACTGTAGGGTTGCCAGCTCTGGATTGGGAACTACCTGGAGCCTTTGGGGCTAGAGCCAGGAATGGGTGGGATTTGGGGTGAGAAAGGACCTCGGCGAAGTGTAATGCTAGAGAGTCCACCCTCCAAAGCAGCCACTTTCTCCATCGCTGCCACCTAAAGATGAACTGCAAAACCAGACAATCCCAGTGCAGGGCTGGCGTCCGCATTTGCCCTTTTAGCCAGCCGAAACTCTTCATTGCGCAGGCGCAGACAGACTCCTTCTCCTCCTCTACAGCCGCCCGTCACAAAGCTTTCGTTCTGCGCCGCCGCTCCCACAAGCCTCTGCGGGCAGCCCCGCCTTCCGCTTGTTTTGCGTCACATCCGTTTCCGTGTGCAGGAGGGAGGTCGAGGCAGGCAGGCAGGATGATCCCCCCGGTGGAGGTCTCCCCGTTGATCAAGGTGAGGGGAGCGCCCGCCTGGTCTCCTTATTCCCCGCGACCTTGGGTTGCCCTTGAGCAGCCTGGCCGGGCTCTGTCCCTTTAGGGGGAGGTGACCGTGGAGGAGGTCAAAGAGACGCGGAGGGCTGGCTGGCTGCTGGGCTGCCTTTCGGGGCTGGGGGCGGCTCCCTAGGCACGGCTGCTGCTTCCTGGCTCCGCCCCGCGCTCTCCCTAAAATACATGGTTCGGTTTTCACGGGGGGGGGGGGGGGGGTCGAGGTAGCTCTCCAAATGGCTTCGGTTGGGGGGAGGGGGTCAGCTCCTTTTTCCTTTGGTCTGGATCTGTTTCGACCCGTGCGCTGCAGTGTAATTTGATTTATGCTGCTTATAGTCTGAGATGGAAGGCAGGGTGAGTCAGGGCATTCAGAAAGAGGAAGAAGAGCTGTTTTGTTTGTACCCCGCTTTTCATTATCTAAAGGCGTCTCAAAGCAGCTTATGGTAATATCTTTCCCATCTTCTCCCCACAACAGACATTCTGTGAGGTAGAAGGGAGCTCTAAGAGAACTGCTATGTGAGCACAGTACTGAGAGAACTCGGAATCTGAGTCACCCAGCATGTGGAGGAGTAGGGGATCAAATCTGGTCCTCCAGAATAGAGGCTGCTGCTCTTAACCACGACACCATGCTGGTGAACTGAGCTCTGTCACCTGGAGATCAGCTGTAATAGTGGGACATCTCCAGCCACTACCTAGAGGTTGGCAACTATACTCTAACCACCACACCACTCTGTCTCTCAACGAGACATCTAATAGTCAATGAGATAGAACATGGAACTCGCCTCATCCTGCAGAATTTGACTTTGTAGTTTTCTTCTAGAATAATGTTCTTTCTTTTGCCCTGTTGGTTGCAGCTGTGGGCCTAATCTCCCTGCTAATCAGTTTATGTAATTAATTAATTTATGTCCTGCTTTTCACCCCAGTGGGGACCTAAAGCAACTCACATAATTCTCTTGTCCATTTTATCCTCACAACAACCATGTGAGGTAGGTGAGGCTGAGAGAATATGTCTGGCCCGTGGTCACCCAGTGAGTTTCCAGGGCAGAATGGGGATTTGAACCTGGGTTTTCCAGATACCAGTTTGACACGATCCACTACAACACACCAGCTCTTCAAAACCAAAAGTCATACTGTATGCATTTGATGAGGTGGGCTCGTGGAAGCATATGCTGTCATAAATTTGCTGCCAAATTTAGTTTTATTATATATTTACATATTTATTACAGTTATGATGTACATACAAGGGTTTGTTTTCCATCTTTATACCGGTTTAGATGTTTTCCAAGCCTTGGGAACTAGCAAAGAGTTCACAGGATCGTCTGTGCCTGCGGAATGTGTATTTCCCCACGCTGCCCTTATTGTTAACCTTTTGCACAGGAGACTGTTATGAAAGCACATTAATATGTTAATTTCTCTGAAGAAAAACTAGTGGAGCTGATAATTTGTAAAACATGTATGTGGTCTAGATATGAGCTTGTTAAGCTGCTAGTAATTCAAACAAAAGCTTGCATCCAATGGTAGATGCCCTATAACGTGTTCAATGTGGGTGATATTTGAAAGGTGTTCCGGTGCAATTTTTTCCTCTAGCCAGCAAATGCAGACAGATGTTGACATGTGGGTTTAAATGTAACATCAGATGCAATACATTGATTGAATTTGATTATACTAGTGTTATTAGAGGTAATTTTCTGTGGATTGACTAGGCAGTTTGGGGTGGTTTATAAAGCTCATTTACCTCCCCTGGTTTAGTTGAATTCAGTTGCTCTGTTAGTGAAAAATAGTGTGAACAATGATGACCCTTTTTTTCTGCTTATGAAACCAAGCAAATGGGGAATTCAGTCTCTTGTGACGCAGAGGTATAAGATCTGGGTATTGACCCTGCAGAACAGCAGGTCTTCAACTCAGTGGCTGTGGCCTAGGCATTATGTCTTTGGGATAACTTCCTAGTAGGGATTCAGTGTTGTGGGGTACGGATTCTAAACTCATAAATGGAATGATATTTCTGTTTGAAGTCTGGGCAAGATAATTACAACTGGCCTGCCAAGTTTGGTTTTTCCATCTAAGAAACCTTGAAGCTGCAGCTTGTTAGATTACAAGGCCTGCCTTTAAAAACTATACCCCTTAAAGCCTGGGAAACAGGGCTTGGTTAGGTAGCAGTTTCATATACCTGCACTTTGTTTTTCAGTTCACCAGGTACTCGGCATTGTTCATCGGAATGATCTATGGAAAGAAAAGATATGGTAAGTGGCTAAGGACCAGTCTAACGCAAACAGCTTCTTCAAAGTGAACTATGTAGGGTAGACAATCCTATGTAGAATTCCAGTCTGCGCCCCTGATTTCCATGAGCTTAGGCCAGAATAACTCTGCATAGGATCATGCTTCAGGGGGGAAGCTTTCCATTGACCAAACATTTGTGCATACAATGAAATAGATTCCTTTAATGACAGACTACTTGAAGCCTATTGCTGCGGAGGAAAGGAGAATAGAAGAGGAAGAGAAGAAGAAACAAGAAGAATTGGCACGCATTGCAAAAGCCCTGGCAGAAGGTATTTTTCTTAGACGTATCCTTTTTTTTTTTTTTTAAACATCATGCCTGTTTTCTTCAAGCACGTTGTCCCTGTACTCACACTGGAGTTCACTCTTCATGGACATTTGTGCATCCCGAAAAACTGGCAATCGGGATCTGGATTAATGTTGGGTTGAAATTGTGAATTCAACAACATGCATGTGAAGTCTTAGGCATGAATTACTTGAGGGAAACTGAATCGTGCCTGCACTGCACTGTAACTGCTGTACAGAGCCAGCAGCAAGTAATTGAAAACAATCTAAAGATGGAAACTGTTTGGAATTTTGAATTGCAGAACTCACTTGATTTCTTGATCCATTGGTAGTTGCCAAAAGAGGGGTGTTGCTGACTGTTGGACTGATGGCTCTGCCTTCAAAATAGGGTTGTGTTTTATTTCTCTAGAAGAAAACCTATAAGAGGAGCATGACACTTAAGAACGAAGAGTGTAGGTGTACTACTGTGTTAGCCTGATTAACCTTCCCCCTTTTTTTGTGTTCATCTTGGTTTAGCTTTGCTAGCTAAGGGGAATAATTGCTTCTCCCCCCCCGCTTCGGTAAAAGCCCAATAGTGGGCACTATCTCGCCTACATGTGGCATGCTAGCTTGATGTGACAAGATGAAGTCCATTTTTTAACAGCCAAATTCTTAAAATATCTGCATTCGAATGAGACAACTTTGGGAAGATTCTTGCTCTGTAGGCTAGTAGAAGTTCCCAGCTGGCTAACTAGAGTCAATAAATGGTAGCTATTAGAAATTACGAGTTACTGGAAATGGCCAGTTCTCATGCTTTGCTTTTTGAGGAATGGCAGGAAAGATCGCTTCACCAAGCTTGCATTATTCACTGGCTAAAACAAAGGGAACTAATGAATTGTCAAAGGTTTTCATGGCCGGAGAAAACTGGTGGTCGTGGGTTTTCTGGGCAGCATGGCCATGGCCTGGTAGTTCTAGTCCCTGACGTTTCACCAGGAACTGTGGCTGGCATCTTCAGAGGTGGGGAAGGGCAAGGTGGGAATCTTTTCATACGTGCTGGCCAGAGGCTGACATCTCTGCTGTCTTGTTGCAAGGAGGATTCCCCCCAATCTGCAAATCAAGAAGAAGCACAGGGAGGAGGGCTACTCTGAGGGTTTTGACTCTTAGCTTCAATGCCCTAAACCAGTGGTTCTCAACCTGGGGGTCGGGACCCTTTTGGGGATCAAACGACCCTTTCACAGGGGTCATAGCAGGGCAAGCAACTTGGCTGGGGGGGGGCGCCATCTACACAACAGCCTTGCGGGATAGAAATGGTCTGGGTCATGTTTATCTTTGGGACCGCCTCCTCTCCTATACCCTCCCAAAAAAATTAAAAAGAAGCAGTCCAAGTCTGCTTAGAGTCCCCGGCCCCAAAGAGATAAAACAGGCCTTGAACAGGGCTTGTTCCTCCCTATCCTTAGCCTGATGGAACGCTCCACCTAAAGAGATCAGGGCCCTCCAGGACCTTAAGCAATTCCAGAGGGCCAGTTTACTGTGCTGTAGGCTTGTGCCCTTTGGCCATTTCAGTGGCCATTCATGACCAAAGTGGCCAGCGATGTGGGGGGGGGGTGCAGCAGTGGCGTGTCAGTCAGCATACGCACGCAGGCACAGAGCTCTGCACCGGTGTGTGGGCAGCGAGTCACACACTGCCCCTCCCCTGCCTATGGCCCTGGCTGCCTCCGGCTTGAATGGCCACCGAAGTGCATCGAAGCACACAAGCCTGCTGTGCTGTTCTGTCAGCCCTGTGGCTGAGATCAAGGAAGAACTTCACAAAATGCTGGCCTCCCTACTTGAAACATCCACTGGCAGGAACCCCTCCAAACTCAGATCAGTCTCCTTAGCGATACACCTAACAGGAGGTGGTTTTTATGAAGGATCGATGGTTTTATTACTTACCACGCATTGTTTTTAAAATGTTGTCAACCACCCTGAGCCAACAGGGATACGGTGGGATACAAATAAAATACCGATCAATTGATTGTGGGTAGTTCTGGTGCCCTGAAAGCCTTTTTTCAGATTAAGAATGAAGTGTGATTACAGCTTTTGTTGGGGGGGGGGGGCGTGTGTGATGTGCCCAATCATAAGCATGTGGGATACTCCCACTTCAATATCTTCCCAATCTCTGGAGAAGAATTAAACAGCTTGATGTAGCTGCAGTTCTGCCAGGATCAGTTACTGAATTGTAGCAGCGGCTGCCAGCAGTGCATTTGGTACAGATCTGTTTAGGCCATATGCTTGGCGCATATTTGAATCCCTTGCTGGTGAACTCAGTTGCCTTATTCTTTCCTTTTCAGCGAGTGAAGACACAATACTGAAATGAAACCAGCCGTTGTCGACTTCAGCTGCATTGTCCAGAACCTCAGAAGTAAATAATCTCGACTCTGCTATGGACCGCGTCAATAAACATTTTGTTAACTAGGATTTTCAGGTTTCGTTGTTTGTAAAGTACAAATTAAAAATGTATGCCACATTAGACTGCCTCCTAAATGTTTGTCTAACAGCTGCAGGAATATAGATGCCACTCACTTAAAAAATCATTCAGTGGCGCAGTGTGGCGATATTAATACAGAATCGGAGCAGGATCTAGTGATGGATGTTTTGTTTCCTTGTAGTGTTGCTGGAAATTGATCCTTCTCTCATTGATTGGCTGTAACATGTATTCAGAGTTCTGAACATTCAGAGTATGTTGCATTGTAACCAATGGCCCTAGAAACTGGCATTTAGAGAACAGAAGGAATTGCCTTGTGTTCATTCATAAATATGTAAATAACCCTAGCACATGGGGTGGGAACACTGGGGTAATGAGGTTGGCACTAGCCTGCGTAGCCATTCGTAACTCAATTAAGTGGCATTGTGACATTTATTAATGTCTGCAGCACAAGGAAAACAAACTTTTGTTCAAGTTTGCAATAAAACTCTATAATGCAGACATTCTCTGGATCTGCTTTCAGTCTGTGAAGCGAGAGGCTGGGTTGTAGAATATGGTATCCTGAGATGGTGGGTGATAAGCAGAAAATTCAAGGATTATTCGTATAAATGAGAAAAGAACTGCTGAATGTCTTAAATGCTACATAAGCAAAAGCTTTCAAAACCGTACCAAGTTTCCTCACATTTAATTCTTGTCACATTTCCAGTGGATGAGTGCCAGGTCTTTTTGATTCTCCAGTTTATTCACCTTATCATAGGTATCTGTATTGAATACAGACCAGCCAAGAAGTCAATGGAATATCTGCCCTGGAGTCCCATCTTCTCAGATCACAATTATTGGTTAACTTGAACATTGCTGCATGGGTGCAACATGTATAATTGGTCTCTATCCAAATGCTCACAGTCAAGAAGAGAGATGGTGGATGGGGAGTGGAAGGGATACAGGAAGCAAATTGCACAGACAAAGCTTGAGCCAAGAGAAGAATCTTTAGCCATTTTTGGAGGATGGGTTGAGTGACATTAAAGTTCTAGCGATGAAGAGCAGTGAAGGGCAGAAAGCGAAGCTAGCAGTGACAACTGGTAGCATTTTCTTTCTTGGCATCCTCTCTTTCTTTTTTTTCTCCCCACTAACATCCCTTTCAGTCTCCCTTCCCTTTGACCTCTTTCCTTCTTGCTCACACACTGGCCTACCTTTTTTAGCTTTCCTCATCTTTTTTGTCTCCCTACCCCGTGTCTTTCCCTTTTCCTTTGCTTCCACCCACTGACCTACATCTTTCTGTCCCTGTATCAGCTATACGTTCCCTGATACCCTCTCTCCTTCTCCCACACACTGGCCCCACTCTTCGTTATCAGACCTAATATAGACCTAGACCCTGACCATATGTGTTCTGACCAAACAGTCTTCAGTGGATTCATATAGATCGCCTTCTGCCCTTGTTCAATACACGTGTATGGAAGTGACACTTCTAAAATAACATTGGCTCCATAGAAGTAGTATTTATTGTACATGGACAAAGGCCTTTATTATTTATTTTATTTATTTATTTATCATACTTCTATACCGCCCTCCCCGGAGGCTCAGGGCGGTTTACATTATAACATACATAAAACAATAAAATACAAAAATAGAACCATATTTCTCCAGTTAATACATAAAAACAGTGAGGATAAAACAAAGTACGACAAAAAGATACATAGAATCGATGTATCAAGATGGGGGCTCTCTTGAAAATACTCAGAATCAGAGTTGGAAGGGATCTCCAGAGTAATCTAGTCCAACCGCCTGCAGAATTTAGGAAATTCACAACCACCTGCCCACCCAATTCACCAAATCTTCCTGGCAGCCGGAGCAAAAAGTGCCAATTTATGTAAAACATAAGAATTGGTATCTGGTAACAGGTAAGTTTGCTAGAATTCGAAGTAATCTGTGAATTCAATTTTTTTCATGGGCTGTCCACAGTTTATTCCCCTGCTGTCATGAACCAAGCAGGTCAGTGGCTGTGGACTCGGCCAATGAACATAGTTACTAGACTCCGAGGAGGATTCAAGTAGAAAAGGTCTTTATAGGAGAATCGCAGCAAGCTCAGACATCACTTACACACAGGAATTTTGACAGACATATAACAAAGGGAGGCAACACCTTATATAGGGATGAGGTGGGAAAGGACCAAACAGGATTCTGGTGGGAAAAGGGGGTTCACACAGGAGGTGACCTTTGATCCAGGAGGTGCGAAAACCAGAATGGCTGCCTCAGGCCAGGCAGATGTTGTTTTCGCTCTGCTCTGTGATCAAGGCTGCTTCTAAGGCAACCAGATATGGAGGGATGGGGAGGAGAGGAATAGGAGTCATAAACAAGCAGGCCAAACTAGGAAGCTTTGAAGTAGAGACATAGGAATTCCGGGCTGCTGGGGTGGGAGGGGGCTCATGAGTAATATCACATCCTGGAGAACTAAACAATGCAGAGAACATGGCTCATGACACCTGCTTGCCACCACAGGGATAGTCTAGATTGTTTGATGATTTATTGATCTAGCCATATAGCATGCTATAGCAGCATGTCCATTATGATTTTATTTTTCAGCTGGGGGGGGGGGAAAGAACCAGGGTAGTTGAGGCAAAGAAAGGTGGGGGGAATCACAATGTGGATGCTGTGTTGCTGATACAAATACCTCTGAGAACCATGTAGAGATCACCTGCCTCACAGAACCACTGATGGCTTGTCGAAATAAGTGGGGGGGAGTCTGAGACAGGAGGGAAGGATTTCTTGGTTTCCACAGAGGTGGGGACTGGTGATGGTGGCCCCTGACCTTAACCAAACACCTGGGGGACGAGCGCCATCTTACGGCTCCCCTGGAACTTTGGGAGCTCCATGACGGCTTCCATCTCCAGCAGCAACTCCTTCCACCAGGCTGGGGCCAGGACACCTCTCTGGGGCCAGGGATCACCAGCCGGTTGGAATTAGCTGAACGGAGAGCTCTCCGGGGGACATATTCAGAGACGCAGTCCCTCAGGTATGCAATTTTATTTGTGAGCTGCCACGAGCCCATATGGGGAGGGGCAGTATGGAAAATAAACTATTATTTTTTTTATTAATAATATATATAATGAGTGGGAGCCAAGGATTTTGTCATAAAGATGAGCCTGTTTTCATCTAACTGAGCCCCACTTTTTGTGCAGATTATCCTAATGCCTGGATTGGGCCATAAATTATTCCCAAGATCTACAGCATTATGAGTACTTCAAGTGGCTTACAGAGTCAAACTGAAAATGTTCCAACTATAATGCAACACCCCCCCCACCACCACCAAAAAAAGAAAAATACTTCCTCCACCAGGTCTTTTTCTTTCATGCCACACAATGGAGGTTGATGGGCAAAAATCATGCAAAGGAGGAAAGGTTCAACCCCCTCCTTCCCGCCCCTCCAAGCTGGGGCCTCCACATACAACAAAAATCTTTCCAGTTCTACCCTGATCAAGTAAGAGGGAAAGGGCTGTCGGAAGCCAACTTATGGTCACCCCCTTGTTGGGTTTTCAACGCAAGAGATGAGCAGAGGCATTTTGCTATTGCCTGCCTGTTCTTGATGGCCATCCAAGGACTAACCACATACACTGCTTACCTTCCAAGATCAGATCTGGCTATCCTGGGCTATCCAAGTCAGGTCCTGATCACAGAAATGCACATCAGAGCAGCACAATGGAGGAGTATGCTTAATTCTCTGCTCTTCCACATGAAGCCAGCTGGGTGACTTTGGGCTTGTCACTGCCCTGATAGTGCTGTTCTCACAGAGCAGCTCTCTCAGCCCCACCTACCTCACAGGGTGCCTGTTGTGGGGAGAGGAAGGGAAGGCGATTGTAAGCCACTTTGAGACTCCTGGTAAAGAAAAGCAGGGTATAAAAACCAACTCTTCTTCCTACAGAGGGCACTCTTACCTCACACAAAATGGCACAGTGTGAATTGAGGGTTTTTTTTTTTTTCTGGTGAACTTGAAGCGTGGCAGGGCAAGAAAATTTTAGGTGGAGCACAGAAACAATTAGTTGTGCTTAACTCCAGAGTGACAGCAAGCTCTGCTGTCTCTCTGCAGCCACACCTTGGTGATTAGCCCCCACACGAGACTTCTTCAGCTATTCTTCTCCACCGCCCACATCATGCTCACATCCCAATGCATGTGCCAGCTTCCCATTGTTTGATATTTATTTATTTATTATATTTATATACCGCCCTCCCCGGAGGCTCAGGGCGGTTTACATAAAACGTATAAACAATACAGGAAACAATTCATAACATATAAATAACCGTAACAATAATACTGATAACTGATAGTTGTAACAGTGCAAACAGTGTAAACAATGCAAACAGTGCAACTGTGCACAAACTGTGTACACACACACACACACATGGGAGCGCGCACACACTGCTTATGCCGTAATTTATCTATTTCAACATGAGGACTTTAGGCTCTGAGCATACTGCTCAGGGTGGGTAACAACAGCAAAAAATATATGAAGTTAAAATTTAAAAGCAATACAATTCTCCTCATACCCCCACCACCAAAATTCCCAGACAGGGGTTGTCAGCCAGGAACTGATCTTCTAGTTCTCCTCCCAGTGGTGAGACCAGCATTTGAAAGAAGAGTTTGTCCTTATATGCCGCTTTTCTCTACCAGGAGTCTCAAAGCGGCTTAGCTTCCCCTTTCCTCTCCCCACAACAGACACCCTGTGAGAGAGGCAAAGCTGAGAAAGAGCCCTGATATTTCTGCTCAGTCAGAACAGCACTTTCAGGGCTGTGACTGACTGAAGGACACACAGCTGGCTGCATGTGGGGGAACCCGGCTTTCCAAATTAGAAGCTCCTGCTCTAAGTCGCTACACCAAGCTGGCTTTCGGGTGGATGTTCCTTGGGCCTTGACCATAAGCCTCATCTTGCCGGCCCTGCAGAACTGGTTTCTGCTGCATCCAAATCTGGTCTTCCCCCCTCATGGCCAAGGGGCACCAGAAATTTTTCTGTAAAAGAGGCAAATGCAGGCTACTTCAGGGTGAAGTTCTTGCTCTGTGCCTTTTCCCCCACTTTAAGTTGTAGCCGTTTTGGCTTCTATATGTGATTCAGAAGGAGAGTTGGTTTTTAGATTTGAAGGAATCTCCAAGTGGCTTCCAATTGCCTTCCTTTCATTTCCCCATAAAAGACACCCTGTGAAGTAGGTGAGGCTGAGAGAGACCAAACAGGACTGCTCAGTCAAAACAGCACTACCAGGACTGTGACAAATCCAAGGCTGCGCGTGGAGGAGTGGGGAATCAAACCTGGCTCGCCAGATTAGAGACCAGCGTTCTAAACCATGACCACGACACCACACTGGCTTGTGCACACAAAGGTATTCGTGGCAGCAATGAGAGGAAAGTGGGGGGGGGGTGTCTTCCCTGTGTAGAAACAACCTGCTGCTATTGACTGATAAGGAAAAAATGGGCTGATTTTTTTTCTGGCACCTTAAGCATTTCTTTGATGTTCAGCTTTTTGAAGAAATGACAGTCTTCCTCGCCAAGACCAGGTTTATAAATTAAGTTGCTTAAGGAACAGTAGAGCTGTTTTTAAAGTTGGTCATCCCAAGGCCAAACAGTCTGAGTGGAATCTAAAGACATCAGCAGTGTAATATCTATCTCTTTTGTTTTCTTTTATTCATTCATTCATTTGCTGCCCTTTCTTGCAGCTCAGGGCAGTTTACATAGAATGCATATATTAGAACCACCCCCCATTACTCTGCATTAAATATTTTGTGACATTTCAGTTGGTCCTAGTTAAAAAGATTATAGTGCTTGGATTCCTCCCCTCATGAACCAATAACACCTATTTACATTTTGTCAGAGGAAAGAAGAGTTGTTTTATAGTCCGCTTTTCACTACCTGAACGAGTCTCAATGTGGCTTACAAGCACCTCCCCTTCCTCTCCCTGCAACAGACACCCTGTGAGGTAGGTGGGTCTGAGAGTTCTGACAGAACTGCTCTGTGAGAACAGCTCTATCATGACTGTGATTGGCCCACGGTCGCCTAGCTAGCTGCATGTGGAAGAGTGGGGAATCAAACCCGGCTCTCCAGATTAGAAGCTACTGCTCTTAACCACTACACCAAGTGTTGAAGTTTCCAGTATTTATCTACAGCTGCCTGGTCCCTCCTAGTCCAGATATCTTTAACAGCTTCATGGCAGGCAAAAGTTCAACTGGCAGAGCTCTCCTCCACACTGAGATGCAGGGACTGCTGTGCAATTCTTAAAAGCACAGTACTTTTTGCCAGGAATAAGGTGGCATTCTTTCTCAGGAATGAAGATATAAAAGAGGGCACTGAAGTTTACACTGGGATCAGGTGAACTGAGTTATTTTTATGGCCAATTAAAGTATATTTGCCAAGGCCTGCTCTTTCTCTGGAGGCTATTTATGGCCACTAAACCCTAGAGTAATGATTTGGTGTGTTATTTTCCAAAGGCAGGTTATCATGCGGGAGATAATGGTGGCCAGCCATCTGTCTGTCTTCTTGCTTGCATACACATTAAAAGGGAAGCCCTGGGAATCCTTTGCCTAACTCAAGGGTAGTCAAACTGCGGCCCTCCAGATGTCCATGGACTAAAATTCCCATGAGCCCCTGCCAGCGAATGCTGGCAGGGGCTCATGGGAAATGTAGTCCATGGACATCTGGAGGGCCGCAGTTTGACTACCCCTAACCCTCAGTGATGGCACTGGACGCCAGCTAAATTGTGAAATAACCCCAGTACCACCACCACCCCAAAAAGATTGGCAGCTCCAAACTCTGTTTGGGACCTTTACCACCAGGTATTCCATTTCCCATCGCTTTCTATTGCTTCAGTGGAAACAGCTGTCTTGGGATGGTTTATGTTTGGCTGTGCAATTCTTAAAAGTCACATGCTCTCCCTAACAGCTCGCTTTTACCCCAAAGGGTTCCAGGAACAAGCAGTTTGTGTGAATGCTTTCTCTGAGATACTTAGGATTTTGTGGTACGTGGGCAAAGAGCTCTCCCATGGAATATCCTGCAAGCCAAGGGAAATCTCTCCGCCCTGACACACACTCACGTACGCATTTCTTTCCCTGCCCATAATTATGGCCCAGCCGTCTCTTGTAGGAATCAAGCACATACCTCACCCTTGAATCACAGGGTGGAGGGGGGGGGGAGAAAGTGGGAAGTGGTGAAAAGGCAAAGCACTTCCTCTTAGTGAACGTGATACAGCCAAATCCCAGAAGAGTCTTGTGAAAACATGCGCTGTCATGCTTCGAGAGACCTGCCAACTTCAAGACTGCCAGCTCAGTCACAAATGTAACACTGGCTATACCTCAGCGGTCCCTGTGTGGAAATTTCCATTCAGATGCTCTTGGGTGGCTTGTCGTTTGACCTGGGCTGTGTTTGCCCTTGCGTTTGACTGCCGGCTTCCTCCTACAACTGCATCTGCCTGACGTAGTTTATATCTGACTTGCAAATAAAGTCCTCGCCCATTTGTTTCCGACTTCAGGCATCTTCTTTCCCTCTTATGTATTTCACAATGTGTATTTATTCCCCCATTTTTATCCACACGAAAGCCCTGTGAGGGAGGTTAGACAGAGAAAATGTGACCAGCTCAAGGTCATCCAGCAGTGGAAGAGAAAAGTCTCAAGCTGGCGATGGCAAAGTGATTTAATGTTCAAAACCAAATTCACAATATTCAAAACGGATTCCCAGGTATGTGCCCGTTTTCGATTTCTTCATCAGTGAATTTTAAATCTCAATACTGTAATAACACAATCCTCTAATAATGTTTTTTGATTGTCTTAGTCTCTATAGTATCTGGGTGTGTAATTCAATCCCAAACTGGTCTCATAAATTCAAATTTGTAGAGGTCTACTATTATTAACTTGACTACATGTAATTCCTCTATAGCAATGACCAGCTTGAGACATTTTTCTCTACTGTATCACGGCTGACGGGTCTTCACCTGTTGCAAGGTCATCCGGCAAGCTTTGATGGTAAAATGGGGGTGCTCATTGGAGCTTTTAACACCCTTGTTTTCTTTGCAAGAATAACCATAGGAACAATGTCCACATAAGTGTTGCCAGCTTCCAGGTGGCAGCTGGAGATCTCCCGCTATTACAACTGACCTCCAGGCAAGAGATCAATTCACCTGCTGGAGAGAGTGGTAGCTTTGGAAGGGGAACTTTTCTTGGATGCTTTAGGATGCTTTGGGCTGATCCTGCGTTGAGCAGGGGTTGGACTAGATGGCCAGTATGGCCCCTTCCACCTCTATAATTCTATGACTCTACAGCATTATACCTCACTGAAACCCCTCTCCTCCTCAGCCCCCCCCCCCCAATCTCCAGGTATTTCCCAACCAGGACCTGGCAACACTAGTCAGCATGCATGGCTGAAATGCAGCCTCATTCACTCTGCAGGAGGCTGTCCCGCAGTGGCTAGGACCGTGTGCTCCTGGTTTCTCATCTCCGTCACTGGTTTCATTTCCTGAGGCTAATAAGAGGCAGCCCAAACATGCAGAAATTATGGTGTACCCATCAATTCTAGTTGGAACATCCTAAAGGGAGAAGGGGGTGACAACAACTGCTAATTCAGCTACTCAGGAAACAGACCTGACCTGAATAGCCCAGGCATGCCTGATCCCATCAGATCTCAGAAGCTACACAGGGTCATACCTTGCTGGCACTTGGAAGGAGAACCGCAGGGATTCCCAACTAGGGGTCCATAGCCCCCTGGGGGGTCTGTGGGAGCTCCAGAGGGGGTCCACAGCCTTTCCCCTCTTGCCTTAAGGGACTCGGCCACAAGCTAGAGAACCAGCTGATTCCATTGTTCTCCCTCCCTGAGCTTGCGTTCTCTCTAGTTTCTATTCCTGGGAGGGGGCAGAGCCAGCCTGCCTGCCTACTCCTGCTTTGTCGCCTCCTGCCCCCCCCCCCGTCCTCCTTAAGCCTGCCTGTTAACTCGGGTGGTGATGCCACCTCCGGTGATATGTCACTTCCAGAGGAAGTGGCAGGGTGGTGCGGAGATTTGGGGAGGAGCCTGGGGGATATGGGGAAGTTTATTCATATCGGGTGCCAAGTGAAAACCTTGTATCCCTGCCAAAGATTGCTCATGTTTATCTTTCTTTTGGTGTAGTGGTTAGGAGGACGGACTTCTAATCTGGCCAGCTGGGTTTGATTCTGCACTCCCCCACATACAGCCAGCTCACAATTGGTTTTAATTGGGATTATGGGACTGTTAGTAATATGTATTGTAATTTTGAATGCTACTTTCTGGTCCCAGGACAAGATAGCTGCCAGCTTAGCTTCTACTTGTAAGAAAGTTTCACACTGGTATGGAGACAGATGGGGCCGGCACTAAATACTAGGGTGTGAACCATGGATCACTGGCTTTGACAGTTTTATTTCTGATATGTCTTTGTGAATTACAAATGGGTTCGAGGAGTCTGATTGGCTGTTTTGGCAGGGGGTTATGGATGCTGTGACACAGTTTACTAATGTAACAAGATTAACTGTTGCTTCAAATTGCTTAAAGATAAGTGAAAGCATACCCTGCCGCTATGTCCCTATACAAAAGTGGAATCAGGGTAGGCCAGTTACTCACCTGTTGTATGCATAAATTATATCTGACTGCCTCAGAAATAAGGTATGTTTCTTCAGAAAACCTTTTCCTCCACTGTTGAATCTTTGAATTCTGATGTCAATTAGCCAACAGACATCTTACCCTGCAAAGTTTCAGATGCAATCAGATGTTCTTTATGTTAAAGAACTTGGGGCAAGGCCCGCAAAGCAGCTTGTATGCGACTTGCAGTCAGTGTGGTTAGAAGGGCGTAGCTCTGCTTGGGATGAACCCTATGGACACTTACCTGGGAGTTACCTGGGACTTAACTGTGTTTCAGCCTGCCAAAAATCATATTAAAATTAGAGTCCAGTAGCACCTTTAAGACCAACAAAGATTTATTCAAGGCGTGAGCTTTCTAGTGCAAGCACCCTTCGTCAGACTATGATCTTCTTACATGACAGGGAATATATAGCAAAAATAAGTTCTGTTACATCTGTGTCACAACCAGATACAGCCAATGATAATCCTTTGCCTAACAGCCAATCAATATTCCCAATCTTTGTTGGCCTTAAAGGTGCTACTGGACTCTGATTTTATTGTGCTGCTTCAGACCAACACGGCTACCCATTTGGAAAGATCATATTGTTAGCCTAGGGACCAGGACATCCAGGGGTTGCTCAAAAACTTCACATTAGTTCACACAGTTCTTCGCTTACCAGATACACTTCATAGCAACGGGCAATACAGCTTCATTCATCATTACTGTCCTTATGCAAAACGCTTGTGATTTACTTTGCAATGAAATGCAATAAAGTAACACAATCGGCCTTAACAACTTTTCAACAATTGGCCGTGTTCACGTCGACAGCCGCTCCTGTGCGAGGCTCAAAGGAGCGTGTAGGAGCTGTTGCCAGGGCTCACCGCCAGACATCACTCACACGAGGTGCCTTTTGTGAGAAAGCTGGCATCTCTGCAAGAGGGTTTATTATACAAGCAGTTCCCTGCAAATTGCCCAGTTGAAATCAGCAGGGCTGGCCAAAGGCCCACAGACAGAGTCCCCCTGGACTCCCATTACATTCCATTTCCTCTCCCATCCCACATTCACTTGCTATATTGGAACAGGTGTGCCAGCACTACCCCCCCCCCCCCAGTTCTTAGCTGACTGGCAAAGATTTCTGTACTGCTGGAGGCTAAGTATCGGCTCTGTATCTCCACCTGAAACCAGTTCTCGAACACGCTGCAAAAGAAATAATTCAACTACGGCCGTTTTCACTCCCAATGGAAGAAAACCACCCGAATTGTCCTTTCAAGTGTTTACATTTCCAACTGTGGCTGTTTAAAGGTCTACTGAAGCAGCCAGGAATGCAACAGTCTCTTGTAAACCGGTTTATCTTTTTTTTTATGCTGTACATTTTCTCCATTTAATTACATATAAATATATATATTAGTGACCTTCCTTGAACACACAGGAAGAAACAACTACAAAGATACTTTAAAAAAATTGAAAACACAACTATAATGTAAAGTTGGGTTTCACGTACTGACATCCTTCTGGTTCTGAATGCGGTTTGTACCACTACAGCATTTAACCTCTGATTCTCAGTCAGGATCTGATAACCAAATCAAGATATTTATCTATTATTTATTTGATTATATTTATATACATAGCAATTTTATGAAAACAGGCCCAGAGAAGATCCACTGAATAAAGAGGGACATAGTTATGGGTAAGCATGCATCACTCTGCAAGTGTGTGCATGTTTTAGAAAGCACGTTTTCAACTAGGGTTATCAACAGTCCTGGCAAAAAAATGCCCTATCCCTTTAAGAGAAGCTTCATGGGATGCTATAGACTCCCTGCCTTCCCCTGACAATTTCCACACATCAAGCTTCTTTCATCTTAGGGCTGATCCTGCGTTGAGCAGGGGGTTGGACTAGATGGCCTGTATGGCCCCTTCCAACTCTATGATTCAGAGGGAAAGGGCATTTTTTCCAGCCTTTCAGACCAACAAAGTTTTATTTGAGGGTGTGTAACCCCCAAGCCCATTAGAGGGAGTGAGAGTTGGGGTATTCCTTATAAGGAAGAAAAGGCGCAATTTTCCCAGAGGGATGGGAAGGCCTGAAGCTGCAGAGAGCAGCACTCCTTTGTACGTTAATTATATATATTAACATTTTAGGTGAAGAACTGTATTGTTTTCAGCATCCTAATGCCTTTCCTCTAGAACAGAGATACCCGACACTTCTGTGAAGAACAGACAGCCTCCCAACACGGACCATGTGTTTCTTCAAGGACCTGCCTAGACAAAAGTCATAAAGACTGAGGCCCAGGTCACTCAAATACAACAGGCCAGAATTGTTGTTGCAGGATATGTTTAATTACTGTTCCAAATATGATGTTTTCACAAGTTGGTTTCTAGCTATTTTCATAAATGTGAGTGCCACAAGGTGAACTCTTTCCCTTCTTCAATCAAAAGAAAATATTTTTGATATGTCTGCTTGGCATGCAAAACCAAAAAAGGAAACCAAAACCCAATCTGAACAGAAAGTCAGGAACCCAGAGGTTGAGCTGCAACAACAATATTAAAAAATCTTTACAAATAGTTATTAAACAAAGTGCGCTGATTCAATGTATTTAAAACATAGTAAAAACAACACATATCTAACTGCACATGACAGAATAGACCAAACATGTTTCGACCCCTAGGGGTCTTCCTCAGTAGGCAAATTATTGTGTGGAATGCTCTTTTGTACAAGATTAAAATCTAAGGACTTGATGGGTGGCAAAGAAAAATCTATTAGGTGTTGCTCCAACTGGTCCTTCAAAAGTATCTGATTTGGAGCCCGCTTTTTAAAATATGTAATATCTGAGGCCATCACTCAGCTGTTGCCTAGCTCTACATCAAGAGTGCATTCCCATGTGTGCCAGAATAGGTTTTGCCATTTTCATATATGCAAATGTCACAAGGTGGGATCACACTGTCATAAATGTGAACTCTTTCTCTTCTTCAAAAGAAGATATTTTTGATATATCTACCAGAATTCTCCAATATTCTCTCCTCCTAAGGATTCTGGATCCTCTGGCCAGGGTTATGGGACCTCCTGCTCTTTCAGGAGAGCAACACAAAGAAAAGGAAAATTAGGGAGGAGAAAGATGATGAAAGGTCCTCCCACCATAAAATCAGAAGAACTCCACCCTGATCTTGGCTTCACGCTCTTACTCCCAATCCTCCTCTTATCTCAATGCTCCTTTCCCCTCCTTCAATTACGATCTTGTTTCTTTTTGGAAAAACCTTGAACTGGCTTCTTCAAAGGCACCATCAGTTCCCAGAAGAAACCTGCTGAGTCAGACCAAAATCCCCATGATCTTACTATTCGGTTTCAGCAGATGCTGGCCAGAAGGTCAGGGCAGGAAAGCAGAATGGCAGGGGTGGGGGGCAGCTGGATTGTAATGCAGGTATGGGGAGAAGCCAGCGTACACCTTAGACAAGCTTTGTGTACAAGTTAAGCTGGAGCTTTTTTTTTTTTGCAGTCAAGTGGCCATCTACTTATAGCATCCTTGTCAGGTTTTCAAGCCAAGAGAGGTTCTGAGGCAGTTTGCCATTGCTTGCCTCTGCATAGCCACCCTGGACTTCCCATCCAAACACTACAAAGGGCCAGCCTTGCTTAGCTTCTGAGATCTCAGCCTGGGCAGGGCAAGGCAAAATACTGGACTCCTACACCGAAAGCAGCCGCAATCTGCACCCACTCTAAGGTGTGATGTAGAGCCAGCGTGGTTGTAGTGGTTTGGAGCGGCAGCCTCTTATCTGGAGAACCGGGTTTGAACCACCGTTCCTCCACACGGAACCAAAGTGGGTGACCTTGGGCCGCTCACAGTTCCCTCCGAGCTCTCTCAGCCTCACCTACCTCACAAGGGTGTCTGTTGAGGAAGGGAAGGCCATTGCAAGCCGCTTTGAGACTCCTTCGGGGGGGGGGGTCTAAAGCGGGATAGGAGAACCAGCCTGATATTGCTGCAAAGCTTCCCGCCTTTCCCAAAGGCTCCCCCGCGTGCAGAAAACGAGGCGTCCGGCAAATCCGCCGCCCTCCAGAGCACACGCTTCCCAAAGGCGGCTCCTGGACGGGCCTGGGGAGGAAGCCAGAGGCGGCTGAAGAGGGAGGGACGGAAGGAGGGCTTCCTTTGGGGGTCGCCCCGCGGCCCGGCCGGCAGGGGGAGGCGGCAGCGGCGGCGGCGGCAGCAGCAGCAGCAGCAGCCGGCGGCGGCGGGGAAGGCGAAGGAGGCGGGGAAGGCGGCCCAGCCTGACATCACAATTCCCCTCCCTCCGTCCGTGGCGTCCCCGGTGGGCCGGGCGGCAGCGCCTGGGAGCGCTCAGCAGCTCCACTCGGCGCCCAGCGCGAGTGCCGGAGCGCCCGGGCGAGGATGCGCCGCCGTCCTCCTCCTCCTCCTGTCGCCCCGCCGCCCTGAGCCGCCCCGACGCCCGCGGGACCATGAAGGAGCTGCCGGGCGCCTGGCTGCAGAAGGCGTGCCGCCTCCTCGTGGTCTTCTGCGCCCTCCACCTCTCGGCCGTCCTCTTTTACTACCTGGCCGGCAACCCGCGGAGCCTGCAGCGGAGCCCGGAGCCCTCGCCCCGCGGCCTCGCCCTCCCGCGCCGGGAGACGCCGACCCCGCGCCCGCACAACAGCTCCGAGCCCTGCCCGGATCCCTCCCCGCTGCTGGGTAAGCGCCCGCGGGCCCCGATCCCGCCGTCGGGGGGCTTGGACGGGGGCGCCCCGCGTGCGCCGCCGCCGCCGCCGCCTGCCTGCCTGCCTGGCCGCTCTTCCCCCACCCTTTCCTCTTCCTGTCTCCGCGCTCGCCCGGACGGACGGGCAGCTTCCCCCTGCCTCTTGGCAAGCCCCACTCTCCTTGGCAGCTTTTGAGGTCGGTCGGAATTCTTTCCCCCCCCCCCCAAAAAAAAGCCCCCTGGCCGAGGGCTGTTGGGGTAGAGAAGGCTCCTTCTCCAGGCTCGGGTGGGCGGGCTTGGCCCCCAGATGGCCGCTGAGAACCTCAGCAAGGAACAGCAGAACTTTGCCAGCAGAAGGTCGCGATCCTGCGCGCGCTTTCCGGGAAGCAAGCCGCGTTTCAGGAGGAGGGGCACGTCTCCTGCACGGGGCACAGGATCGGCTTGGCGGGCCTGGCCACGCTTGCTTGGGAAGGGACTCCTCGAGTTGTGAGGAGACTCGCGACGGCTTGGGGCGCCCATCGCTTTCCCTTTCTCTCCGAGCGCGCCCCGTCTCTCTTCTGCTGTGGTAGGACGGGACGCCTGAAGTTCGGGGACGCCGCACATATCCCCCCTCTCTTTGGCTGCCTCTGCGAGGGCTGGAGGCGAGGGCGAGCCGGTGACGTCCCTTTGAAGTGCAAATAGCCTGCCGGTGTTAATTTCCGGTTCGAAATTGCCTGGAGAGCGGGTTATCTCCGCCTAAGGTGGAGGGCGGAACTTGATGGTGTCCCCTGGGGATGGGGGTGCGAGTGGATGAATCACATAAGCCACGTTGCCTAAGGGAGCGTGTCCTCCTCACATCTTTAAAGTTTCAATGCAGTGTGTTGCTGGCTACTTCTTTGAACCTGACACAGGCATTTTCCCTACTCTTCTGTAGAGCACCTTGAGCAATAGCTATAGTCTTGGCATCATGGCATTTTTGTGTTTAATTGGCAAGGTACTTGCTTTGCTTCCTTCCTTTATATCTTGCTTTTCTGCCCACTGGGTCCTGACGTGAAGCAGCTTACAGTGTTTTCCTCTCCCTTTTATCTGCACAACAACCCTACGAGGTGGGTTACGCTGAGAAGGGGTGCGTGGGGATCCAAACCTAGATTTCCCAGATCCTTGTTTGCCACTTTAAGTGGCTCTTGGCAAGGGTGTGGCCCACAGTCTAGGCAAGGGAAAGTGCTGTTGGGGGAGGGATGTACTATGCTGCTTTGGGGACTTATGTTCCTGGAGCCTGGAGGGCAAGCCTACATCGGGGCCATAGCCAAGTCCGGAAGCTGGGCAACATGGTGTGGTGGCCGGTTGGAAGACCCAAAGTTTTAACCCCCTTTCTGCCCTTGGAAACATGCTGAATGACCTGGGGGCCAGCCGCACGCTCTCAGCCTAACCCGCCTCACAGGGTTGTTGTGAGGGTAAAAGGGAGGAGAGGAGACTGGGGTAGGCTGCCTTGGTATAAAGGAAGTAAATAAAGAGTTCTGAGTCACAAATTCAGCTTCCTGTGCCGTATAGATTGGCCCCCATGAGCTATCTAACCCAGCCTTTTTCAATGCTTTGGGGAACCCCCGGAAGTGTTGACAGGCCCCTTCAAAGAAGTGGAAGTGAGAGGTGGGAGCCAGCCAGTCTATCAGTCAATCATTTTCTGTTTCCATTGTGGGGAAAGAGACTGGGCCTGTAGCACACCAGGGGAAGAAGGCTCCAGCAAAGTCCAGTGATGCCAGCAGACATCTTCCGAGAAACCCCCAGGATTGCCTGGAACCTTGGTGGGGAATCTCAGAATCCTAACCTATGATGACAATTCTCATCACTCCCAGCCAACCCTGGGCAGTGATTGACACAGCAGAACCAGACTGTCCACGGTCAAAATGCTTGGAGGGACAGGACCAAAAAAGCATGACACTGTAAATCCGCCAGAAGAGGAAACAACTTCCCAAACCGGTCTGAAATGTGATAGAAGGGATGGAGCATCAAAAACAGCTGTGGGTCATTTGGAGGGGGGGGGAAAGGGACAGGAACTGGCTTCCTTCAGGGCTTGAAGAACCTTGGAGGGTGCAGTTGGTTGGGGGGTTGTCTGCAATTCAGCGGTGCTTTCATGATGTATGATTCCCCACCCCCAAATACACACGCACACACTATGTTTCCAGTCAGTACATTCTGTATTTTGTTTAAATAGTTTGTTAAGTTTCCGGTAGTAAAAGGCTGAGGATCAAGCTGCCACTTAGACTGAAGCCAAGGACCTTGCAGAAATTTGTTTGATTGATTTCGACCTATGGCCCACTCCAATATCTGGCTTGTGGCGGGTTAGAATTGTCGGTGTTAAAAGTCCCATTAAAACAATTCCGGACATTCATCCATATACAGACTCCTAAAACATTTAAAATACCACAGAAGGGGGGGTGTCACCCTGGTGTAGTGGTTAAAAGTGGTGGACTTTTACTTGGAGAACTGGGTTAGATTCCCCACATCTCTTCCACCAAAAGTCTCCTGGGTCACCTTGGTCCAGTCGCAGTTCTCTCTGAACTCCCTCAGCCTCACCTCCCACACAGGGTATCTGTTGTGGGGAGAGGAAGGGTAGCCAGTTGTAAGCCGCTTTGAAACTCCTTTGAGTACAGAAAAATAGCGTCTAAAACTTTACTCTTCTTCTACAACTCTACCCCCCTTCATTATTGCAAAATGCTTTCAAAAGTTTTTTTTTTAGTTTCAAAATAACCTAGTTACAAGGAATAGGGTGGGGATAGTTGCTGTTTGAGAAAAATGTTTTTCTGTACTTCTAGTTTCACAATTTCCCCTTTGCTCTGGGACACTATCTGTGACACATACCGTCCTTTTAAAAGACAGTGTTTTTTAAAGGTATCTTAAGGATCTATCTGCCATTTTGGATAAAATTTCCCTGCTTGTCATGTTAGCATCCAGAATGCCCAGTTCACAGCCTTTAGCAAATATCTTTGGGGCAATCCCATAAAGTATGCCTAATCTCTCCCTTCCATGGCTTTGACTTTTCATACCACATTTTTTCTGCATTTCTTTCCAAAGTACAGCATACTGTTCTGAGCTGCCTCCATACTTTACCTGCAACGTCAGCCCTATAGGGCACTTTCTCTTTAGGGTCAGCATTTCCTACCTCGGGAGCAAGAAGAAACAGACTCCTGATTCTCCCAAACAGCTGATCCCTTGAATTCCTGAAGTTTGGGATTCCCCTTAGGTCATTTGTCCCAGAACATTGATGTTGGATGACAGATAAGGAATTTGCTCCATCCTTCCTCTAACCCTATTGGGAACTTATAGGGTTGAATGGCTTTGTAGAGATTTTTCTCAGACTCGGGTATTAAAGGATCATTTCATTTCTTGGGCTGGAGGCTCTGTGACTTCTCTTCAAATTCTGAACTTGGAAATTCAGCTCTGCTGAGGACTGGCTCAAAGCTAGGGTGGGAGAGAGGGTTAGGATCTTGCTCCTCTGGCAGAGGGCTGTTTTCCCTACGGGGTTGAATTCCCCCAGTTTTCTTACTGAGAGGGTGCTCCGTTTCTTGAGCTGAGAAATGGAGACCTGACATTTAGAAGCTTGGGAAGTCTATAAGATCAGTATCTTACCTAATTCCTATAATCCCACAAAGTATAGAGTAGGAACTGTTTGGGAAAACCCTGATCTGTGTTTGCAAAGCATTTTCTGTCTCTCTTGTAATATGACCCCTTTGCTGTTCTCCCACGAAAGGCAAA
The DNA here is from genome assembly GCF_049243985.1 of Paroedura picta. Classification (NCBI taxonomy): domain Eukaryota; kingdom Metazoa; phylum Chordata; class Lepidosauria; order Squamata; family Gekkonidae; genus Paroedura; species Paroedura picta. The sequence goes on from NC_135375.1 coordinate 95,321,613, forward strand.
TGTCCCATAAAGGTTTGAAGGCCAGGATCAGGATTTGCTCTGAAAGCCCTTTTGGACATTGGCCCAGGCTATTCCTCAGCTCTCATCCTCTGCCCACATAAGCCCTTGATGCAAATATCCACCTCCCTTTTCAAAGCACAGAATCTGCAATTTAGTCTTGAAGAGGAGCAAATGGGCCGCTGCCACTGCCTGCTTGGGTTCCACCTAACCAAAAACCGGCTCTCTGTCTGTGGGGGTGGGGTTTGACCCCGTTTTAGGGACAAAGGGTATCACTTTTGTTTTTCTTCAAACCCAGAGTTTCTCCGAACTATAGGAAAGCCTCTCTTTTGTGGGTAGCCCATTTGTGTTCTTTTGGTTATCTGCATGGGCCAAGGGCTTGGTTAACTTAGCATGCGATAGAGACATATTTGGTGTAGTGGTGAGGAGTGCGGACTTCTAATCTGGCATGCCAGGTTCAATTCTGCACTCCCCCACATGCAGCCAGCTGGGTGACTTTGGGCTCGCCACAACATAGATAAAGCTGTTCTGACCGAGCAGTAATATCAGGGCTCTCCTGGCCTCACGTCCCTCACAGGAGGGAGAGGAAAGGGAAGGCGACTGTAAGCTGCTTTGAGACTCCTTCGGGTAGAGAAAAGCAGCATATAAGAAACAGCTCTTCTTCAGTAATATAACGGCTCTCCTATCCTCATCTCCCTCACAGGGTGTATGTTGTGGGGAGAGGAAATGGAAGGCGAATGTAAGCCACTTTGAGACTCCTTTGGGTAGAGAAAAGTAACATAAGAACCAGCTCTTTCTTTCTTTCTTTCTTTCTTTCTTTCTTTCTTTCTTTCTTTCTTTCTTTCTTTCTTTCTTTCTTTCTTTCTTTCTTTCTTTCTTTCTTTCCTTCCTTCCTTCCTTCCTTCCTTCCTTCCTTCCTTCCTTCCTTCCTTCCTTCCTTCCTTCCTTCCTTCCTTCCTTCCTTCCTTCCTTCCTTCCTTCTTCTAGTGGCCTGCACAGCCTAGCCTAGGTTAGCCCATGTTTGTCAAGAAGTTAAGCAAAGTTGGCCCTGATTAGTCTTGGGATGGGCAATCCCTGAGGGAGGCATCAGCCAGCCATCTCCATGAGGGATTACCAAAAGTCGGTTGTCATTTGATGGCACTCTATTATTATATTATAAACTAGTAATCAAGCCCGCTGTAATTAAAATACAGCGGGCGCTAGGCAAGGGAGCCCCCGGGGCTCCCTTGGCCGGTGGCCTGACGCGGCGAGAAGCGCTTCGCGCCTCTCGCCGTGTCAGGCCGCCGGCAAGGGAGCAACTGCGAGCCGCACGGTCGGCAGGGCGGGAATCGGCCGGGCCAATGGTCTGTCTGGAGGAAGGGGCCAATCGGCACCCTTTCTCATCCCGGACAGAGCCTGCCCTAACTCCTCCCACTAAGCCCTTACGGCTTTATTTAGTCTGCGGTGCCCGTGGCGCCACGGGCTGTGTTAAGATGTACTTGGAACAGTCTCAGAAACCACACAGTTATTGACATGGTGCTGTAACTTTTTTTTGTGTAAAAAGATGCAACTTAATTAGTGATGCAGGCACCTTCCATTAAAACCACTCACCTTTTATTCCTCTGGCTGTTGAGGCTATTTGTATAGCAGAATGAAATTCAGGTCTCCTGGGTGAACGGTACAATACTGCCATGTTTCAGGGAAACGGGATGAAGAACAGCTGGGTTACAGCAGTCTAAAAATTGGAGACAGAAATGTATTCCATTCCCCTGAAATCACTGTCTATTTTTGGTTGGATGGGGAATTGAGAGAGAGAGAGAATCTCGAAAGCATAAACCCTGCCACAAATTTTGTTAGGTGCTCCTAGACGCTTTCTCTTTTCTGCTGCTACAGGCAGACTAACTGGCTATCCATCCTTATACAGGGAAAGACTAGCTTGTAGACTGAAGTTATTTTATCGCTTGAGCTCTTAAGATTGACAGTGCAGTCCTAAGCAAAGCCACCCCCTCCTATGTCCACACGAGTCGGTGGGCTTATTTATATAGGTATTTATATACTGCCCCTCTCGAATATCGTCTCGGATGGTTTGCTCAATTAGAAGGATATAACTATGTTCAAGGTTGCAGTGTAAAGTTACGGTCATGTGCATCCTTGGGAGTCAAGCATACTAGGATGCCCTTTTGTACTTAGTCCTAAATAAGTGGTACCAACTGTAGGATATCGAAGTACAAAGCTGAAGGGCATTGGGGTGTCTCTTTGGAGGGCAGTCTGCTGTTAGCTACCACCTGTAAAATCATCAAAAAGTCTTCCTATGCAAGGCCTGCTGTGCACTTACATAACTCCTGTTGGAGCGCTCAGTTCAGGGAACTTTACAGTGGATTGGACCTCAAATTGGCATTATGCCTGGCTTTTTCTCTCCTTGTGCCATAACCAAGATATAGTTCCTGGGGAATGGACATGAATTGTAGCTCAGAAGAAGAGTTGGGTTTTATACCCTGCTTTTCACTACTAGATGGAGTCTCAAAGTGGCTTACAATCACCTTCCCTTCCTCTCTCCACAACAGGCACCCTGTAAGGTGGATGGGGCTGAGAGAACTCTGATAGGACTTCTCAGCGAGAGTAGCACTATCAGGACTGTGATGAGCCCAATGTCACCCAGGTGGCTGCATGTGGAGAAGTGGGGAATCAAACACAGCCCACCAGATTAGAAGATGCCGCTCTTACCCACTACACCAAGCTTGCTCAGCTTTGTAAACACTTACATTAATTCATTCCTCACATTTATATCCTGGTTTTCCTCCAAGGAGCTCCATGACCGTTTATGCACTGGGCACTTTACTGCCCCAGCTCTCATGCAGGAACACAAATAGGGGGTAGATGAGGTGCACTGGGCCAAATGCTCCCCCGTGTGGGTTCAGGAAGAGATGGGGCCACCTGCCACGACTAAAACTCCAGCCTGCAACCCAGCATGAAACCTCCAGTGCATAAACAGTCCATGTGAGACATGGGTGTGTGCCAGTTCAGGGAACTAATCAGCTAGATGTTGCTATGTCCCTGGTTACAGGGATTTTAATTACCAAGTCTTCCAGGCACTGAGCAGATGCTGCAAAAAATAAAATAAATACCAATAATTCTAATTGACTGCCACTGTTGGTATTTAACGTATTTTGGAACCGGTGATCCTAAAAATGAGGCATGGACCTTTCTGAATGCTAGAATTTTTAGCAATGGCACCTTGCCTTTTGACCCTTGCCCGGTGCCTTCTCTACTTTCTTTTAGGCACCAGACCAAAACATTTATGTTCGGTCAGGCTTTTATTTAAAGGGTTGGTTAGAACGAAACAAAACATCATTTTATAGTCTCTTTTTAGCCTGAGAAAGGTTTGAGTCCCATTTTAAGCAGCTTCATGTTTTATTCTTTGGCTGGGTTTTTAATAACTGTTATGTTTTATTTTTTTCATGTTGTACTGCAGGGGTCCCCAACACGTTGCCCCAAGGGCACCATGGTACCCATTGACATTTTTCCTGGCACCCACCAAGTGTTTTTAGAAAGTGGACAGTGCCACTTTTTAATTGTGTATATTTCTAGTGGGAGCCAGGGAATGGTTGCTTGCTTAGCTAACCTGTTTGTCTTGCCATAGAGGATGTGATCGTTCTAAAGCTTGATAACCGCTTCTTAAGGATAGTTAATGTTTGCAGAGGGAGGGGCTATGGAAGTAACATGTGTAGACAGTTGGCTTAGCTGTATTTCTTAATCCTAAAGTGACCATATTTTAACATTGGTAAAGCCGGACACCATTGACCGGGGGGGGGGGGCGGTCTTGATTAAAATTTGGTCTATGGAGCAACAAAAATTTTCATAGAACGCAAAAATAGTATTGTAATATATATTTTTTAAATTTCAACATAAGTACAATTTGCCAGGTGCCCCCAGATGTCGCTCCAAAAGTGGGACAATCTGGTCACCTTACTTAATCCCACATGGAAACCACCGCCTTAGTTGTCGCTTATTGTGTTCTAATATCTTTATTGTTGTGAACCACTGCAAGTCCATGCAAAGAGTGGCAGTATATAAATAAATATGTTTTCAGGGAGGTCTGGGGAGTGGGGTATTTTTGCTTTCTTTCCCATTACACTTCCATAGATTTGAGCTGCGTGCTGCCATTCTGTGACAGTCTTCTCTCCTTCTAATATGTCCCATATTCTGCTTGTGTTCAGTAGTTTCAATTTACCTTGGTTTCATCTTTCATCTTGATCAGCTAGCACTAAAGCCATTAATGCAATAAATACATAAACATAATTATTAAGAATGCTGGGCCAGACCCAGGGCCATCCAGTCCAGCATTATGTTTCCAGTGGCAGTCAGCCAGATGTTGTAGCAGCTGGCAAATAAGATGTGTCCTCAGCAGCTGATGTTCGGTGGTATAACATCTTCTTTGGGGAGATGTCACAACCAACAACTCTTTTTAGATCCATCATCCATGAACCCAGAGGGGCTGTGTTTTCAGTGGAGGAGCCTCTGTTTTGCATGCAGTTCCCAGGTCCCAGGTTTAGTCCTTGGCATCTCCATATAAAAAGATCAGATGGATGCTGTGAAAGATCTCTCCACCTGAAAGATCTCTCCACCTTAAGACAAGATGACTAAAGAGGCAGGAATCCACAGTGTAGAAAGCTCACACAGAGAAGAAATTATACTCTATTAAGTACAATAGAGAGTGATAACCACAAATATTGACTAAATATTCTTCTGATCGTATATCTATGCACATGGATCCTAATCTTAATTTGACTTTCTGACTTACCAATGTAATATTTTGGACATTTACACCAGACAATGTAGATTGTGTATTTGGTGTCACCATTAGATGTTTTCATGGTTCTACATTGGTGAGCATGTTCTTCTATGCTGTATTAATATTGTTAATTTTTCATGGATAGAATTGCTTGATTTGAACTGAGGAAGGGTTTTCCTGGGACGTTTTTAATATATTCCACAAGCAATTTCATCTTCATTATAAATACTTCATTGACAAAAGAAGAATATGTAGTCAACATTTTTTATTTTTCATTATTGTACTTTACACAGTATAATTTCTTCTTTGTATGAGCTTAAACCCTGAAGAGCCTCTGCCAGTCTGAGTGGATGATTGCTGACCTTGAATGGGTCAATTCAGGATAAGACAGCACATCTGGTCTCTAAAAAGGGTAAAACTAAAGGCCCACACTGCTACATCTTGCTAAGGCCTTATCCTGGAAGGTGTGGTTTGTTACAAGACCTGTGTGAAGTTAAAGGGGTCACTGATCCAGGGGCTACGCAGCTCTCCTTCAGGGTAAGAAGAAATATTTGCATTTTTATCTTCTAGCGCAGGCACTTCTGTTTGTTTTAGGTCTGAGAGTGTGTGCCAGGTACCTTCTGCACCAGACATTAAATTCCATGTTCATGGAATTTCAGACCACTCTTTGGATGGCTTTCTTTTCCAAGAGAGTGCGTGGTTTCTGTCTCTTGGGCCTGTCCTTGGGTTGCTGTTTGCCACACTTCTCTTGAGTCCCCCGCTGTTTGAACCCGAGACAGGGCCCAGGATCTTGTTGATTTGACCTTGTGTTGTTGAGGAGACTAAATATAACCACAGGCCGATAAGCACATGTCGGGTATGGAAATTAGACAGGAACCAGCTCTAGTCTGCAGTTTACTATGACTCTTTCGGCAAAAGGCATAAATTGTGGCCTGTCAGGAACATGACCTCCTCCCCCCCCCCACCTTTCTTTTTTTGGTAGTCCCAGACATAGAGCTAAGTTGTACTCATCCCCTCACATGTGGTTGGTGTGCTGCGTTTGGCTTGCTAGGTCATGTGGCGTTAACAGCCCAGACAGACTTATAGGGTTCGGTGTTTGGTAGGAGATTTTTCTTGACGTGCTTTGGAGAGGTGTCATGTGACTTCTGGCATCCTTTCTCTTTCACATCCCATGGCTCTGACATACGACTCTCTTAGGCATTACCGGCAGGGGCGGTAACTCCCTCAAAGGCCAGGAGGCTGCAATGCTTAGAGAATGAAATTTGGGGCAGCAAATGGCTGTCCCACACAAATCCGATCTGTATGGTATGTTCCTGAGGCCGGGGGAGGCCGGTTCCTCTTCGTTCGATTTCAGCTGCTCTCCCTTTCCTTCCTCACGTCTTTTTTTTTCTGTTTTTATTTTTAGAAATACAAGTTATGTGCCTAAGATAACTCTACCCTTGTGGACAGGGCCAAATCTGTCAAACGCTTATTTTTCTTGGCTGCTTTGGCCACAGCACACTTTGCGGCTCATCAGGGGTGTGGGTGAGTGAGTGAAGAGAGTCCCAGTTTACAAAAGCCGCCCTGTCTGACAGTGGGAAAGTGGCTCTTCTTTGCTACAGGCAGGGCCACAGACGGCTAATTTTGCATCCGAGGCAAGAAGATAAAATTGCGTCCCTCTTATACTTTCAGAGTAGGTATTTTGGTAGAAAGGTAAATGCATAAGGAACAAGAATAATAACCGCGCAGCGTTTATTTTAGTCATGATGAACTATTTCTGTGCCTCTCAGCTTTGTGTGCTTGAGGCAAGTACCTCTCTTGCCTTGCCTTTGTTACAGCTCTGGCCACAGGTGAGGGGCTGCTTCCAAACTTTTGTCTGTCTGTCTACCTGTCTATATTCTAGGAAACCTGTAGAGGTACAGAAAAGAAAAGGGGGGAAAGGAAAAAAGAAGGTTATACAACATAATTACATTTGTCAAAGATAGTTATGCAGTACTGTAATGTATGAGACAGAATATTTTCCCTTTCATTCCCTTCATTATAATTTTTAAGATATAAAAAATACAATAGTTCTTATTTCAGTTTGGGTACAATTGTACTCATCATTTTAACTTGAAGTTTTGCTAATCTGTTTTGAGTACAAGATGGGTTTCATCATTACTACACATATATATTTAATATTTTCACCACTTCCACAAATTCATTAGAAACCTTAATGGTCAAAGACTATATCACTGTGTAAAAGAAAGAGATATTCCATTTGTATTTGAAATATTCCATTTCCACTCCAGGCCACAATCTAAACCAGACTTGCTGCTTGGTAATATAATTTTATACTCAGGATTGCTAAACCTCTTCTCTTTTTCTCGTCTTGTAATATCTTAAAGCTTATTCTTGGGGTGTTTTTTTTGTTGTTGTTTCTTTTCCCCCTTTTTTGCCATTCCATATAAATTCATTTATCTGTTTTTGCCACTCTGTCAGTATTCTTTCTTCTATGTACATAGGAAACATTTGGAACAAAAAGTTTAGTTTGGGTAGCATATTCAGGGCTGCTTCCAAACTTGATTTAGACCCGTGTGGTTAAGTCCCTTTAATATGGGTTTAACTGCCCTTTGATCATCGAAGACAATACTGGCAAACTTAAGAATGCTAGAAATCCCAGAATTTATGCAAGAGAACGGAACTTGATACATAACATTCCTTTTTGACTAGTGGGACCTTTGACAGTTTCAAGAACTGAAATTGTTTGGTGTAGCTGATAAAATGCTGATAAATGGGCTGAAGGGGCTATGCAAGTATGCATATCCTTTTTCATATCAAGTGCCTTTAGTTGGTCATAATTTGGAGAGAGGATGGGGAAACAACGGAGGCAGAGTACGACTCCTGTTCTAAAAATATAATAAAATCTGTTGCAAAGAAACAGGCATTCAAACAGGTGGTGTATGAGTGAACGAACTGAGGGATGTCCGATAACAGAATTTTAAAAAGAGGAAATAAGGAGGCACATTTATCTCTGCAATAGGGGCTGCATGGGAAAGGGCTGCCATTCACGTTCCTTGTTGATGTCTGAAAATATACCTTGTGCGGTTTTATCTCCACCATTGGCAGTAATTAGGGTTATTTTGAAAAGCAAAAATGAGGACATATTTCCTGGCTGACTACTTTAAACAAGTGATCACAATGACAAATCTCATTTTAAAATTAAGCTGTGATTATAGCTGCTAACTAGGGATATTCCTAACCATCCAACCCTCAAAAAGGGCATTTTTTGTCAGTTTTTTTTAAAAGCCCAGAAGAGGATGGGCACAAAAAGTAGAGGACATGCCCTCTGAAAGGAGGATATGTGGTAACCCTACAGTAACAGAATTAGCTTGTCATTTGTAGCATATATGGCATGGAAGTAGTTTATATGTACTGCTACCAATCCCTTATCCAAGCCTTTCTCAACTTTTTTACCATTGAGAAACCCTGAAACATTCTTCAGGCTTTGAGGAACCCCAGAAGTGGCACAATCATGCATAATATGGCTGGGAAGCATAGCTGAGGACACACTCACCCGGGGCCCGTCCCCCTCCCACCCACTCCCAGCCCATAATTGGCTGTTTTTTGAGGCAGAGTAGGTCGACAGGACCATCCATGGTCATATCATCTGATAAATGTTTAACAATTAAAAAAAAATTAATTAACTCCCACCCATTCAGGAAACCCTTCCAGAGCCGTCAGGAAACCTCAGGGTTTCCCGAATCCCTGCATGAGAAAGCCTACCTTAGCCAACAGTATAGTCTTAAATAGAGTCACACATAAATCTGTTTAAGATTATGAGGATTCATTATGGCTTAGCATCCTTTCAAACGTCTGCTGATTTAAGCATTGACTAGGTGGTGTGTGTGTGGTAGAAGTGGGAAGGCGAGATAGGCTGGCCAACTGTGGGTTAGGAAGTTCCTGGAAATGTGGGTGTGGAGCCTAGGGAGGAGAGGGACCTTAGTGGGGTGTGGGGCATAATGCCGTAGACTCTACCCTTCAAGGCAACAGCTTTCCTCCAGGGAAACTGATCTCTGTTGTCTGGAGATCACTCCATTCATTCATTCGTTCATTCAGTTTGTGTACCACCCTCCCACTATGACAACCATTATTTAACCTATAATTTCTGGACCCTGCATGGGTATTCATGCTGCAGAAGGGAGGGCTGGAAGGAAGAGGGAGTATGTATTCCCTTTAAAAGGGTGAAGGAATTGAGAGCCAGTATGGTGTAGTGGTCAAGAGCAGCGGCTTTTAATCTGGAGAACTAGGTTTGATTCCCCCCTCCTCCACATGCAACCAGCTGGGTGACCTTGGGCCAGTCCTAGTTCTCTTAGAGCTATTTTCACAGAACAGTTCTCTTAGAGCGGTGGTCCCCAACCAGTAGCCGGTTGGTCCCCCCCCCCAGTGAGAAACTTCCCAGGCCACAATCTTGCGGCCTGGCAAATATCTTTTTGTGGGGGGGGGGAGGGAAGCAGGGCCGCCGGCACGGCATGCGCGGCTACCGGATCGCCCTCCCCCCACACACACCAGTCCGCAGCCTTAGAAAGGTTGCAGACCACTGCCTTAGAGTTCTCTCAGCTCCACCAACCTCAAAGAGTGTCTGTTCTGGGGAGAGGAAGGGAAGGCAATTGTAAGCCACTGAGATTCCTTCAGGTAGAAAATAGCAGGGTATAAAAACCAACACTTAATAATAATAATTATTATTATTTATCTATTTTATTTATAACTCACCGCTCTCACCAAGCTGTGTAGGCAGAAGAAGGTAGTTTTCAAGCTGGCGATGGCAAAAACTTTATTCAAACAATATAAGTAAATATAAGCAGAACGAGTTCCTAGGTACAACAGCCTCGTTTTCGTTTTAACTTCATCAGGGAACTGTAACAAAGTAAAAATATATCATGTCCTCATGCAGACCATATATAAGAAATAAAAAAAAATATGTATACATTTTTAATATAAAGTTCCTATCTACCTTTTTCAATATAATGTGGTATTTTTTGAAAGTTGGTTTCTACAAGGATACTAACAAAATTAGTCTTCAGCAAGCAACCTATATACGAAAACAGATATGTACATTTTATTTGAAAACTAGATTTAATGCCCGTTGTACTTGTAAATACAACGGGCTCTCGAAAGGGTGGATGGGAGGAGAGAGTTGTGTGAATGAAGAAGACAGATCTGCAAGGAGGGAGAAAAGAAAGGAAGAATGCAGAGGGGGTGGAAGGCAGGTGTAGGATAAGGAGGTGGGCCAGAGGTGGCTGAGGTAAAGAGTGAATGGAGGTGAAGAAGGTAGCAGCAGATGGAGAGGCATGAGGGCACAAAAGAAAAAGATAAGGGTTTGAGAGGGCTCCTTGCCCCTGCCCAGCCGTGGCCTTCCCCCTGGGGCCCCCCTCCCCCAGCAGTGGCGTGGCCTTCCTGTCGGGCCCAGAAGCACAGCCTCTCCAACCCTCTAGCCATCCACTGTATTTATAAAACAACATATTAATTCATTAGAGACATTATTAAATTGGCAACATCAGTCCTGATACATGTCCTTTATGACTGATTAGGTGCATTTTTTAATTAGTTACGCCAGGAACACTTACCATTTCACTGTGACTCATAGGTACATTTTTTAATAAACTGCACCTGCTCCGATACGGATTCCTCTCAAAGTCTTAAACACTTAACACGGATTATAAACAAAAATCAATTATAAAAACCATGTTAGTTCCAACAAATGATTTAGTCCCTCAGGCTTTAAAGTTTTTAATTTGAAGATCCATTCAGCTTCCTTCTGCAAAAGACGTCTAGTAATAGAACATCTCAGTCCCAGATCCTGTATACATTCAATTGCTAGACATTTCAAATCATCCCATGAATGGTTCATTTCCTCATAATGTTGCATGAGGGGAGCTGTCATGATGCTGTGTTTTTGTCTACCAAGTTGTTAAAATGAGGTATGGATCTTAATTCTGTCAGGTGGATTGATAGCTGGTTGACAGGTCGTACCCAAAGGGTACTTGTTAATGGTTCAGCATCCTGTTGGAGAAGAGTGACAAGTGGAGTTCCCCAGGGATCTGTCCAACATATTTATAAATTGGATGAGGGATTAGAGATGATAGTAGTTTCCCTGCTCTCTATAAGATAGTAGTGATTCTTTAGTGATAGAGCTCATCCTAGCTTTTGCTCTTTTAATCGCCGGGGGTGTGTAGTTTCTCTCAAGGAGAGAGCAAGTTTATGTGCTTCTTTTTCAAGTGCAGGACGAGATGTCCCAGGAGGTCCCTTCCAACTCTGTGATTCTATGATTCTAATCTTGGCAGATGCTCAAGGACACATGTCTTCAAGGGACATGAAGACATGCCCACATAAAATTTAAAACACGGGGATCTGATCAAATAGATAATTTAGGATGTATTACAGTTTATGAATCTACTATTTGTCAACCGGCTGCATGCAAAACCGTGGCCGATCGTCACGCTTTGGGTGCTTAGTTATAGACAGGACCACATTAATGATGTGAACTCTGTTGTGAAATTGTTGAGACTCTTGACCATCTGGCCCGTTGTACCCAGGAAGTTACTCCCACTGCAGTGAGGCCTGGCCTTTTCTTCTTCCTGTTTTTTGTTCTTTGTTCGATGAGTCTTGGCACATTCTAGATTTACATTATTTTCTTGCAGCAGCCATGTAGAAGGAGCTGTGCCAAATTGCTCCAGCTGGACTTTGGGGAGGGAAGGTCCAAAGAGCTCTCCTACTGAGATGGGAGATCCCTTTCTTGAGCAGGCTTTCGGTTGAGGCTGGGCTGCATGCAGGGCTATAAGATCGGGTCCTCCCCTGCTCTCATGGCATCTGGATTCCCCTGTTGACAATGCTGGGAATAGGTGAGTGAGGAATATGGGTCTGTCAGAAACTGTCATGCCTGCCATTTTTGTTTTCAACAGTATATTTTACTGTACTATATTGTAATATTGACAAGGTGGTAATCTTGCCGTCTTATGTTGTGCCACAAGCCGGCTGGTCTGGGAGTTGGCGGTATGAAAATGTGATAATAAATACATAAAAAAATAAAATTCCAGCTTCAATGGAGCCCTGTCAAATATTTATGGTGGTGGACAGAGCCACCAAATTGCAGCCAACTTCAGGTGATCCTGTAAGGCAGGGGTAGTCAACCTGTAGTCCTCCAGATGTTAATGGACTACAATTCCCATGAGTCCCTGACAGCAAATGCTGGCAGGGACTCATGGGAATTGTAGTCCATTAACATCTGGAGGGCCACAGGTTGACTACTTCTGCTGTAAGGTTTCCAGGGCAAGAGATCATCAGGAGTGGTTAGCCATTGCCTGCCTCTGCACAGCAGGTGTGGGCTTTCTTGGTGATCTCACATCCAAGTACTGACCCCAAAAGACCTTGTTTAGCTTACAAAATCCGACAAGATCAGGCTAATTGGAACCATCCAGTTCAGGGCTGTCAAAAATAGGGTGCATATAAACACTGTGTTCTCCAGTAACACCATTTTGAGAACAAGAGTTGGTTCTTATATGCCGCTTCTGTCTACCAGAAGGAGTCTCAAAGCGGCTTACAATCTCCTTCCCATTCCTCTCCCCACAACAGACCCTCTGTGAGGTAGGTGGGGCTGGGAGAGCTCTTACAGGAATGTTCAATCAGAACAGCACTATCATGGCTGGGACAAGCCCAAGGTCATCCAGCAGGCTGCATGTGGAGGAAGAGCGGGGAATCAAACCCGGCTCACCAGATTAGAAGCCACCGCTCTTAACCACTACACTTTGCTGGCTTCTAGCTGCTACGTTAGCCATGTCTCAAACCCAGTTTCCAAAACTAGATAGCCAGGCAAGCACAGTGTAGATTAGAAGGTATGAGAGTTTTGCTTTCAGGTTGAGTGGAGTGTAACCTTGACACAATGGAGGTGAGGTCTGTTCGTACCACAAAACAGCGTTAAATACTAGAAAATGTTTTTGATTTTAGCCCTGCCGAAGTGGAATCCACCTTGTTAAGTGGAAGAAGGAAAAAGGAGTAAAGGGTAATAATAGATGTGTATGAGCGGGTTCAACACAGTTGAGCTTGGTTTCCATTGAGAACAGGGTTTGAGGGTTTGTGAAAAAAAGCAGTTGTTGATTGTCTTGACCCTAGCCAATAGATCCTTGTAACAGACAAAGGCATGACTACTACTTTCTTTCTGAGGGTAGGAATTGGATTTTACAACCAGTTTAATCAGAGGCTATGGTAGGAAAGAGGGGGGAAAGCATCCGTTTATGCAGCAGGCAGATATTTGTGGTCCTATCAAATCACTGCTGCTACTGCTAACATGTTTTGCTGATCTTTACCCTGCAGAAGTGTTGAGTTCCACTGCACACTGGTCCAATCCTTTTCCCAGCCAAAACATTATTTTGAGTGAAGGTGAGGAAGGTGGCCCTAATGAAGAAAACTGGATGGGCATTATACTCACTTCCACAAGTTAAACAAAAAAAAAAGTGAGCTTGAAGAGGAAATTTATTTATTTGTTTGTTTGTTTATTTAGATTTGTATACCACCCCTACGGCTCTGGGTGGTTTACAGAAAACATTTCAGAACATTTACATGGAACAGTATCAGTACCAATATAACGACAATAACATACCAACTAGAACTAGAACAGTATTTCAACAACAGTAACTTTGACACGCCCTTGTTAGGTCCGACCTCTCAGTGTGGGGTGGGGGGGACCTGTAGATGTTATGGGTCAGTCGGCCCCAAGCAAATGCCGGGTGGAAGAGCTCCTTTTTGCAGGCCCTGCGGAATTGTGGAAGTTCCGGCAGGGCCATGATCTCTTTGGGGAGCTCACTCCACCAGTTTAAATAACACACTTCCTATCTTTTTCGCTGTTGTTGCTAATGTCAAAACACAGGTGTTCCCCTAAAAGCCAGGTGGGAACAGAGATTGTCATCTGCCTTTGCATTTTTTAACTACAGGGCAATCAAACAGTCGTCTTCCCTGTTAAACTGGGACTGAGTTATCCTTTGAGATCTGAGGAGCCGAATGATAAAGCCTGACACACCTTTAATCTGGGCTTGCCAGTTTTTAAAAGGATTAGAAATAAGTCCAACCCATCCATGGTGCTTAACGTTTAAAGCAGGAGGTGCCACAGCATGAATGTGTGTGAATTGTTCCCTGCCCAGTTCCATAAGCAGATGCATAAACGCTCTCTCTTTGAGAATGGCACTGGCAGAAGCAAAGTAGTATTTTGGAGCTTTCAAGGTGCAAACCATCCATGCATATCACTGCCTCTCCCTCAGCAATAATGGCTGAATCTTTCTACTGAGGGAAAACCCACAGGGCTATTTTCTCAACTTGAGGCTTCAGGGAGGGGTGCAGTGGTTAAGAGAGGCAGACTCTAATAAAGAGAACGGGGTTTGATCCTCCACTCCTCCAAATGAAGCTTGCTGGGTGACCTGGGGCCAATCACAGTTTTGTCCAAACTCTTTCAGCCCCACCTAACCCGCAAGGAGGCTGTTGTGGGGAGAGGAGGGGAAGGAGATTGGAAGCTGCTCTGAAACTCCTTCTGGTAGAGAAAAGCAACGTATAAATACCTACTGTCTATGTTTGCTCCCAAGAGCCTCTTGTGGCGCAGAGTAGTAAGGCAGCAGACATGCAGTCTGAAAGCTCTGCCCATGAGGCTGGGGGTTCAATCCCAGCAGCCAGCTCAAGGTTGACTCAGCCTTCCATCCTTCCGAGGTCGGTAAAATGAGTACCCAGCTTGCTGGGGGGTAAACGGTAATGACTGGGGAAGGCACTGGCATGGCCACCCCGTATTGAGTCTGCCATGAAAACGCTGAGGGCGTCACCCCAAGGGTCAGACATGACCCGGTGCTTGCACAGGGGATACCTTTACCTTTACCTTTACCTTTATGTTTGCTCCCGCTAGGGAAACTTAAATGAAGCCATTGGTTTCACATTCCCCAAGTGAGGAAAATAGAGCAGGCTTAAGCTTCGTCCTCCTATGTGCCTGGAAATTAAGTTCCACGGAATTCCGTCAGTCCACATCCTTCCAGCAGCTGCATGGGGAACGCATAGACTTCGTAATGTGTAAATTGGTCTCTACCAGTGTCACATCTGTTTTGTGTTGGCCTGTGGGCCTGGGGCCAGTATAAAGCTGTACAAGTGTTACTTGCCTGCCCTGCTGTCCTCATTACAACTCTGTGTGGAGAACATCCCATAATGCCGTGTTATTTTTATTAACTCACTATGATGTACAATTTGCAGTTCTTAGATTCAGGTGGGTAACCAAAACAACAGAACAAAAGTTTGAGTCCGGTGGCAGTTCTAAGAACCACAAAGTTTAATTTGGAGTATAAGCTATGAGGAAAGGCTGATGAGGGGCTTGGGAATGTTTAGCCTGGAAAAGAGGAGGTTGGAAATTGGAAGTGATTGCTCTCTTGAAGTATTTGAAAGCTTGAAAGGAGGGCAGGGAAAGTTTCCTGTTGGCAGCAGAGAATAGGACCCACAGTAAAGAGCTTAAAACTATGTGGAGAACAATATGAGCTAGATATTGGGGGGGGGGGGGACATTTCACAGTCAGAGTAGTTCAGCAGTGGAACGGGCTACCTTCTGCTTATTCCTTTTCATGGGAGATATTGGGGAATGAACCTGGGACCTTTTGCGGGTGACACAGATGGTCTTCCTCTGGGCTGTGGTTCCACCTATAATCCAGAGGAAGGCAAGGGACGGCAGTAGTTAAATCCCCTTTAAAGAGGTGTTGAGAGCAGAGGAAGAGTGTCTTAACTGCTGGAGTTAATTATTTGTGAACTTTACTGCCTAGGTTAACATGATATTGAGCCATATTGAGGTGGTTCCTTGCCTCCATTGGCGCAAATGGACAAGCGTCAGGAGCGGTTTCCATGGTGACGATATGTTGGTGTGACTGTGACCTCAGACTTTGCTTCTGAAATGTTCTGTGAGCCTTCTGATCATCCTCTGGAAATTTGCTCAGCATGGACAGGAGAGGTATTTGATGGGTTTAGGAAGCTAGGAGTAAATGTAAAACTGCAGATTTTTCAAAGACACATTTTCTTATGGGGAAAGCCTCCTCAAGAAGAAGATGAAGAAGACGAAGACGACAACATACTCTGTGAGAACAGTACTATCAGGGCTGAAGGTGACTCAGCTAGCTGCATGTGGAGGAGCAGGGAATCAACCCCTGCATGCCAGATTAGAAGCTACCATTCTTAAGCACTAAATAATGCTGGCTCTCATTTTCTCTGTTATTAATCGTTGTACCCCACATTGGGGTGTGGTTGACAACAACAACAAAAATGTATAACTCGCCTTTTGCTGAAGTCTCAGGGTAGGTAACAACATACATAACGAACAATAAAGTAACACAATATAATCATTTAGCATAATCTCTACCCTCATTTTAAGAATGTTTGCATTGCAGGTTTAGCAGTTAGTTCATGTGATGCAAAAGTAAATGACCATTTTTATGTGGATTTAAAAGCAGCATGCTGCCCTACTAGCCCTGTCCACAGGATCAGGGAGAGCTGGGAGGAGGTAATAGAGGTGAAGTTCTGTCAAAAAGTGGATAAGGAGCCATCCCCCCCCCCCATCATCCTCCACCCAAGAAGTCTGCGGGTTCCGTCGGGTGGGGGGAGAGAGTATGGTGGGCTTCTCACTGCCTGGGCAAGTCCAGGAGGCCAGGGCAGGTGTTGGAGCATGGATGGAGCGCATACTCAGCTTCCCACTAGCTTCCCAAGAAGTGAGGAGAGCAGTAGGCTCTGCAGGGTGGGCAAAAGGGGCTCCCGGGTTCCCACCACCTGCTGCTGAAATGAAGAGAGCCATAGGCACAGTGCAGCCTCCCACAGCATCCCAATCAGGCTTCAGTCCCTCCCCCAGCAGACCGCCCAGCCATCGCCACAGACAGCGCAAACCAGGAGCGGGGTGAGGGTAGTGGAGGTGGCACAGAGCACAGGCTGCCAGCCTGCGATCCCACTGCTGGGAGCCGGAGCAGGCTGAGACTAGTGTGGCCGATGGGGGGCAGCTGGGCCATGAGCAGATTTCGCATTGAAACCCTCCACACAGTAACTCTAGGGGAGTATGGGAAGTCCGGGCAGGGGCTGCAGCCATGGGTGTGTCAAGGGGGCAGACAGAAGTGGCCTGATGGGCTGTCCAGCCCCTGGTAGCAGAAAGGGTGCTGGTGGCTGTGGTGCGGCCTCAGCAGAGAAGGCAGGCGGCCTTTCAAGGCCTCAGCAGCGGCGAGGAGGTGGGCATGGCCTCAGCGTCATGCCAGACCTCTGATTGGTCCTCGGGGGGGGAGGGCTTTCCCCCCAAAGGCAAATCAGAAGGCCAGCACATTGTCAGAAGTACTCTGTACAATTTATTATAGATGATGATGATGACGGTGGTGGTGGTGGTGATTTTTCACACAGAGGCCCAAGAGGCCCAGCCACCAATCTCTGTGGATTTAGGACATGGCTTTGAATGTTCTCCAGATTCCTCTGCAAACATACCATAGGTTCCTCACAGGGTAGTTTGTGCAGAAAGGGTTCTCAGTGAAAATGCTGATTTATTCATCTAACACAAATTGTTGGCACGTGGAAGAGTTTTGGAGAGGATTTAAAAAATTACTGTTGTCCTAATGAAGAAAGCAGGGGGAAAATACAAGATGTAGGAAATGTATTTAAGAAATATATCTGTGCCAAAACGAAGAAGCTCTATTTATGTATCATGGCTCTAATATTTGTGCTTTTCTTGGGACCAGATTAGATAGTAGGGAATTCTGGGGTTCCTTAACTGATATGAACCCTTTGGAGCAGTGGTCCCCAACCCCCGGTCCGGGGACCGGTCCCGGTCCGTGGGCCAGTCGGTACCAGACCGCGGCTCCTCCTCATCCTGCTCTCCGGCTGCAGCCTTAAGGGCTGCCCTGCCACTCTGCCGCCGGCTCACCTTTGGTGCTCTCCAGTGGCCGCCATGGCTGGGTCTCTCCCTCGGCGTGGTACTGCACAGCTGCTGCTGGCAGCGCCCCCCAGCGGGCAGCGGGAAGTCAGTGGCGCTGGCAGAAAAGCAAGCAGAGCAGGGGCTCAGGCGGCAGCAACGTCCCTCGGCAAAAGACTACCCCCCCCCGGGCCTCGGTAAAATTGTCTAGCATTGACCGGTCCCCGGTGATAAAAAGGTTGGGGACCATTGCTTTGGAGTATGGAAAAATCTAAAAATGAGTAAATAAAAAATGAAATATATTCCTTAAAAAGGTAATGTGGGGGCCTGAGGGTTTGTTTGTGTAGGTATGTTTGACTAAAGATGGGCACAGATAGGCTTACAAAATAAAGTTTGCCATCAGTTCATGGTTTGACCAGCTCATGGTTTGAGAACCCATGTTCATGAACTTCCACGATTTTTGATGCAGATTGTGAATGTTTGTGAAGAGCAGAAAGCAGGGGTTTAAATAGCTCAGAGCCATTTAAACCCCTGCTTTCTGCTCTTCACAAAAAGCTGAACAGCCAGAGCTCCTCTTCACTCAGCTGTTTGGTTTTAATGGCACTGTTTTATGTTTCTTGTGAAAAGCCACGAAGAGTAGAAAGTCAGCCATTCGACCCCCAGTTTTCTCAAGCAGATTCTCCGTTCCAGAGGCTCCCTTGCTCATATTTCTACTTACCTCAGCAGATGTGGCATGGAGCCATGCATTTTGCAACATGTTTTGTTTAGCCTTTAGAAGTGCAGGACAGTAAAATATTTTATAGCATGTTAATTGTCTCTGCAATGTTGACTTTAAAAGAGAGAGATTGCTAGAACAGTAAACTGGATTACAGGGTGAGTTGCCCATCCCTCCCCCAAATAGAAATGGACTTTCCCAGTTTCCTTCCTGGTTGAATTAGCTTTGTTCACCTCCTTTTATCTCTTAAAATAAACTTAATTAATTGCTATGACCTTTTAACTGGGAATGGATGTAAGAAAACACTGTGCCGAATACATTATACCAGAATTTGAGGGCGACCAATGACGTTAATGGGTATTAGGTTCTGAACAGATAACAGGGAGTACTTCTGTCAGTCAGCAATTAGCTTATAGGATCCACTGCCCCTGGATGTAGTGATGGCTGCTAGAAGGCTTTAAAGGCAATTAGAGAAATTTATGAAAGACAAGTCCATCAGTGGCCACTTGCTATGATGAGGGAACAAAACCTCCATGTTCAGAGGCAGTATAACTTTAATGCCAGAGGCTGGAGGACAATGACAGAGGCAAACTTTGACCATCGTGCTCGTGAGCCTTCCAGCGGCATATGGTTAGCCACTGTGGTCATTTCCCCGAATCTGCTGTCTCTCCAACTGACAGGGGTTTCAAGCAAATGATGTTTTCTCCCTGGGATAGCAGGCAGAAGGAGGTCTGGCTAGCATTTCACATAGAATAAACAATAATGACCAAAGATTAACCATAACGCCCAGAGGGTCATATTAACCAGTTTGCTGGAGTTGAAGATGACCAACCTCCAGGTAGGAACTGGTGATCTCCCAAAATTACAACTGATCTCCAGACTATATTGAATTGCTCCATATTAAATTTGTTCGTTCATTCATTCATTCATTACGTTTATTTAACTTACCCTGGAGAAAACAGCTGCTTTGGAAGATAAATTGCATTGCATTATACCCTAACAAGGTCTCTCCCCTCCCTAAATCCCACTCTTCCAGGCTCCATCCTCAAATCTCCAGGGAATCCGAACCCAGAGTTGGCAACCCTAGCTGTGAGAGCCCCAAATGTTGGGGAGACTAGTATGCATGTTAGTTTTCAAAACTGTATGATGGTCATGTGTGTTACGCATTTGAGGGGTCCCCCCCATGGTAGACTATTGAAAACTTAATCCGTACCTGTTCATTGTTGAAACATATTTGTCAGCAAAAGATCATATACATATGGGGAAATATTGGGAAACTATTGGTATGGTGTCCTCTTTTTCTGGTATTGGCTAATGGTAGCGCATTTGATGTTGCAGATTAGATAGCCTTTTAATGCACTTACTGTTTATATCAGTGATTGATGGCTGTGATTCCTAATATGGTTGTGAGAGTTCTGTGTTACACTTGGTAAAGGAGAAATCATATTGTCTGAGCACAGAGTTCTTGTTGACTTGTAGGAATCATTAACCACACTGCAAGCTTTGTGCTAGTTCAGCCAGCAAAACCAGTCAGGTAATTGATCTGTAGGTGGAAGAAGCCTGTGAAGATCTTATTTGCATCCTGATTCCACCCCTGGACACCCAAATTACCAGTCTAGCCCTGATTCTGAATGTGGCCCCACCCAGGGTGCCAGTTTTATTTTTGCACAATTGTGCTCCAACTTGTACAGGCATTGTCAGCCTACATATATTTGGAACATTTATATACCGTCTTGTGAGAACTTGCTTGAGGGGGAATACAAAATAAAATAGGATACCAATCATACGCCATTGAAAGCCACAGCATAAAACATTCAGCATCTTAGGAAAAAATATATCATAAAACATTGCTTTGGCTAAAAGCAGTAAAACTAAAAAGCAGTAAAAAAAATACTGATAATAATACTAAAAAGATCAATCCTCCCCCCCCCTCCCCAGTTAAAAGCTCTGGTACAAAGAAGAAGAGTTGGTTCTTATATGCCGCTTTTCTCTACCCGGAGGAGGCTCAAAGCGGCTTACGTTCACCTTCCTTTCCTCTCCCCACAACAGACATCCTGTTAGGGAGGTGAGGCTGAGAGAGCCCTGATATTACTGCTTAGTCAGAGCATCTTTATCAGTGCTGTGGTGAGACCAAGGTTACCCAGCTGGCTTCTATTTATGTGTGGGAGCGGGGAATCAAACCCAGCTCGCCAGATTAGAAGTCCGCACTCCTAACCACTACACCAAGCTGGCTCTCAGGAGATGGTATGGAAATTAGGTGGGAGGGGAGATGCCAAAGAAAGTTATGGTGAATGGGGCTAGAAGCCAGAACTAAATATTGATTGTTCAGAGCTTGGGTACGAGTTTGCTATACCTCCCACACAAGCACAGATGAGAATTTGCTATTCCTCTGTCTTTTCAGTTTTCCCTGGGATGTGTCCACCTACTCTGGAGAGATGGTTTTGTAACCCTGCATTCTGAACTCAGTGGTGCTTTTCCTAAAGTGCTTGTTCCTTATGATGAAAGATGTGTGCAGATATGCTTCACCTGCAGAGAGTTGGACATTTTCTGTAGGCAAATTAATAACGCCTCCAAAAGGAGAGTCCATTCTGCAAGAATAATGGGATGTGTGTTGTTTCTTAGTTAAAAGGATAATGCAGTTATAAATCTATTCAATATCTATGTCCTGGTCATTTTTTCATGGGACTTTTATCCATGTCTGTATTTGGGGACTAATGTTAGAGCTTTTTCGTACATTACAGCAGAGGTACTAGAATAGAAGCGCAAATTTTATTTATTTCATTTATATCCCACCTTCCTCCTCAGTGGGGGATACAGAGCAGTTTATATAATTCTCTTCTCCTCATAACAAGAAGAAGAAGAAGAGTTGGTTCTTATATGCCGCTTTTCCCTACCCAAAGGAGGCTCAAAGCGGCTTATAGTCGCCTTCCCATTCCTCTCCCCACAACAGACACCCTGTGGGGTGGGTGAGGCTGAGAGAGCCCTGATATCACTACTTGGTCAGAACAGTTTTATCAGTGCCGTGGTGAGCCCAATGTCACCCAACTGGTTGCATGTGGGGGAGCGCAGAATCGAACCTGGCATGCCAGATTAGAAGTCTGCACTCCTAACCACTACACCAAGCTGGCTCTCTACAACAAACCTGTGAGGCCTGCCCACAGCAGAGACTCCTACAGAAATGCAACATTCATTTTGTTTTGAGGGCTTGGTCATTCTACTGTTGGAATAATGATCCAATTGCAATTATGTGCCCTTAGTGGAAGCCCTGGCAAGCCAATCCCATTAGATCTCAGAAGCTAAGCAGAGCGGACCCTGGCTAGTATTTGGATGGGAGACCTCCCTTTGGTAGAGTAGGGTAGGGTGGGGTGGTAGTTCCTCCAAGGAACACTAGGGGTCATGATGCAGAGGCAGAAAATGCCAAACCACCTCCCAAAGTCCCTCGCTTGGCTGCCAGTCTATCCTCTCATCTCCTGGCCACGCTACCCACATGCCACACGATAAATAAATAAATCGTGGAAGATGTTTGGAAGGACGCCAGACTAGAACAATGAATTATGCAGACTCAGTATGCAGAGTCAGACTTTGTGAATGGGTTCTTAGAGAACAGAGGAACTTTTTCATGTAATGTACTTATTTCTGGTCTCACGCTAATGTGTATGTTCTCACAGCATACAGGTCTTACCCTAAGACAAGGTTGATAGCCGGATTTAGCTATGCTTGCTCATCACACCTTTGTCACAGTCAAATGTCAGTATACTTTATCCTAATCTTCTTCTAAGATAGCCGTTCTCAACTTTTTAATCATTGACAAATCCCTGAAGCATTCTTCAGGCTCCGAGAAACCCCAGAAGTGGCACAGTGGTACAGAATATGATCATATCATCCAATAAATGTTTTAACAAGTTTTTAAAATATATTAAAATTAAGTAACTCCCACCCAATTAGGAAACCCTTTCAAGCCGTCAAGAAACCCCAGGTTTCACAGAACCCTGGTTGAGAAAGCCTACTCTACGGAGCTCAGAATGAAGCCTCCTTATATTTATTTATTTACAAAATTTACATTGGGGCTATATAAATGACAAGGGGAAGTCCCGTTAAAAAGATTTTTTTTAAAGGTTGCAGAGTTTGGCCCCTCTTGGGTTAAATTCTGATCTGGGACCTCTAACTTTGTTCAGCTCAAATTCTCCACTAATAAAATCATTTAATTGCTGTGGGCTAGTCCAGCTCTAGGTGGAGTCTCTGGTCAGTATTTGCTCTGTATAGCTATATATTTACATTGTTTTGCTTCATTTCCAATGTATAGTTTATTCATCATCTTCTGTTTCTTGTCTAATAGGTGTCCCTTTCTGAACTTGATCCTGTTTTTTAAATTAATAATACTTTGAATGGTTTAGAATTTTATTATGGGGCCCATAGCTTATTTGGATTTAATGCAAAATGATGGGGTTTTTTATCCCGTGCTGCGTAGGGCCTTTGTATGTTAATAAGCATGTCACCTATCCCCTGGCATTCTTTTTGTTTTTGGTTTCCTGGCATGTTGTTGAGCGTAGCCCAGTTTTCCAGACATGTTTGAAGGATACTTCTGACCTTGCTTATCTTATCCTTGCAATCTTGACATGAGTTAGGATAGGCCAGGTGAGTGACAGGCCCAAGGTCGCTCAAGGAAAGAGCAGCAATTTGAACCTAGGTCTCCTAGGGTCATTTATAAGATAGTTACCTTTATGGACCTTTGATACTAATAGGCCCAAATTATATGGCATAAAATATAAAGTATGAGGTATATAAAATATAAGCATTAGGTAGTGGGTTGAAGACTTTGTTTGTATCCCTGAAAAAAACCAATTCAGAAATAAGTTTACTGAGGAAGTAAAATACGAAAATGAGGTTTTATACCTAGGAACCCGTTCTGAATAAAGCTTTTTGCCATCAGTAGCTTGGAAATTTCTTTCTGTTTATTCATCTTCGGCTGACGGGTCATTTCTGTATGAGTTAGGATAGGCCAGGTGAGTGACAGGCCCAAGGTCGCTCAAGGAAAGAGCAGCAATTTGAACCTAGATCTCCCAGATCCTAGTCCGACACATTCACTGCGACCAGCATGCGGGTGGGAGAACAACATCAAATCCTTCCCTGGCTGTCATTCGTCTTCATGGAGGGCTTAGTTTCCTAGCTTAACTAGCTTCTGATGTTGAAGTTCAGCAGTGGAGAATAACTCCAGCGGAAGGTGAACTGGAAAAACATTATGGGGTGGATACGGTGGTTAATACCTCATTCTTTAATTGTGCTCCTTTTATAAAAACAGACATATACACTTTCACTTCCTATGCGATTGGGGGAAATTGTGTTTAAGCCCTCAAACATGTGTGCCTCTGTCGTGTCCAGTTTGGCCAGACTACCTTGGGTAGTCACTGCCTCTCAGCCTAACTTGCTGCACAATGTGGTTTCTGTGACAACGAAACGGAGGAGTAGAGAACCATGTTGTAATGCCCTGTTTACAGACACAGCAGGAAGACAGCCTAGCCATCAAAGTTTGTCAGGATGCCAGTCCAAAGTCCAAATAC
Organism: Paroedura picta; assembly: GCF_049243985.1. Classification (NCBI taxonomy): domain Eukaryota; kingdom Metazoa; phylum Chordata; class Lepidosauria; order Squamata; family Gekkonidae; genus Paroedura; species Paroedura picta. Next base: position 95,345,557 of record NC_135375.1, read on the forward strand.
CGGTTCAACCATGCCCACGGCTACAAGTCCATGGCGAAATCCAAGAGAAGAGCTCTGGAATGCAGACCGGAGTCTAATCAGTCCAGAATACAGGCCATATGGCCAGAGACTTAACAGACACATTGCTTCCATGCTGCCAGTCCCTTCTACCCAAAACAGTCTCAAAGTGGCTTAGAATCACTTTCCCTATCACAGACACCCTGTGGGGTAGGTGGAACTGAGAGAGCTCTGAGAGAACTGTGACTGTCCCAAGGTCACCCTGTGTCTCAAAGCAGCTTACAATCTTCTTCCTTTCCCCTCCTCAAAACAGGACAGTAAGGCTGCATGTGGAGGGGAAGTGGGGAATCAGTCCCAGTTATCCAGATTAGAGGCAGCTGCTCAGAACCATTATCCCACATGGCTTATCCAGCACTTAGGGTGAGATCCTAAGAAGATCCTTACAATACCCTTCATAAAGGGATCCTGAAAGAAGTTTGTGGCTCCTGCCATTGCCCTGAGGAGACTCTTCACGAATTGTGGGTTTCTTAACAGGGCATCAAGAATCCCGTACAGTTGGTAATATATTGTGTGTTCTGTGCTCTTCCTGCAGTTGGCCCGTTGCGGGTGGAATTCTCTCGGACTGTGGAAATGAAGAAGGTGGAGGAGGAAAACTCAAACGTGAGGCCAGGAGGCCGCTACACCCCAAAGGACTGCGCAGCTCTGCAGAAAGTAGCCATTATTATCCCGTTCAGAAACCGGGATGAACACTTGAAATACTGGCTGTACTATTTGCATCCAATCCTTCAAAGGCAGCAGCTTGATTATGGTATATATGTCATTAACCAGGTAAGAGATGGGTAGAGTCTCTGTTGTTTCCTGATTAATAGTAGGGGTTTGTGCATGCTTCCGGTCACAAAAATGATAAGCTTTGTTTAATTATTTTCATTTCCGGGGGGGGGGGTGCAAGATTTATGAAGCAACTAACCATTTGCACTAACATTGTAATAACAAATGTATTAATTACAACATTGAGCAAAGATCCATAAACCGACTAAAAGCTAGATGAAATCCAGCTGGTCTCTTCCTCCAGCGATCCAGATGTCATTCTAAAGTAGTTACTGGCCTTCTGGAACTCAGCCGTGAGCTGGCCTTGCAAGATGTTCCTCAGCAGAGTTCTAGGTGGGCCATGGATCTAGTCGTCCCCATCCAAACCTTTGATAACAGGCATTTCATATGATGGACCATACATGGAAGAGGGCCTCATCTGGCTTTTTGTCAGATTTTTGTTTTAACTTGGTAGGCTTTTTAAAAAATTTCAATTGGATGAGCTGTCCTTGTCACTTGTCAACTTACATTACCCCAAAGGAAATGACAGTCTCTTCCCACACCCACCCCCACACATTTTAACACAAAACTGGAACTGGTAGCTCTCCAGAAGTGTAAGTGTGACATACTCCATATACCTTTGCACAAGCATACATATTTACACGAGTTACATAGACAAATCTTGCGAGGGGAACAAAAAGTCAATCTCGTTTCTCACCAGTTTGGACTATCACATAAAACCCTGACTGAAAGAGGAAAACTATTGAATTGGGCATACAGAGTTTAGGAAATGCAATCGTCAGATGATTATGTGGCTTGGTGCCAGCAAATATTGTGAAAGAGGGTATTTTTCTTTCTCGTCATGGCCTGAGTTTATGCAATACATTTAACCTCAATTCTGCCTTCAGTTAACAGTAATCATGACTAATATGTTCAAGTGAGAGATTAGCACATCTTCTTATGCCTGTGATGTTAAAAACTGGCACCTGTACCTTAATGAGCGGAATAGCTTCTCCCTTTCACGGTGCCATTCATAGCTAAAAGTAGATGAAATCTAGGCTTGGACAGAGGTGCTGACCAAGTATCTTGGATAGGCACAGGCTGTGGTGAAGTGCAATGAAGGGTGTCAGATTGGAGCAAAGGGAGACTCTGGAGACCTCCTTCAGAAGAAACATCCTGTGACTGTGAGGGTAGCCTATTAGGGAGCTTTATGAGGGAACGTAGCCTGTCAGGGAGCTTTATACCAGACAGAAGCTTCCGATTGGCTTTCTGATGTCCCCTGATTCTCCAGGTTTGGAGTAATTCTTAAACTCTTGTACAGGCAAACGCTGCAATTGCCTGGACTTCCCTTTTCTGATCAGTCCTTGTTGTGTAGGGAAGCCGAGGAGAAGGGCTCCAGGTTCAAATCACATAGCACCTGCCTCTTGGCTTGTATTATCAAAGCTCTTCAGTGGTATCTTCATAGTATATTGTTGCAGCTTACAAAACAAGTATTTTCATCTTGAAATACTCAGTCATTGATATCTTTCTGGGAGGGATGCACAATGTCTTAAGAAGTCTAGCTGTGCCCTCAGTTATTAAAAACTAATTTAGCACCCAGAGCCTTGGTGAATTTGCAGAATTTGTCAGTTGTGCAATAATACTCTGGGCATGTCTTCCTGAGGCTTGGCAATGCAACTGCTTGGTGCGCAGTCAGGGACAACAGGAAGCAGAACAAATATGCACCGCAAACTTTCTTGACCTTCCTGAGCTTTTAAGGAAGATCCTCTCCAAGTGCCAGTTTCGGAGGTCAGCCATTCCACATAACACATCTGTTGCAAGCTAGTAGTTTTTAACCAGTATGTGACATGGGAAACTTTGGTTTTAAACCTTCTGCATAAACAGTCATTTACTTAAAAAAAAAAAAAAAGCCAGTCTTGCTCCAGGGGTAGTCAAACTGCGGCCCTCCAGATGTCCATGGACTACAATTCCCAGGAGCCCCCTGCCAGCAAATGCTGGCAGGGGGCTCCTGGGAATTGTAGTCCATGGACATCTGGAGGGCCGCAGTTTGACTACCCCTGGAGCAAGACTATAAGATTGCAATAAAGAAATAGTGAAATTACCCTCGTTTATTGCAGCAGTTCCTAAATATTTGATACTCGGGACCACATGGGTTTCTTTATTAAAATCAGAGGCATTCCTGACAGTTGCACTCAAAAAGGTGCACAGTCCTCTCTGTGCCGTGGCGCTGGCCTCTTATGCGCAGCCTCGGGCTTCGGTGATCACCGAGACGGCTGAGCCAAGACACGCATCCCTAGTGCACACTCCCTCCCTCCCTCCCTCTCGGTCTCCTCCCCAAACAAAGGGTGAACTGGCAGACATCCTACTTGGCCCAGGAGGATAGCTGTTCCTTCTGTCTATTTATTTATTTATTACATGTTTATACCACCCTCCCTTGCGGCTCAGGGCGGTTCACAGAGAACATGAATCCAATATGGCGGATGCCACACATTCTGCAAATCAAACCCGGTAGCTGAATCAACAAAACTAAACGTTTGGCCATTAATTATTTAAACCATATAACGTTTGATCGTAACCCAGCAGATTGGTCGGATCGAAATTGCCCCGCGATGTATCCAGTGGGCATATCTGATAGGACGGGGTTCTGGAGGGCCCAGTAGATTTTATTAGCTCACTGGCCCTAACCAAAAGCTTAGCACAAGAGCTCCATTTTGCAGGCCTTGCGGAATTATGTTAGGTCTGGCCAAGCCTGGATCTCCTCTGGGAGCTCGTTCCACCAAGTGGGAGCCAGGACAGAGAATGACTTGAGGCCAGACGTGCTTTCTTGGAGCCAGGGATCACCAGCCAGTTGGAGCTGGCTGAGCATAGTGCTCTTTGAGGGGCATAGGCAGAGAGGTGGCGGTCCCTCGGGTATGCTGGGCCCAGCACACATCAAGCACGAGAGGTCCTTTCTCAGCAAGGGTGATGCGTCAAGGATACCCCTGTGCCCGTCTGTTGAAATGCCAGAGATGTCACAGAATCCCCGTGCGCCCGCTCTTGGAATGCAATCACACTGCTTATAAGTCAGCAGAGAAATGGAAAACTAGACAAACTAGACATGTGCAGAGCTATAGAAGCATCCACCACCGAGACTTCCAGAAATGCTTCCAGCATTTTCACCGTATACTAGTGTGCAAACACCAGGTGATAACTTTGTGCTTTCTGAAAGCTGTGTTGTTACTTGCCTTCTGGATACCATATGGAGAGGTCATTGAGAATACGGTCTTTGAATGGGTTCAGCTAAAAGTTACTTTTGATTATTATCTCACGTGGGAGGAAAACACTTATTGGTCCTCTTGATTTGAGCTTCTCTTTAGATACCGCTTCTTGCATCATCGTAGAGGGCGGCTACACGGCCCTTTTTAATTGTGTTTCTTAATTGTGTTTTTTTTTTTTGTTCTCTTATTTTACTGCACTAAATGCTTTCTCAGAAACATTGGTCCTAAATAAAATTATTTAGAAGAACCACAGGTTGCAGCAGAACTTCCTTGTGTCTTTTGGATTCGCAGCCTTAATGGTATTTTGTTGACAATATGTGCCGAGGTTGCGAGAAATGGGAAGAATTAATAGCTTATGCAATTTAGACATATCTGGATTATGATAGTACAATTGTGACTGTCATTTTGGAGCCATGGTTATATAACAAGTTGTCCAATGTCTATGTCCTTATTTATCATTGAAACTAACTTTATTTCAGCAGAAGATTTCATGTGCTTTGTACACTTTTGGCTGATTAAGTTTGTTAAATGCAAAACTGGCAGTCACCTAACTATCCAGATGCTATTTTTCTGCCTATGGGAAGCTTTCAAAGCCTAAGAAAACGTTTCCTGTTTCTTTGCTCTCTTGACAATTGCTTTTTTCTCTTTGTGTCCTTGTCTGTCCTGCATTTGCATCCATTCTTCCTCTCTTGTCCCCCCCCCCTTTTCTTCTTTCTAGTGGGGAAATCTTACCTTTTGCTTGTTAAGCCTGCCCTATAGCAAAGCAGTCACTGAAGCAAGGAGAATTTCTGTGTGAGGGAGTCTTGCTCCGTCTGTGTGCTTCTATACTCTGCGTCTCATAGGACAAAAAAAAAAAAGGAAAGGAAAATGCCGACCGTCTTGCTGCTTCAATGGTAACGTCCAACTTCTTAACTACTAGTACCGTGCAAGTTCAATCAGGAATCCATTTCATTTTTGCTACTGAATTCCAAAACATTGAAAATGCATTAGATTTGGAAGGGGGCATGAACAAAGAGTGAGAATATGCAATATGGGCGGGGTTGGGAATTCTGGAAGAGCCCATGACGGGCAACATGGCTCCTTCATTGAGGCCATCTTCAATGACATGCACGGCAGCCATCTCTCCGTGGTGTTTCCACTTGTCCTGTATAGTACTCTAGGTTGGAATGATGGATGGGTAGTGGATTAGAGGCCTGCCTTGCAGCACGGTTTGGACAAACATCGCTTGTAAGTCCCATCTCGCTGTTTCACTGATGTACCAAACTTTCTGCCTTGAGCAGAGGTTTTTCAGCCATGATTTCTCTCCCTGTGTGATTATCACAGAATGCTCATGCATTGCAAGAGGATTCTGGGGTACATTTTGGAGCATGCGCTCCACATGGGGCAAATGATGGGCCTTGATCCCACATGAACTGAGAGTGCCCTGTGGAGCATGTTTATGTACTTTCCTGCACTTGTGCGTTACTATGACTGAAATGATTAGTCGTGGGAGACAATCTGTCTTTGAGGGACTTTCCTCCTCATGGGGAAGAAGAAGAGTTGGGTTTTATACCCCACTTTTCTCTACTCTACACTTTTCTCTACAGTGGCTTACAATCACCTTCCCTTCCTCTCCCCACAACAGACACCCTGTGCAGTAGGTGAGGCTGAGAGAGCCCTGATATTACTGCTCAGTGAGAACAGCACTATCAAGGCTGTGATGAGCCCAAGGCCACCCAGTTGGCTGCATGTTGGAAGAGCAGGGAATCAAACCTGGCTCACCTAGATTAGAAGCTGCTGCTGCTCTTAACCACTGCACCAGTGGAACTGTGGCTCAGTGGTAGAGAGCATACTTTGCACCCAGAAGGTGTCTGGTTGAATTCCCAGTTTCTACAGCTAGAAAACATCAGGTAGGAGGTGAAACAAGAGATTTCTGCCTCTCAAAGAAAGTAAACAGCATTGAACCTATTAGACCAGGGATGGGTAAACTGTGGCCCTCCAGATGTCCATGGACTACAATTCTCATGAGCCCCTAACAGCAAATGCTGAGGATTGTAGTCCATGGACATCTGGAGGGCCGCAGTTTGTCCACCCCTGTATTAGACTAATGGTCTGACTCCCTACAAGGGCAGTTTTTGTGCACATGTATATTCCGAGGCACCACTACTGATTTCCTCGCAGGGTTGCATAACCACAGAACGTCATGTATGGAAATACAGAACCGTTCTTTTCAGCTTTCCTGCGAATTGGAACACTTTACATCCACTGTCTGGTTTTCCTCTTTGCACAGTATTTGTAGGGTTTTTAATTTAAAAAGGCAGACCAAAGGCCCTGCAGCCCACGAATCCAGGGAACCAGCAGTTTCCGAGTCCCATTTTGAACTCGCTGCGCTTGTCGTGCCTCCCTTATGCTCTGTGTTCTTCTCAGATAACGTTTGTGCAGGAGAAAGGACAAGCAGCAGCTGTTGTAACGCTGGAGCAGAACTTTTCTGTGTGGGATTGGCTGGCTTTGCGCAGTCAACAGTTCGTTCTGCCTGGGCTTGATAGGAGCACAGCTGTTCCTGGAGGCGCAAGTCCAGCTGGCTCTTTTCTAAGAAGAAAGTTCAGCACATGTAACACCGACTTACCAACAAAACTTGGGTTGTCATTTTAAGCCTGTAGAACTTTTTAGTAACCTCAGGTGCTTTGATGGTACAAAAAAAAAAGGGAGAGGAAGGGGGAAATGTTTTAAGTGCATTATGTGCAGGGGTGAAAGCAACAGGTTTCTTATCAGCATGTCTCTTTTGATGAGTTTGAGGCAGACTCTGGGAGGTGCTGCTTCAACCACTTCCTTGTTGTGCTGATGTATTTTTCACCTTTAGAAGCTGAGCATTAACGTACATGTAAAAATAACTGATTTGGGACCTTAAAATGGATAAAATCTCTACTTTTGCTTCAAATCAGTGTGCAAATGCATTTCATTTTGTAGATGGAGTTGTTAGACTTTAAAGTTGGGGAGGGGGGAAATGGAATCTTTTCAGATTTTCTCTCTCCCTACACACTTCTGGGTCTTCTGCATCTCTTGAACAATTATTTTGACTTTGGGGCTTATGGGCAACAGAATATAGATATTTTGGGCAATATCGTGGGTAATATTTTGGGCAATATCGTGGGACTAAACTGTTTTCTGAAAATTTTGAACAGGACCTTTTTAGCCTGCAATCTTGAGCTATTCATTTTGCCTTCTATTCTGCCAAGTTCTGCCTAGGATCAGGGGCGATCTGTGAAGTTCTGGGGCTCTAGGAAAATCCAGGATGGGGTCCTCAGGATCACTACTGGCCACTCACCACACCTGGCCCCTGTCACTGAGAACCAAGTAAGGTTCAAGGGGGTGGCAGGTTACAGTGGATGGATGAGCGATAGGGTTGTGACTGTCCTGCATTGTGCGGGGGGTTGGACTCGATGACCCCGGAGGTCCCTTCCAACTCTATGATTCTAGGGGGAAGCCCTTGTCCTGTATGAAGTGGGTAGGAGCTACTGCTCTTCCCAGAAGCTGACTACTTGGATGGGACATGTATAAGCTACTACCAACACCAAGCCAATGGCCGGAATGCCAGATGGGGCAGACAGGAGCGGCAGCCACCACTGACCTAGCCTCCACTGTTGGTGTCGGGGGTTGCTCCACCTGTGTCTCCCCTCCCTGGAGATCAAAGCCAAATTAAACGTTCAGTGGCAGAGTAGAGTCTGGATACCAAGTCTTCACTGAGCAATTAAAAGTCATGGGCGAGGATGCAGTTTACAGGGGAGATTCAGAGTTGTAGAAGGCCATTCGGGAGTGGTTGCTCCTTACTCCATCAGCCTCCCCCTGCCCCTCTGTTCTGCACTGTTACAAAGCAACACAAGAGTCTTGTCTGCTCCAGGCAGCAACAGGAAGGGGACAGAAATGTGATCAAATAAGTCAGGCTTTCTCAATCAGGGTTTTGTGAAACTCTGGGGTTTCTTGACAGCCCTGGAAGGTTTCCCCAAATGGATGGGCGTTAATTGTTTATATATTTTAAAAATCTGTTAAACACTTATTGGGTGATATGACCATATATAATCATGTTGATCCCTCTCCATGGCCAATGACAGACCTGGAGGGGGGAAGGGGAGGGGCCCTGGGTGGGCGTGTCCACAGCTCTGCTTCCCAACCGTATTCTGTACTATCACGCCACTTCTGGGGTTTCTCAAAGCCTGAAGAATAAAAAAGTTGAGTATGGCTCAAATAAGTCACGGCTACATCATTTTTCATAGCTGTAGGTCTGTCCAAGAAACATCTTTAGGTTATGGTCTGGCGCCCCTGTCTTATCTCCTGTGAAATGAGCCACCCCTTATATGAAGGTAAAACAGGAATCCAGTGGCAGATGAACCAAATTCAGCCAAGCATAAACTTCTGTGAGTCAGAACCTGCTTCATCAGAGTGATATAATGAGCTGTGATTCACAAATTTCATGCTACAATAAATCTTTACGGTATCCCTTCACTCCTGCTTTGTCTTACGGCTACCCGCCTGGCATTATCCTTTCTTCTGCCTAAAATATAGACTAATTCAGTGGTGCTCAGTCAGTGACCCAGGGAATAATGAAAAAAATGGAAACTCTGACAATCTCCCCTGAAAGATGGGTGGCAGCCGATATATACAGCATTTCCCCTCCCATAAGCAGCTCCCACAAATTGCTAAGACTACTCTAGATCTCTTCTGCAGACATTGACGGTGCACTCAACACCATGTCTCCAGAATCTCTGGCAACACGTGAGGATTCCTCTATCAAAAGAATTGCTATAGAAGTTTGGAAACACTCATTTAATAAGATTTGCTTCTGAAACCTGATGCAGCTGCACTATCCCAGGATGCCCCAGTGTGGTGTCAGAAAAGAGGCACGAAGAATCAGAAATCTTTGCCTTTCATAAGTGCTGTCTCGCCTTATCCTGGCTTCGGTTCTGACATGCCTCTTTACATATTTCCATGGCCTTCGCTGAAGCTGCGCTAGGTTTGGCAAGGCTTGCTGTTTACCCAGCTGCAGGTGCAAAAATAATTGGGTCTTATCTAAGGTCTGTGTGAAGGAGCTGCAGTTGGTTTGGTGGGTAGATCCATTGGATCAGGGGTAGTCAACCTGTGGTCCTCCAGATGTTCGTGGACTACAATTCCCATGAGCCCCTGCCAGCAAATGCTGGCAGGGGCTCATGGGAATTGTAGTCCACGAACATCTGGAGGACCACAGGTTGACTACCCCTGCATTTGATCCTACGGTACACAGCTGAGGTGGCGCGCACCATGGCACGGAAGATCAGATAACTCTGTGGCTTCTGTTTATCTCCGAGACGGGGTGCAGTTAAATCTGCAGAATGCTTCTCTTTCCTAAGCAAGAGGCCAGTCCAAGAAGTGTGAGTTGCAGAACTGTCTTGTCTGAAAGATGCTCCTCGGGAAAAGAAGTTTGCTTTGGCTGTTCTAGCTCTTTTCGTATGTCCTGTCACTTAACCAGGGCTCCCAGTTGCAGTACTTTGTCCCCATCTATTTCTACGTCCTGCACTCTAGCTGCTTTCGAACTGCTTGGCTTTTCTGCTTCCTGGCTGGTTTTGCTATATTTATCATGTCTGAAATCGAAGAGATAGGATTTTTGCAAACTGCTGTGAATGCGAATTAGGCGCAAGCCAGCCAACAGGACCAGTTCCCCCAAACAGGTGGCCTTTTCAGCTTGTATACAATCTGCAGCTTCTTTTTTTTTAAATTGCATATGTATATCACAGAATTCAGGGTTCTTAGAGTTAAGGTAAAGGTATCCCCTGTGCAAGTACTGAGTCATGTCTGACCCTTGGGGTGACGCCCTCTAGCGTTTTCATGGCAGGCTCAATACAGGGTGGTTTGACAGTGCCTTCCCCAGTCGTTACTGTTGACCCCCCAGCAAGCTGGGTACTCATTTTACTGACCTCGGAAGGATGGAAGGCTGAGTCAACCTTGAGCCGGCTGCTTGGATCGAACTCCCAGCCTCATGGGCAGAGCCTTACCACTCTGCGCCACAAGAGGCTCTTATTTGTTAGAGTTATTGTCATGTAAATTTTGTATAATTTATTTTGCATACTTTTTTTACAACCATTTCCTGTTCTCACTGAAAGCCAGTTTGGTGTAGTTCTTAGGAGTGTGGACTTCTAATCAGGCATGCCAGGTTCGATTCTGCACTCCCCCACATACAGCCAGCTGGGTGACCTTGGGCTCGCCATGGCACTGATAAAACTCATCTGACCAAGCAGTGATATCAGGGCTCCCTCAGCCTCACCCCCCTCACAGGGTGTCTGTTGTAAATTTCCCAGTTCAGAGATGGCACCCTTCTCTGCAGTCATTTAAGGAAGGCATGGAAACAAGGAATGCAGGAGATGGGATTGAGGACCCTTTCTTCCTAGTGGAGCAGTTTGCAGGATGGGTCTGGGATTGATTTTCCCTTACTTGCCGTGAACTGAGTTTCATGCTGAACTCCACCCCTCCCTGCTCTGGTGAACAAGGGAAAAAGCTACCAGCAATGTGACACCAAGCTGACATCTGAAGGGTGCCAATGTGACAATGTCCACTGGTAGCCATTGATGCCCGGTTGGCTCCCTTTATTTGCATGCGGCTAACCCACTGTGGGATGCTGAAGTCGCTTAGAGTTCAGCCCTAAACCACAGTGTCTGACTATCACACGCTTTTACCTGAAGTATAAAGAAAACTTCTCTGGGGTTGTTAATTCCTTTGCTTGTTCGGCCTCGTCTGGAAATCCGCTCCTTTTCACATGATCACATGGTTCACACACTATTCCCATGTGTGGTCTCTTTTAAAATTGTGATTGAAATATCCACAGATCTCTGCTTCTCCCTTAGGGTCCCCTCTCTGGGAATGGGATGTGTGGGAAGGACGGGATCCACAAGAATTTAATGTTGTGTATTCTTTACCTATCAGGCTTCCTGTCGAAGCGTGGGAAAACAGCTGCCTCCTATTCCCTTGCCTTTAGGCTGGTATAAGCTTCCTTAAATTGGGAGGAGGAGAATGGGAGGGCATGTGAAGCTAGAAAGCAGATAAAATCGGGGAACAAACCAGAATTGTCAGGAGAAAAGTAGAGAACTGAACACTAAAGCCCTTGGGGGAAGCAGAAACAGCTGAACAGCCACATCCCAGAGGCAGGACTGGAATGGATAAACATGACCGACGTCTTGCAGTGTAAGATGAACATGTAAAATGATGAAAGGCCAGCTTTCTGGGGTTTGTCACTTTCTGATGCAACCAAGAAATTGACTCCAGGGCTACTTCTGTGGCTCCCACCCTTCCTTCCTTCCTTCCTTCCTTCCTTCCTTCCTTCCTTCCTTCCTTCCTTCCTTCCTTCCTTCCTTCCTTCCTTCCTTCCTTCCTTCTTTTTCCCTCTCTTTCTCTCTCCCTTCCTTCCCTCTCTCTTTCCCTCTCTCTCTCTCTCTCTCTCTCTTTCTCTCTCCCTTCCTTCCTTCCTTCCTTCCTTCCTTCCTTCCTTCCTTCCTTCCTTCCTTCCTTCCTTCCTTCCTTTTCCTATCCAGCTGCAGAAACTGGGGGAAGGTGCAAGTGGGATCTCTTTCCCAACCATGGTGTGGGGGCAGTAAAAGCAGTGCAAGGGTGATTTTCAGTGGGAAGCGGGGCAAGAGGAAAGGGCTAAGAAGCCCCTGGAGCTGCAGCCCCCTCCTGCCTGGCCGTTCAGATTGCAGCCTAAGCATTTGGATTGTATGGAAGAAAGAGAAACAGCCTCAGCAGTTATGCCCTTTCAAGCCCGTTGATACCAGTGGTCTTAGAAGGGGGTAACTCTTTATAGCTGCAGTGAAAGTCCCTAAAAAGAACAATGGAGCTATAACATGTAAGTTCTACTGTGAGCTTGCAGTCAAGATGCCTCAATATTTCTGAATTCTTCGGCCAGTTCTGCATGTTTAGTATTTTTTTTTCTGGAGTGTCCATCTAGCTTTTTAAAAAAAATCATTTGGATGTGTGCAGACAGAATAACAGGCTGTTGCAACTGCAGCCTAGACTTGCAGGATAAAAGAGTCTGGTATACTCTTTGCACAGAGGAATTTCTCTTAAGACTTTCAGCACCATAAAATAATTACTGCATAAATGAGGACAGAACTTCCTTCTCGGTTCCCACCTGGCATTTTCAGTACTAATTACCTGTGAGCTAGAGTTAACTATCGACCTGAATGATGGCTTTACGGTGTCATTTATATCCTTATCTGATCCCAGCCAAGGAAGGAATAGAGTAGCCATCTGTCTGCTCAGAACGAAAAACAGGAGGTAACCTGCCTCTCTTCTAATGATATATTAGATGCTGTGATGGTAGTGGACTAGTTGGTTGCTTTTGCAGGGCTGCTGGGGGACATGTCGGGCTGTTCAGAAACAACCATTCTGCAGGCCCATGTTAAGCTATACTTTTTTGTCAAGCAACCACAGGCAGCGGGATTATTTCCCCTACCCAAAATGTTAGGTGTACGGGTAGGTTGTGTACTTGAGCTAAACTTCACCCATGGCAAACTAATCCTTTGACTGTGCCACCATGTGTGCCATTATTTTCCCCTTTACACTTTTAATACAATAAGAGAGCTAGCTTGGTGTAGTGGTTAAAAGCAGTGGCCTCTAATCTGGAGAGATGGGTTTCAACCATTCCTCCACATGCAGCCGGCTGGGGGACCTTAGGCTCGTCACAGTCATTGTAGTGCTGTTCTCACAGAGCAGTTCTGTCAGGACTCTCTCAGCCCCACCTTAACAGGGTGTGTGTAGTGGGGAGAGGAAAGGAAGGTGATTGTAAGCTGCTTTGAAATGCCTCCAGGTGGTGAAAAAGCAGGGTATAAAAACCAACTCTTCTTCTCAACATGGATAAAGCCAGGAATCCAGAACCACTGGTCCGAATATCTTCAATTACTGTAGATTCAAATGGGTAGCCGTGTTGGTCTGAAATAGCACAATAAAATCAGAATCCAGTAGTACCTTTAAGACCAACAAAGATTTATTCAGGGCGTGAGCTTTTGAGTGCAAGCTCTCCTCGTCATGTAAGGAGTTCATAGTCTGAGGAAGAGTGCTTGCACTCGAAAGCTCACGCCCTGAATAAATCTTTGTTGGTCTTAAAGGTGCTTCTGGACTCTGGTTCAATTACTGTGTTCCCAGGACAGAGAAGGTTCAGTCTAGAGCTAGTAGCTCACTCTGTAAATCATATATCTGGCTAGAAATTTGTCTACTTACTTGAATTATTGGTAGTGGTGGTATTTTAACACTCATTGGGTGTCCTGTGACTCAGCTAATTTTCAAGTATCTGATCTACTTGACGCGGGGTGGGTGTGGGATCTGAATCCCCACCTGCTTTGCACATACTGAAATGTTCAGGAAGCTGAGAGGTCTAAAGGAGCCGTCACCTCGTGTAAGGATAATACAGGAAACCTTGCAACAATAGTGTCTTGTTGCATATGTTTATAGCATGTGGCATAGGACAATTGGTGCACCAGCAAGCTTTCTGCTGCATTGTGGCTCAGATCTTTTGAAAGGGCCATGTAGTTCCTTAAGAGAAGATATAATGATAAGGTGACCAGATTTTAACATTGGTAAAGTGGAACACCATTGACCGGGGGGGAAGAGGTCTTGATTAAAAATTTGGTCTATATGGAGCAACAAAAAGTTTCATAGAATGCAAACATAGTATTGTAAAAAAATTATATATATTTGGAGCAGCATGCAGGAATGAAATAGAAGAGCTGGGTTTTTAATACTCTGCTTTTCACTACCTGAGGGAGTCCCAAAGGGGCTTGCAGACACCTTTCCCTTCCTCTCCTCACAACAGACACCCTGTGAGGTAGAGGGGGCTGAGAGAGCCCTAGGAAAACTCCTCTCTGAGAACAGCTCTAAGAGAACTGTGACTAGCTCAAGGTCACCCGGCTAGCTGTATGTGGAGAAGCAGGGAGTCAAACTTGGTTGGTTCACCTTAGAGTCTGCTGCTCTTAATCACTACACCATGCTGGCTTTCAAGCCTCAATATTTACGAATGAGCACAGTGGGTCGCGAAAAGCCACATTTGCCTTTACCATCAGCCGAAAGATGCATGTCCTGTGCACTACTCCACCAAGAACCCCTGCACAATAATATATAATAATAAATATATGAGTGGCTGTAGAGAAGGGCGTATGTAGGGGTTGCCGTGGAAGGGCTTGGCCCTTTGCTTCTGTCCCTGGCATGAGGCCTGCAGGGCAGAAAAGCTAGCAGCTCCTGGAGATTTGTTGGAGGAGCCTGGGAAGGACAGAGACTCTGCCGGGGTATGGTGCCATGGGGTCCACCCGCCAAAGCATACACTTGCTCAACTGGTCTCCATCCTATGGAGATGAGCTGTCATTCCACTGATCCCCAGGTCCCACCTGGAGGCAGGAATCCTTACGTGTCCTTGCACTACCAAATGTACGGCAGGTGCAACCCTCCCGTGTCGTGCTATTTTTCTTCCCTTTCTTTCTTTGACACTTTTGGGAAAAATCACCCCCAGTTAGCTGACAGATTAGGGAGAGACCGGTTGATTTACCAAATCTGACTTGAAATGAATGTTCCTGTATTATTCTAGGGCACTGATTCTAGGGGACTGATGGTCAGTGTCTCAGAAGCCACACAGGGCTCCTTAATAGGCCACCTGTGTCTCTTCAGAGCACCATGTGGCGCCTGCCCCATGTTTCAAAAAGCTGGGCCAGGCCATCCCCCATTAAAGTCTCTGTCCTCCCCCAAATCTCCAGGAGTTGGCAACTTTAATCCCCACCCCGTCCCGTGTTCCAGTCTATGTAAGTGTCCAACTGAAGGCCTGTGAGGAAAGCAAAAACAGCGATATTTGGCTTATGCCAGACAGCAAAACAAACGTCCTCTTTACATGCTCGCATTGCTGCCTGTGAAGGCTTGGGGCTTCAGTGGATGAGCAAAATGTCAGATGGGTTCCACTTTAGGTGCTGAATCGCTCTTCTTTTTCTCGCGTCAGGGAGGAGAAGAAACATTCAATCGCGCCAAACTTCTGAACGTCGGCTTCAAAGAAGCTTTGAAAGAATACGATTACAACTGCTTTGTGTTTAGCGATGTCGATCTCATCCCTATGGATGACAGGAATACCTACAAGTGTTATGACCAGCCCAGACACCTCTCCGTGTCCATGGACAAGTTTGGATTTCGGTAAGAGATCGGTCGGTAATGTTTATTTGACACACGGTCAAGGGTATTTGTTGACATGAACGTTGGATTAATAATGGGGGGCCTTGCTCAGATGGGTCTCCCCAGCAAGGTGTGTAGGAAGAAGTCAGGTAGAGTGGGGGCACAGAAAGAAGGGGGTACAGCAAGGATTTCAGAGAGAAGAGCACCAGAGGAATCGCTTCTGCCTGTGGAAACACCAACTAAGAGACTGCTGAAGACAGAATCATTGAAATTTAGGGTATGGCAGGAGGTAGTCAGAAGAGAACGGGAAACTGTATCAAAGGCTGCAGAAAAATGGTTGGAGAGAGGAGAGCCCTTCTGATTTGGCAGGGAGGAATTGGTCAATGGGCTTTTTCTTTCTACAGTTGATTAGAAAGGTGATCATATTATGTCGCTTGAGACAAATCTATAATCCCTCTGTGGTCATTATTGTCTACTCCGGGATTTCTCAACCAGGATTTCATGAAACCCTAGGGTTTCCTGACGAGCCTAGATGGGTTCTTGAATGGGTGGGAATTTGTGAAACATTTCTTGGGTGAAATGATCAGATGTGGTCATGGTGACCCACCGACCCCTCCCCAAATGGCCAATGATGGGCATGGAGGGAGTGGGAAGAGGAGGGACCCCAGGTGGGCATGTACACAGCTTTGTTTCCTAACCATATTCTGTATGATCCACCACTTCTGGGATTTCTCGAAGCTTGAAGCGTGATTCAGGGGGTTTCTCAATGGTAAAAATTGAGAAAGGCTGGTCTACTCTGACTGGCAGAGGTTCCCAGTTAGGAGTCTTTCACCTTAATCTACTATCTGATCCTTTTCACTGAAGATGTCAGGAACTGAGCCTGTGACTTTCTTCCGCAGTAATGGGTGGGGTTGCCAGATCCGGCAGACCAGCAGGCAGGGATAGGGGACTTACCAGGAGCAGGGAGGGAAGAAACAGTAAATAAATGTGTTGTTGCTACATCACCCTGAAGTGACATGGGCATGTCAGTGATGCTCTATTTTTTGGGTGAAACTCTCTGGTGGAATTAGTTTCTCTGAAACACCTGAATCGCTGTTCTTCTACATCAGGGGCAGCCAAACTATGGTTCTGCAGATGCCCATGGACTACGATTATCATGAGCCCCTGCCAGCATGAGGCAGGGACATCTGGAGAGCCACAGTTTGGCCACCCTTGCTCTACATTGATAAGACCCCCCCAAAAAAAGAAAAACAGCATTGCAGCTGTACGGGAGGGGTTTCACACTCCTTGCCTCTAACATCCTGCAACATGCTTGATTTCTGGGTGTGACCATGAACTCCGCTCGATTGAAAGCTGTCTAAAAGCTGTGTGGGTAAATCAAGTTGCATTGGTACCGCAGCCTCAAGGGGTAGACAAGGGGTGTGATGTCCCACATCAAGTACACCCCTGCATTTCCACTTCCTCTTTCAGAATAGTTTCAGCGCTAAAAGGCATTGTGGCTGACTGAAAATGATCAGAGTTTCACGGCAGGCAGAGGGGTGTTATTGGGCATCTCTTGAAATTCCTGATGTCATGTTTGTTTGCATTACTTTAGTTCACTGCTTGTTGCTAGTGGTTCACTCCTCTTGACCTTCTGAATGGCCTCCCTGTCTCTCTTCCAGCTTACCTTATAATCAGTATTTTGGAGGTGTGTCTGCCTTGAGCAAGGAGCAGTTTGAAAAGATCAACGGGTTTCCCAATAACTATTGGGGTTGGGGAGGTGAAGACGATGACATTTATAACAGGTAAGACTTTTCTGACCTGCGTTTGCTGCTTAGCGGAGCTTGTTTTTCCAGCCGAAAGCCGGACGTGCCATTTGGATGCAATACTTTTCTAGCACTTCTTGTCCTGTAAGCCAATTGCCTTGAAGTTGTCTTCCATGAAGCATTCAGAGAATCCTGTCATCTGCTTCCCATCCATCTGGGACTCTCCTTCCTGTTACGGTAGCCATCTACCTTAGCCTCCTTGCATCCCTCTAGGCCAGCCTTTCTCAATTTGTTTACCATTGAGAAACCCCTGTAATGCAATTCAGCAACAGCGTTGAATAAACAACGACAGCACTGGTGTAACTGGACACAATGATCCCATCGGTCGGTCAGTTTGTGGGGAGGGGGCTTGGGGGGGCTTGGTGGATGTTGTTGATTTGGCTGGCCTCCGCTAAAAGCCTGGCAGAAGAGCTCCGTTTTGCAGGCCCTGCAGAACTGTGCTAGCTCCATCAGGGCCCCGGTTTTAAAGGGAAACGTAGTTGTCTAAAAAGTGCCGTGAGCCTGCAGGCAGACACGCAGGGTGATCTTTGTCTCCCACATGCCTCTTCAATTGCCAGAACAGCTCCTCCTGGCCATTTTGGCACTGGAAAAGGATATTAAGGGGACAGATTGCTTGGGGCTGCTGCAGCTCAGCCTCGTGGCAGTATTTTTAAACGGCTACCTTCTAAAGTGACGTCTGCACTCACAGGTTGGACTTGTGGCTGCCACAACATGCTGTCCCTAACCTAGGCAGAATTCCCTTGTATACAAAGGGATGGCCTAACCTGGACCAGCACAGCTGCCATTTTGGCCCCTGTGCTTCCTTTTGCAACAATTACGAAGAGCTCAACCAGCCAGTCATTTCAGCAGCAATCTAAACTGCAAATTTTAGTCTTCTGTGGCTTGGGTCCAGAAGGGACCTGGATTGTTGCCTATGTACGGTCTCCCTTTTCTTGCTGGCTCTCACTCAGACCAAGCTGGCTGAAGATCCAGGCCTTGAGCCCGATGCTCTGCCTTGCGCGGGGTCACTGTTTTTGTTGTCTCTTCAGCTGCCGCTCTTGGAGTTGGAGTCCAAACAAGAGTCCAGTTTCCCACCGTCAGGGTCAGACCTTTGGCAGCAGGATGTTGTCCTTAATGTTCCTGGAAAAACTTGTTTTCTCAGCGCTTGCTAGGAAAGCTGCAAAAGCCTGGAGAGGAAAACCCAGGAAAATTCAGGCCCAGGGGCAGGGGGGTTGTCTTCTCTTCCTCCCCCCCCCTCCCCCCCAACAACATTTTGAAAGGAACGGTACATTAAACAAAGCCTGCTTTAAAATATTTTCACTTTTGCAATGAGGGAAATGGTTTTGAAGGCAAGGTTTTATGTACTCAGAAGGTTGGTATGTAGAGTTGCATGTAAGACAGTAACGATTCCGGTGTGTAGTGTGTGTATACACACAGGATGGGGCTATTCATGACTACTAGTCACAATGGCTATTAGTGATTAGCAGTGTCTACTCCCTCGAGTATCAGAGGCAGAACACCTCTTTAGATCTGTTGGCGTGAAGCATGGGCAGGAAGATGCTCCTCCCGAATTCACCAAGTCATCGGAGGAAGTGTGCCTGCGCACTAAAGCACATGCCTTGAATAAAACTTTGTTGGTCTTCAAGGTGCCCCTGGACTCCAACTTTGTTCTGCTTCTTAAGACCAACACGGCTACCCACCTGAAAACTAACCTCCCTCCAGTTTTGTTTTGTTACAATCAGGACTTCGGTCTGGCAAAAAAAACAGTGTATATTTATATTTCCGCCTGAAAGGAGAATGACGCTATTTAAAATAGTGTGCGGCTCGAGACGCAGCAGCCTCTCAATCTGTTTTGTGTTTGCAGACTGATTCTCAAAAGCATGAGGATCTCTCGCCCAGATGCTACCATTGGGAAATGCAGGATGATTCACCACTCAAGAGACAACAAAAATGAGCCCAACCCACAGAGGTAAGCTCTCCTGACTACAGGTGCACAGCCATTTCCAGAGAGCCATATTCTCTTTCTGCTCTGTTTGCTTTCCCTTCCTGAAACACATCTGACTGCAAAAGAAACCTTTTATCCAAATACAAGTACAGAACATGTCAGCAACGCACTGAGCTGCCCTTTCATTTTCGATTTTAACATTGCACTCTACCATGTGTTACCTGAATTGGTTGTGTCAGGAGGACATGTGCCAAGTTTGGGGAATGGCTTGCGAGAGGTCAGGTAACTTTAAAAGATCCAAATGCCTATGTATACCAGGTAATTGAGAGCCAGCTTGGTGTAGTGGTTAGGAATGCGGACTTCCATTCTGGCAAGCTGGGTTTGAATCTGCACTCCCCCACATGCAGCCAGCTGGGTGGCCTTGGACTTGCCACAGCACTGATAAAGCTGTTCTGACCGAGCAGGAATATCAGGGCTCTCTCATCCTCACCCACCCCACAGGGTGTCTGTTGTGGGGAGAGGAAAGGGAAGACGACTGTAAGCCACTTTGAGACTCCTTCGGGTAGAGAAAAGCACCATATAAGAACCAACTCTTCTTGTAATTGCATCCTGTGAACTCGAGGCAGACAACAGATATACAAGGATTAAACAAACAGTCTTTATTTAACATAGACAAACATATAACAATTACACTATCAATCTAACAGATGAGGAAATAAAGGAATGAAAGGAAAAGAGTCTGGGATAGAGAGACAATGGAAGGATAATTATTAGTTCCTGAAGAGGCAGAGACAGTGACAACACGAAGTCTAGCAACATGTCAGGCTCTGGACCATAAAATTGTTGGAAGGGTCCTCCAGAGTCATCTAGTCCAATCCCATGCACAATGCAGGAACTCACAACTGCCTGCCCACCCACAGTGACCCCAATTTCATGACCAACTGATGCCCCCCAACAAAAATCTCCAGGATCCAGTCTGGCCTGGAGGAAATTCACCTACCATCCCACAGTGGCGATCAGCAATTCCCTGGATATGCAAGGAAAGGCCACGAGACAAATACCAGCACATCCCCTCCTTCCTGGCCCACCCACTCACAATCTGCCTAAGTTCATGAAATCAGCATTTCTGTCAGATGATTCTAGCCTCTGCTTTAAAACTTCCAAAGAAGGAAAACCCACCACCTCCCGAGAAAGCCTGTTCCACTGAAGGACCCCTCTAACTGTCAGGATCCAAGGTTCCAGAGTTGGCAAAGTGGCTTGCCGGAACAGGGGCTTTTATACCCTGATCGAGGGTGGTGTGTGCTAGAGATTGCACGTTCACTGGGTGGCTGTCCTGGGGCTGAGTCAGTGAGTAAAATGGGTGCAAATGTCTCAGGTGACAGGTGCGGGTGGGCCTTGATGGCGCTGAAGAAAGGTACAATGGGACATTTCCAGGTGTCTCAAGAGACTAGCTAGCTGGGTGGAGGGAAATTCCCTCCTGGCGGAATGGCTTAGGTTGAGCAACAGGCGTGAAGACAAAGAAGTTGGGCAAGACCTCTCAGGTGCAAGGGACTCTGCTGGCTACTGGATTATGGACTGGGGGAAGAATGAATTCAGAGCACAAGGGTCACAGCTATCAGGTCAGACCAGTGAAAATGGAGTCGGGCCAGACCCTAATCCTGGCTAACTAGAGACTCTGGCTTTGACATAAGCCTAGACTGGTAGAGGAGACCACGGGTCGTTGGGCACTGTGTGCCAATCTAACGATGAGGGGTTCCATCATATATAACACATGTGCCCTGAGTTGGGTGGCCCAGGATAGCCTGACCTCGTCGGAGCTCGGAAACTCAGCAGGGTCAGTTCTGCTTAGCATTTAGATGGGAGACCACCAGAGAAGTCCAGGGGTGCCAGTTCTGTAGAGGCGGGCCACGGAAAACCACCTTTGAGCATCTCTTGCCTTGAAAAGCCTTAAGGGGTGCCATAAATCCACTGTGATTTGAAAGCACTTTCTTTACATACACATGTTTTTTCTCCAATTTTTTAACATTGAGAAACCCCTGAAATATTTATCAGGCATTGAGAAACCCCAGAAGTGGTGCGATTGTGCAGAATATGGTTGGGAAGCATACCTATGTGCACCCACCTGGGGCCCTTCCCTTTCCACCCCCTCCAGGCCCATCGTTGCTCACTGGGTGACTTTGGGCCAGTCACATTCTCTTAGCCTAATCTACTTCACAGGGTTGTTGTGAGGACAAAATGGAGCCATGGAGCGCTTTGGGCCTCCATACAAATGAAGTCAATAAACAAATAAATCTGGAACACTTGAATGTTTATGTTCCATGTTTAAACTGATGGATTCTGTCGCAGTATCATCCCATAGATTCCAGGTTGGTCTTCTGCGGGAGTCCCTAACATTTTGTGTCCAAATTTGAACATGGGAGTATATAAAACATTTGTTTTTATTCTTGGCGGAGTGTGTGGAGGGGAGAGACTGAGCAGAGTGGTTGCTAGTTGATTTCCCAGCACTGAAAATCTCTTTTCTGCCCACAGGTTTAACCAAATTGCTCACACAAGGGAGACAATGAGTTTGGATGGCTTAAACAGTCTGTCCTACACGGTCTTAAAAACTGAACATTTGCCTTTGTATACCAAAATCACAGTGGATGTTGGATCGCCAAAAAGCTAGTACAGAGAGAAGTCACAGAAGACTTGGAAAACATAACCAGGAACAATTCGTCCTGTCGGTTTTACGCGTCCCCTTTTTATTACGATGGACATCAGAAAAGATGCCCTTCCGAGGTGTTTTATGTTTGCTGGACAAGCAAGATTTTTAATCCCTCCATTTTGTTGCATATACAACTTTCTGTCTATTTTCTCCTTTATAAATTTAGAAACTGTACATAAAAGTTTGAAATTAAGTCATTTTTGAGGGAACTGGGGAAAAGACAGGCACAGTGTGCTGAAATTAATGGGGACTATTCTTAGGTGAACTTCCCATTCATTTTGCTACAGCTTGCATGGGAGACCTTCCAGGTGGGGTTTGTCCCCATGCCTATGCGCTACCATACTCTCCATTGTTGCCCACAGCTGGGAAAAATTGATGCTTCTTACAGTGCTGTTTCCCCCCCCCCCCCGCCCTTTTTCACATCACGATCTTCTGTGGACATTTTTTTAAACATTCAAAGTCAAGCACTTAAGTGCTAACTGGCGGCATCTCAGTGTTGCTGCTATAGCGCCGAAGTGCTGTGGGAGGGGTGGCCAAACTGGCTCGCTAGATGTCGAACTCCAATTCCCATAAGTCCTTGCCAAATGGCCATGCTGGCCGAGGCTTATGGGAATTGTAGTCCATGGACATCTGGAGAGCCGCAGTTCCGACCATCCCTGGTTTAGAGCTATAGCACTTAACTTGGAATGTTAAAAAAAAAACTCCACAGAGGATTGCAGAGTGAAAAAGGGAAGGGCAGGAGAAGCATCACTGTTTGAAATGGCTATAGCGCTTCTGAGGCAGCTCATGAGCAGAAAGAAATGTGCTTCATGAAACCCTCATCCCTGTATTGGTTTTGCTCTAATTCAGGCCAACAGCAAGTAATATCTGGTTAAGAAAGATAATGTGAAAATCTTGATCGTGTTTTCCATCATCTTAGGCCCAGCTCGTTCCACTCCCCCCTTGCCATTAAAATTTTAAAACTGGGTTAAGATTTAGGAAAATGTCAGTGCTTTAGTTACAGTTTGAAGGACTGGAGAATGCTGCTACTGTTGTGTTGAGTTTACGTACTTTGATAGATGTGTGTGCGCATGTGTGTATATATAAATGCACGCATGTACACACACACACAAAAAGGCCTCTTTGCTGAAAAATGAATGTTATAGTGAAAAAATTAACTTCCACGGTGATAGTCACACATTAACAGGGGTGACCTGCATCACTTCTGATTGGGTCATGCATTATGTTACATCACAGCAAGTAGTTTGACTCTTGTTTGTTTGGGACACGAGCAGCCAAGTGGTGGCTCTCCAGATATCCATGGACTACAGTCACCATGAGCACCTGCCTGCATGGTGTCTACAGGGTCTCATGGTAATTGTAGTCCATGGAGATCTGGAGAGTCAGAGTTTGGCCACTCCTGGTTTAGAACATGGATGGTTCCTTCCAAAAGCCATTCCTGCAGACAAGACTTGAAGTACCGACATTTCCTCCTGTCATCCTCATGATTCCTCCTTCAGCGGAACAATGTTTTTTAGAAGGGAAAAAGCTGTCAACTTGGCTGCGGTTCCCACTCCTGCCATTTGTAGAAGGGAGTTCTTGGATGTTCCCTAAAAGCAGAGCAGAGCGACCTGCTGTGTGAACAACTATCAATTGTAGCTTTGCTCTTGTAGCAGAGGAAGGATTCTGCCCGTCTTCAAGGCGGTCCCCTTGTGGAAATGATTGACAAGCCACTGGGTCAGCCGTGTTCAGGACTGTAATGGTCGTCTGCAGCCGTGGTCATCTGCCCAAAAGCTTCATGGCATTCCCAGTTTGGACTTTCTTACCGTGCAAGAAGAAGTGCATCGACACGGTCTCTAAGACTAGCAGGTACAAAGTTGGCCAAAGATTTCACATGCCGACGCCATACTGTTCCATTTGTAGCCAGTGGTGCTCGCGTGGAACTGACCTACGGGGCAAGGTTGCAGGGTACAAATAAACGAGATAGCTTCAAGGTTCGGGGTGCATTGGGGTGCATTTTGCAAGCACGCCAGGAAACCTTGGATGGAAGCAGAGAGTAGGGAGGATTCGAATCCACCTCCTTTTCATTCCCTTTGGTTCCCCTCTGTGGTTTATAGTCGAGCAGGTAAACCAATGAGTAGCAATGCATTCCACCACTGAGGTCAAGAGTTACGCAGTTGCTCAGTGAAGCCCTTTTAGTTTCTGTCCCTGAGCTGCATAAATATTCTGCCTAGCACAAGGATGGTAATATTTCCCAATCCCTTTTAAGTCTGAACGTCAAGTTGCCTTTTGCTCTGTGTTGTTACCTCCTCTTGCCGAGGGACAGCAAATAGCAAGCAACTGTGGGCACAAACCGTGGCCCATCTTTGTGTTTTCTTCAGGTATGTTTTGCTACCATTTAAGCCTAAATATTGTGTCAACGTCAAAGAGAAAAATGTTTTTCTTGCCGTGTGTTTCTGTAAAACTTGAATTCGTTGTTGTCGTTTTTTGTTCTGTGTTAAACAAGATATTATGGGTGGGGGGAAGTGTGTATTTATTGCACCATACAACAACACCTGTCAGTGTAAAGTGCAAACCAAATAATGTTGAAACCCGACCGAAATGGGTGGTTTATGCCTTGTCTTCTGCAGAAACCACCCCTGTGGTTATACATTCTTTTGCTTAGCAGTCGCTTAAAAGGGTAACACAAAGATGCCTTTTCTTATGTCTGTGGAGATTGAGCCAGCATATCCAGGTATTAACTGTTTTAGTTGTTCCTTTTTAATCAGAATTAGAATCTTTGAAACCAGGGACTGTTTGCATGGCCTGTTCTCCCAGTTTCCCCAGACTTCTTCCTGGAGAAAAGTTGCAATGTTGTTATATGATCGGCTTAGAAGCCTCAAAATTCTTCTTTGGTTCTTAAATTCTTATTTTAAAAAAAAAGTTCTTGTATTTTGTTTTCCAGTGGGCTTCCAATAGTCTCCCTTTCAAAAGACTGGCAATCCCCTATTTCAGCCCTGTCTGTAGCAAGCCGTTTGCCAGTCCGCACTTATAAAATACATGAAGGAGAAGAGATAGAGGTGTCAATCACAGCTCTCTCAGGCCCCCCTTACTGTAGCAGTACAAGCTACGTCCCCTCCAGAAAGTGCCTTAGAGGAACACGGTTGCCGTGTTCCCCACAAATTTCACCTCAGGTTGCACCATCCGAAAGATCTCGCCTTAATTCCACTCACCAAATCTTATTTTAAAAGGCTGCAAGGTTCTTCTGCCCCCAGCTCTTTCCCCAAAGCATCTAGCCTTTTCCATTGTAGTTCTCCAGGAATCTGTGCCAAAGGAAAGCACCTACAATTGATCTGGATAAACTGAGGGAAGGCACTCGGTGGTCAAACATGGGACTGCATGATGGCAGGTCAGCCACAGAGGAAATCTTTCCAGCTCTTCTGAAGAAGCTTTGGCTCTGGAGTGCTCATTCTACGGAGATCTCTTTTTCCACCCTAAGGGTCACATGACCGAGGTAGGATGAGCACTCCTCCCCTGAGTTCTCCTCCTCTTGCTACCGTGAGGAGAGGATGTGTTTCTAAGCTGCTGCTTCATGGGGCTTCAGGAAGAAGACGAGGCTTTTCCATGGAGAACAGTAAAGACGTAGGATGGCGTTATTTAAGATTCGGAGGGACAGGTCCACCATTGGCAGAAGGACCTCCATTTGGTCGCCTTAGCAAGAAATAATCAAATGACAGCCGAA
The DNA here is from genome assembly GCF_049243985.1 of Paroedura picta. Classification (NCBI taxonomy): domain Eukaryota; kingdom Metazoa; phylum Chordata; class Lepidosauria; order Squamata; family Gekkonidae; genus Paroedura; species Paroedura picta. The sequence goes on from NC_135375.1 coordinate 95,370,893, forward strand.
TTAAGCTTGGTTCCCTTTCAAAGCTTTATATTGTCTAGAGGTTTTATGGTTGAGCAAACCTCTGGTGAAACAAGGGGATACCGGAACCTTGTCCAGCATTGTTTGGTGGAAATATTTGTGTAGCGTTGCTTGTTGGAAACACTTTTTTCTGAATAATTTCTTCTGGATTATATTCGTGAAATACCATGGTATCAAGATTTAAACAGGAAATAAACAAAACTTGGCCATGCACCGATCATTGGTGCTTTTCTATTTAAGAAGTGCAGGGAATGCGGAGCAAAAATGGCCCAAAATGATGGTGATCATTCCTCATGCCTCCTATGTCTCTGAGAGGGCCACAGTGCAGCCACATGCCCAGCTTGTAGATGCTTTACTCCTAATGCATGTGTGGGGAGACTGGCAAGACTTAAAGCTGCACTTTGGGAGAAAGCTCAGGGCACCCGTATCTCTGCGGTTAAAAAAAAAAGATGCCTAAAAAGATAAAGGTGAAAGAACCTATTTGGTGACTTTGACACCAATACCCTAGTTATCAGAGCTGCAAACTCAAGTTTCCACCCCAAGATCAGTGTCAGCTTTTTAAAAGGACTAAAAAGAAAGCCAAGCATGCCACAGTCCTCCTGGATTGCCATCAAGTTCAAGCTCCCCTTGGAATCCATTATCTTCATCAGCATGGACTCATAGCCCACCCACTGGAGGTCATCAATCCTCCTAAGCACTGATATTAACAATCTTCAAATCAAAGTCCTCCCCGCCCAGTGCCACAATTCTCCAGTGGGGCTCGATGTCAACTCATTTGGTGTCGAAAGACAGCCCCATCACTCGAAAGGTTATCAAGGATCCCAGATTCCTTGGAAGATGAGGTTTTCAAGCTGCCTTCCATGGCAACCAGAAGCACAGCCACCAAATTAGTGAACATTTCAGCAAAATCGATGGGGCCCATTTCCATTCAGGATGCCACCACAGCGGACACAGTGAGCACATGTTCCATACCCACGGCAACCTGTAAAATCATCTACAGGACCCAGAAAGGACCACCAGCACTAATAGCACTCTGCCAGGGGTTTCCGCCATCATGATTCCCCTCAATAAAGACAGCAGAAGACTGATCTGTTGGGAAGGAAGATCTCCTCCTCCAAGGCTATGGGTCTGAAGGTGTCTAATTTCACAGTGGTCATGGGTCACTATTAAATGCTACAATGGGAAAAGATGTCACAGTTCCTCAAGCTGCTGCCTGTTGATAAGCAGAAGGTGGCTAATATGGACATTGCTGAGGAACAAAAATTAGGGAAACAGTTCAATGCTGAAAAGCATGGAGCAGATCTTTGGCCTTGTCATACTGAGATATTGCCGGTTATGCTCCTCACCCTTTCACTCAATGCAAGAGCGGAAATAATCTATTTGACGGTCAAGCCAGGGTAGAAACCCCCTAGGGACCAATACTAACTAGGTTCCCATCAGAGGTTTTTGGGTGGGTTATCCAAGTTCTTTTATAAGTGATGAAAAGTTACTGTTGATGATTTTGTGTTGTCCATAATAAAGAGATTATTTTTTGGATTTCAAATCACTACCTCTGCTTGAATTCCCTTCAGCCCAGTCCCCCTTTCTACCTTAGGAGGTCTCCACTCTATTTACCAAGCTCATCCCTGAGGAACAATCAAAGGGCTTCTATCTAGATATTTCACCATTGACAAAAATGTGGAGGCAAGAGGCTCATTTTTGACCTAAGATCCCTGAATAAACATCTGAATGTCCCCAAGTTCAAGATGTTATCCATAAAGTAGGTGATGTCCTTTATAGCTCCCAACTTTGATTCACCTCACCAGACTTCGTGTACTTCTATGTTTTGATACACAAGAACAGTAGGATGTACTTGAGGTTCAAGTATTCAGGGTCCACGTAGAGTCCACAGTGCTTTGCAACAACACTGACCTAGAGTATTTTATCAGATGTGTTCCAGAGATGATATTTCATCTGAGGTTAAGTTGTACTTTGGAGCCTTACTGGATAATTGGCTCTCCATCAGTGACTCCCCAGAAAGGCTGGTCAGGAACTTGAGCTTCACTCTGCACACTACCCAATCATCGGGGAAGGGGGGGATTTGGCAAACAGTGAGAAATCCCACCTCACTCCCATTCAATGTGTCAACATTGGAGCCTCTTTAGATTTCTTTAGATTTTATATATGCTCTTGATGGGTGAACTTCTCGATTGCCCCTATTTGAAACGTAAAACAGACCAGAAGAAACTCTACTGCTGATCTATCGCTGACATAATACAACTTCTAACTCTGCAAATCCGGAGGCCTCAATGTCTCAAAATTAGCACTTTTTGAAATTTAAATTGATGGCTCTTCTTATGGAGTCCTTTTAATTCCAAGTAAGGCATAAAATTATCTGCAAACATTGCAATATTTGTAACATTATATGGACTATACAAACAGCTTTATGTTACACTTCATAAATAGCGTTGTCTTTTGTTTGTGTGTGTGAGAGAGAGAGAGTGAAGACCAGGTCAAATTGCCATAGAAAGCACATTTGATTGTTTGAGAGCGCCTTAGCCCTCAGCATCAAAAGATAAATTTTAAACGTGCCTTAAAATAGACGTGTGAGAGAGGAGGAGAGGAATTTTCCACAGAACAGGATGAGATAAAACGTCTCAGAGTTGCTGCATTACAAATAATAAGCTTTTTCTTAAAGACAAAACTCAAAATGTCTCTATGCTTGTACTTTTAATTGCCTCCCCTCCATGATTTCTTCATAAAGATTAACATGCATTTTGGTTTAACTGTGAAATTTTATGGAGTGAATGAAACCCGATTCTCTTTCACTCAGGAACATTTTTATTCAGGCACTGTTATTAAAAAGTGAAATGCTCACAGGGAAACGTGGGGTATGGTTGTTTCTCAGACAGGATTAGCTGTTGGAGCTAAAATTAGGACCTGCTGTGGTATTAATTTGTGACCTTTTCTGTGCTGGACAGGACCATCAGTAAGCCAAGGGCTATGCTTGGTATAGTTTTACTTCTTGTTACCAACATCTGAAGATGGTACATACTAATACCCCCATCCATTCTCTTCTTTTAAGCAAGGAGCTTTGATTCTTTCTCATACATAGCAAGGGGCTGCTTTTGTCTGTGCGATCAGTACTTATTAGGAGCATACTGCCCACCTATGAGTGCAGCTGTCTATGTGCAATTTGGGGAAGGGCGCATAAAGTGTGAAACTGAATCAACCCTTGGTGCATGTCCAATTAATATTTTTTAATCAACAATCACTCCATTAATAATGGGAGTGAACTGGCCACGGACCAAGGCAATGGTTTATGTACTTCATGCTAGAACTCTGCGCTCCAACAAGTCAAACTCTGTAGAAAGATGATCTACACTCTGCAGCCAATATACATTATGTACAGTGAGCCAAATAGGCCAGTTACTTCGACGTTGCTTTCCACTGGGCAATAAAGACAATCCTAACCTCTGAGGATTTCATTTAGTCTGTCCCCCTGACTTTTGAAATCTCGGGAGGCATTTCCCCACGTAACTTTCAAAATCTAGAAGGACTGGAAACTTAGCTTTTAAAAAGGCTGAGATTCTCGGGAAGTTGAATCCCATACCCAGTGAGCTATTCTGTGTTCTCTCAGAGGTACAGCAGCCGGGGGTCTCCTGGCAATCAAGAAAGAGCTAGCTTCAGCTCCTAAGATGGAGACGAAAGAGAAAGGCCCACAAAATGGATGCTGAACTGCAACAGTGTGGCACGTCTGCTTTTTAGGGCCTGCCTTTCTCTTCTTGGAGCAAGTGTGGCTTGAAAAAGAGCCCCAATATAACCTTGAACTTCTCACATAACCTTGAACTTCTGATGTTACTAAGGAGGCAAAACAGGAAACAAGTGTAGAAAGGTACTCGAAGGAACGGGCTGAGAAGAAACATGCAGAGGAGTTGCTTGTAAAGAAAGATTGTGGAGCTGCTTGTAGAGAAAGGAGCCACGCGGGTGCTGCTCTCAGATCGTCAAACAAGAAAGTGAGGGGGCCCCTAAATGTGGAGAGAGGGCAAGAGAAGAGCCAGCAGGGTGTTGTGGTTAAGAGCAGCAGCCCCTCATCTGGAGAACTGGGTTTGATTCCCCTCTCCTCCACAGGCAGCCAGCTGGGGGACCTCAGACCAATCACAGTTCTCTTGGGGCAGTTTCAAGCTCACCTGCCTCACAGGGTGTCCGTCGTGGGGGAGGAAGGGAAGGCGATTGGAAGCCACATCAAGATACCCTCGGGTAGTGAAAAGCGGGGTATAAAAACGAACTCTTCTTCTTGTTCTAAAATCACCGCAGGTGCCTATGATCTTCAAGATTCATAGTAATTATTTCAAGGTGCAAGCCTCACATTGCATCTTGTTTTTATCAAATAACCTTCACTCATTAGTTAGCACAGTGCTCTGTTTTGGACAAGTCTTCCCCTGGCTTTTTGTTCTTTTGTGTGTATCAGACTGTTTCATACCTGTGGCTCTGCAACCTTGTTATCAATGGAAAAAAATATTAATTCTGAATCATCATGTGTGATGTTATTCTTGGAATAAATTTACTGTTTGGTCACTATTTCTATTGTTGCATCTTGGTGATTTGCTCTCTGTGCTTCAAAGTGATGCATGGTTTGTTTCCCTGTGAACTGCTGTGAGCCTCAGGAGGGCAGCATACAAATGTAAAATTAGATGGATAGATGGAGGGACGGACGGACGGACTTACTGCTTTAATTAAAGAAGAGACAGCTATTTGAATTTGTAAGCCATTTTGGAACCTTTAATAGACTTTCAATGTGATATGAACAAAAATGAAATGATGGTTGATGGTTTTTTGAACTGGGGGAAAGGTGGAAGTATGGGGGAAAGAGTGATTTAAAATTTATTATATACTATCATGCTTGGTGTAGTGTTTAGGAGCTTCTAATCTGGCGAGCCGGGTTTGATTCCCCACTCCTCCACATGCAGCCAGTTGGGTGACCTTGGGCTTGATATGCACAGCTTAAAAAAATAAAACCTGGGATCATATTTCAAGATTTAAAATGTGTATATTGCTGGCAGTTTAAATATGCAAAGGATCGGAGCACCAGCTGCTTAAAGAATATATAGCTTTATTGAGAGTTGAAACAACTTTGTAGAGAGGGAGGGGAGAGAGAGAGAACTGACTAAGTGTTCCTTGCTAAAAGGAGCAGGAACTCTCCAATCGAGCCAAACAGGACACAGCAGGAGATTATTTGAAAAATGCCAGGAAGTTCCTGATCTAATTATGATAATTACGCATCTCTTCCAATGTTCCCTGACAGAGTTAGTCAACCTGTGGTCCTCCAGATGTCGCTGGACTACAATACCCATGAGCCCCTGCCAGCGTTTGCTGGCAGGGGCTCATGGGAATTGTAGTCCAACGACATTTAGAGGACCACAGGTTGACTACCCCTGCTGTAGAATATTCTTCATGTTGAATCATGCACAATACAGATCTTGCATATTCCAATATACATTTTACTTTTCTCCCCACCGAGGAGTCCAAGTGGCTTACAATTTTGTTGTCCTTCCTGTTATCCTCACTACGCACAAAAAAAGCTTTTTCAAGAAAATTAGAGTGATAGCTGAAAGTCAGCCAGTGAGCAAATGCAGATTTGAAATCCCGCTGCTCCAGATCCTAAACCCCACACCCAGTGTTGCCAAAACCTTGGCCCTCCAGATGTTCATGGACTACAATTCCCATGAGTCCCTGCCAGCATGCTCATGGGAATTATAGTCCATAGATATCCAGAGAGCCACAGTTTTGCCACCCCTGAACTACATGATGCTGTGTTAGGGTCTGGAATGGTGGAAGGCAAATGCTTTAGTAGGTGTGTGAAGAAATGCATTTTTTTACCTTATGGTGATCTGAAACAAACAAAACTTTCACATTGAGCTTGAAAACGCTCTCTCCCTGGGCAGAGAACAGGCAGGAAGGGAGAAAGTCAGTTCAAAGGGTTTCTAGCCTCACTTCAGCTTCCTCTTCAGAAATGCTAATAGCTCCAGTTAGAAACAACAGGACGCTCAAGTCTCTCCATATGACGAGGGAGACTTCAGAATATACTTATCTGATGAGGCCTGACCAGGCCAGTGGGAAGGGAAAAGGAGAAGATACAACTGCTGGAGGCAAGGAGGGTGGTCTCTTTGGATGCTGATTCCATCAAAGCAAACAGAACTCTTTACTGAGGTCTGGAGGAGGTGGCCATTGCCATGCCCTGGCCCGCAGGCCGCTGCAAGTAAATTTTTATTTAATTATTTATTAATTGGATTTATATACCGCCATTCCTATTCGGGCTCACAGCAGTTTACACAATAAAAGAATAAAATACAATAACCCCCCTTAAATACCCGAATTACATTGTTAAAATTATTAAGACTAAAATTATTAAGACTACAGAGATCTATAACATTCTAAGCTGAGGAGCCCGTCCTATATTTAACATCTGATAGGACGTGTATCGAGAGAGAAGAATTTCATTTTACCAATTTCTTGGAATCCCATGCTCAATCTGGTGCTGTGCTAAAATAACGCTTGTAAACATTTCCTTTTTCTTTATCATTTTTGATCCTGGTAGTGGTTCTCTGATAACGCTGTTTTTAAAAGCGTGTCAGGGAGAAGGTCGTCAGTTGTCAAGTGGCTCTTCCTCTAGGGTTGCACAAGGCAGTAAACGGTCTCTCTGGTGACCAGGCACTGGCCTCAGAACTTGGAAGGGAAACTGGGACTCCTGATTCTCCCAGTGGGCAATTCCTACAAAAGTCAGGTGATGACAGCAGGTTACCAGAGAGAGAGACAGAGGCCTCTCTTGATGTTGGAAAACTTGGGGGATAGGGTGGAACAGGGCTTGAAGGCCAGAGCAGGACTGTTCCATCCCAAGGTGTTAAAATGAATGCTCATAGCTCGTGGTGAGCTAATGTCAATTTATGAGACCTTGACATCTCTTTTTTCCCAGGCATAAAGAAGGAAATTCCATATGCCAAATGTTATATTTTATCAAAGGACAATAGCCAAGAGGATGTTTGGGCCTGCCTTTCCTGGAAGTTATATGTTCTCAATCTGCTATGGAGACCATTGTTAGGAATACTTTATGTCTCCAGTTTATGTCTCCTGTTGGCAAAGGCATTGTGCACATCACACAAAATGTTGCATTTCAGTAACCCCCTGTGCTTAGTATTTTTGGGTTCATGGGACACTTGTAGCTTCTTAAGGTCAGCCCCTAAATTTTGCACTTGGGTCCAAGAGGATTCACTTCTTGTTCCTAGTTCATACATATGGTGTTGTGAATTTCCTTTCAAACAGTATCCTGTTTAGACTCTGGACAATGTCAACAGCCAGGGTAGCTGGCTGGAGGTCCTTTGACCACTCTGTGTAGTCACATTCTACAGCTTTGGAACTGTCTTCAAGGGCAGCCTCACATGCTGGAGATGACGTGATAATCCAGATGAACATAGATGGGGCTTGTATCTATTAGGACGTTTCTGCTCTTTGTGACTTCACAGCTTGTTTGATTAAGTGACAATTAGAACTGCCAGCTCATTCATTTTGGGCTGAGCCGTCACTTCCCTTTGAAACAAATGCCTAAATATTTTGCAAAGTGCCCTACTCTCGGGGTGTATCTTTGCCAGCTACTGAAATCTGTTCCACTTAATATTTCTGGTGGCCTTGGAGGACGAGCGTGCGTCTCATGGTTTAAGTGCCACTCAGTGCTCAGGGCAGCTGTCCCGCCCCTAAGTGTATCCTCCTCCAACCAGCTTGCCTGTCTGTCCAGCAGCTAGCCAATCGCCTTCTGTCCCCCATCGCTGACCACCCCCTCCTCCTTCCACTTCCCTCTGAGGCTCGGAGGCTGCAGATCCCTGCTACGTGAGAGCTGCCCCTGCTGGTGAGTTCCATAACAGCTGCCTGCAGCCTTTCCATGTCCTGGGGGGAGGGGGAGGCCATCTGCAGAGTTCTCCCACCCCACCTCCCTAATCTAGCACCTGTTGTATTCCTGAAAGCAACAGGCTTGGCCCTAGTATAATATAAATCACAATTGGTTAAATCTCTTTTCACAAAATTTCCTTTTTCATTCCCTCTTACAGTAGCACCTTGGACATGCTGAGAAGTCAATATTGCTGCAGATTATTTGCAGATTGGGGGAAATTCAGTTTTTGAGATCTGAGGCTGTTAGTTTATGTTTGCCAAAGCACTGAGGGATAACAACAGACTATAGAGAAGAACTTTTTGTGATATCTTTTTGTGAAATATCTTTTTGCGATATATAATTCACTTTCATGAAGACCATTTTTGCTAGCCAGAATTAACATCTTTCCTGCTCACTTAATGAAAGGCAAGTTTCATACAATCCCTGTTCCTCAAAGGCTGTGCCTGCATGGGTGTCCCACTCCAGATACACTGGATCACTTAATTTAATTGACGACAGTCCTAATTTTGAGAGTCGTTGCCCAGTTGGGAGGGTTATATCATCCATCGCTGGCAGGGGCTCCTGGGAATTGTAGTCCATGGACATCTGGAGGGCCACAGTTTGACTACCCCTCATCTAGATGGATAGCACTGCATGAGAAGGACCCTGTGAAGATGTAGGTGACTGCAATGATGCTAGTTCAGATTTTAGTTGCCAACTTGGAACGGATGAACGACTGCCAAAACCATATGTGTTTGTAACTCTTTTATTTTGGGAATCTGGTTTCGCACCGTGGCCATAATTTAGTCTTGCTTTCTTCTTCATTTCTGTTGCACTGATAGAAGGCCTTGTATTTGTTTGTTTGTTGCAGTAGTATCCTAGAAAGAAAATCACCTAAAGAAAGGAGTCCTTTAGATCAGGGGTAGTCAACCTGTGGTCCTCCAGATGTTCATGAACTACAATTCCCATGAGCCCCTGCCAGCGTTTGCTGGCAGGGGCTCATGGGAATTGTAGTTCATGAACATCTGGAGGACCACAGGTTGACTACCTCTGCTTTAGATCCGAGTCCAAATAGTTCCAGCGTGTCCTTACTCCTTAATTGACGATATCTTTGCAGCTGCTGAAAGCAATAGATGTTTTGGGTCATAAGCATGTGGAACCCAACAGGAAACGTGGAAGTTCAGGAGCTGAACACAACGGAGGCAAGAGTTCTGCTCACGTCAGGGCAAACAAACCACTCTTGTTTGCCCAGCTACACACAATCAGTTTCCCCTTACTCAAGAACTGTTAGCTGCCTGCTGACCAAGAAGCCCGAGGAGAAAAGAACTACGATAACGTTTCCCCTTGAATCATTTGAATACTTGCCTAGACAGCTCCCTTTTTAAAAAGAACAAAGAAAGGGGTTATCTGCTTGGGATCTGGGCACAAGATACTTAAAGACGGCTTGTGACTGGCAGTCCACGCAGGCACCCGGCTGTCATCACATCGCTGGACAAAGCTTGTGAGAATCTCAGCGTTACATCGACTGCTCTGTCCCAGGGGTTCTCATGCATGAGGCTTCGTCTGAGGAGCCCTTTGAAAACCCTGCCAAATTAAACATCTCTTCCGGCCTCAATAGCCAGGTGGCACCAACGGGGCTAAAAACGGCCGCTAGAGGCGTGGCAGGCTGACCTTCTGATCCCATCCACGCAGAAGTGTTCTTTCAGGATCCGCCGTGTCCCTAATTATCGTTCTGGATTTCTGCCAAAGCAGTGAGCTTCAAAGCACGGCGCTTTCGCCTTTTGCCTGCTCTCCATAACAAGGGTCATGCTGCTTAAGGAACACGCACGTAATACCATCCTGCTTTCTCAAAGGCACCACTCTGCCTGCCACATTAGCCTGTCCCGCACTGGCTTAAAAGCCAAGGCATATTTTTGGGGGGCTAGGGATGTGTTGGGGGTGGGGTGGGGACAATATGCTATCTGCATCCCAGCATATCCTGGACAGCTGTAGGGGGTCAAGTGGCAACAGCGTGTAAGAGATGCCTTAGCATTTCTCCATTTTGCCCAGGCAAAAATGGGTTCACCACCTCCCCCATTTAAATGCATCCATATGCAACAGGGGTCCCCAGTGTGGTACCTGTGGGTGCCGAGCCACCTGGTGACACCTTTTCTGGCACCTGCCAAGCATTTTTAGGATGTGGGTGGGGCGAGGAACGGCTTTTGCCCAGCAAGCCTTCTGATTGGCTATTGAGATTTGATTGGCTGTGTGATTGGCAGCTACCACCACAGCACAAGGATCTGCACTGCGTTGCTGAAGTTAATCTGTGGCAACTGTTTTGTGGCTGGCTTTGCCTCCCATGACAGCCATATTATTGTTGCACCAACCATGCCATACCCCAGTGAGGTTATGGAATCATAGCATTCTAGAGTGGGAAGGGACCATGCAGGCCATCAATAAAGGCTCAGCCTAAAGCAGGGGTAGTCAAACTGCGGCCCTCCAGATGTCCATGGACTACAATTCCCAGGAGCCCCTGCCAGCGAATGCTGGCAGGGGCTTCTGGGAATTGTAGTCCATGGACATCTGGAGGGCCGCAGTTTGACTACCCCGGCCTAAAGCATCCAGGATAATTATCTGTCCAGCCATTGCTTGAAGACCGCCAGTGAGGGGGAGCTCACCACCTCCTTAGGCAGCCCTTTCCACTGCTGAACTACTCTGAACTACCCTGAGACCAGGAGCTTACGGCCTTAGCTCTCTATTCCATGTGAGCATTTTTTGCCCTAATCATAATAAGATGATAGAATACATTGAGATTGAATACATTGAATGTATTAATACAACTTTATGGAGGATTCATTGCTGCCACTGATTAAAGATACTGAAGTGAAAACAGAAAAATCATCTAGGCACCTTTTTGGCTTGAGCAAGTGGAAATTGTAATAAAGAGATAACAGAGCCAGCGACATTCTACACGTAGTTTAAACCCATTACTGCAGGTCCTATTGTCTGCTGCCACCAGGAACTGTTCCCTGCCCTCCTCCAAATGACAACCTTTCAGATACTTCAAGAGAGCAATCCTGTTCCCTCTCAACCTCCTCTTCTCCAGGCTGAACATGCCCAAGTCCCTCAGCCTTTCCTCGCAGGGCTTGGCCCCCAGGCCCCGGATCATCCTCATCATCTCTGCACCTTCTCAATTTCATCCACCTTGTTTTTAAAATGAGGCCTCCAAACCTGCACATAGCGCTCCAGGTCAGTGAGGTTGAAAGAGTTCTGAGAGAACCGCTTCATGTGCAGGAGTGGGGAATCAAGCCCACTGCTCTTAACCACACTAGCTCCCCACTTGTCACTAGGGAGCACCTTGCTTCCCCAGGAACTGCTGCAGGAAACGGATACTTTATTTTCTCTCAGAACAGAAGTCCTAACAGCCAGGCTTGTTAAGCTCAGCCACGGAGAACCCAGGCCTTAAGCAAACTTGGTCATGCAGTCGTCATCATGTTTGTCAGTATGCAGGTAACAGTGTTTGATGAAGGGAAAGCTGATTGTGTGTAACGGGGTTAACAATAGTTGTTTGAGTTGGCCGGTGATCACAACCTTTGCATCATTCATTGTGTTCACTTCCTGAAAGCTAGCCAGCATGGTGTCGCGGTTAAGAGCGGTAGCCTTTAATCTGGCGAGCCGGATTCGATTCCCCACTCCTCCACATGCAGCCAGCTGGGTGACCTTGGGCTCATCACAGTCCTCACAGAGCAGTCCTGCCAGAGCTCTCTCAGTCCCACCTGCCTCACAGGGTTCCTGTTTTGGGGAAAGGAAAGGAAGGCAATTGTAAGCCGCTTTGAGACCTCTTCAGGTAGTGAAAAGCATGGTATAAAAAACAGCTCTTTTCCATATGACTACTGGCAGAAAAAGGTTATAAAAGCTAGAACCCAGGAGCTGAAACTTGAAGAATGTCAGCTTTGCCTTCTTCCTCTAACAAGTTTAATCCCCCAAAGGCCAAAATAAGCAGACAGAAGGGATTTGATGGGGACTAGCCCTTGTAAATCGGAACAGCTGGAACATATGATATTGAATATATGTTTTGTGATGTCGTCCCACCCAGTGGCCTGCTCTGGGGCCCACCCAAGTTTCATACTGTTTAAAAGATTCATGCAAACAACATGAAGTTGCCGTATGCTGAGGTTAGCGATCCCTTCCTCTAGAAATCCATGTTGTCTTTGCTGGCTGGCAGAAGGCGCCCCCTTGAGGATGGGAGGGCACATTCAGTCAGAAGGCTACAGCTCTTTCCTGCATACAGTCTAATACAGGGGTGGCTGAACTGTGGCTCTCCTGAAGTCCGTGGACTACGAATACCATGAGCCCCTGCCAGGCTGGCAGGTAATTGTAGTCCATGGATATTGGGGGACCCCCTCTCCCCGGTCTAATACATCCTACATTGGCTAGTTCTCGTTTGAGGAAGCAAACAAAGCTGTTTTCTCAGTTTTCTCTGACGGCAAATTAGCATTTAGGTCTCCTTGTACAATTGCTGAGCCTGCCAACTTCAGTTGGGGAGACGGCAACACACGTTCAGTTCTCCCATTGTTGACATCCTCCTTCCCTCCTTCCAAAGAGATCTGGGTGGGATAGAGAGGCTTCCCCCAATGTTTTCTAAAAAAAAAACCCCTGTGAAGTAGTTTAGTGGGGCTTCCAACCTCCTCTTCAGACGACAGACATCTGTTCCCCTGGAGAAAATGGCTGCTTTGGAGAGTGGAGTCTAGGGCAAGGGTAGTCAACCTGTGGTCCTCCAGATGTTCATGGACTACAATTCCCGTGAGCCCTTGCCAGCAAACGCTGGCAGGGGCTCATGGGAATTGTAGTCCATGGACATCTGGAGGACCACAGGTTGACTACCCCTGGTCTAGGGCATTGTACCCCACTTCCTCCCCTCCCCAAATCTTGCTCTCCAGGAATTTCTCCAACTCTATGAAGGTTAGGTGGAGTAACAGTGAATGGCTCAAGGTTCCCCCAAAGAGGGTGAGGGCCGAGGGCTAAGGACAGAACTGTTGTTCACCTGAGCAAATGCACATTCCTCGCATTTCCCTCGCACTCTGGTTGTTCCCTGCAATTATCCCCATAGGGTTGCCAGGTTCCTCCAGCACAGGATGCGGGGGGGGGGGGGGCAACAAAAAGAAGACAGCTAGGCCACATTGCCAATGTAGCGCAGGAAGTGACGTCAGCTTGCCTGTGACTTCTGGGTGACACTCTGGTATTTGGGCAAAAACTCTGTGGTAAAGCCAGCTTCCATCATAGAGTTTTTACCCAAATACCAGAGCATCACCCAGAAGTCACGGGGATGATGATGTTGCTTACTACACAATGCCTTTGTACTACAGAAAGCTGGCAATGTAGCCCGAGACCCTTCAACTGGTAAATCCCCTTGCTGACCAGCCGAACAGCGGCTGGGAGCAGGGCCTGGCAGTGGAGGAAACCTCTTCTGGAGGGCGGAGTCTGGCAACATGAATCCCTTAGCATTTTTTTCTGTTAGCTGTCCTTTGGCTGGGAAAAATTTATGTAACAACGAGCGGCATTAGCAGCAGAGAACCACCAAGCAGCGGAAGGGTTACCCCCTCCCTTCCACACAGCTCTCTCCTGTTCTCCCAATCCTCATTAGCTGTTTGAATCCCAAATCTTCCTGGTCAAAATCCAACTCACTCTCCCGGATTGGCCCTCAGCTTGCTTAATGGTGGCTGGACCGTGGCCAAAGTCTGCGTAACCATCCACGACTCTAACCTTTGCCCCCCCACATTAGTTTAGCCTCAGCAGCTTTCTAGGCATTGGGCTGAGTGCTGAACTGCCCTTAGCATTATCACAGATGCAAACTGCATGTTTTTGTAACAACTTTGTTACACAGATTCTGAAGGCTCTGGGCTGAGGGTGAACAAGTTGAAACTAAAGCATGACATGATAGAGGTTTTCTGGGTTAGTAGAAAAGTAGTCCAGGTATTTCTGCTCTCTCCTGTCTTGAATGGGGTTCTGCGTCCCTTGAAAAGCCAGGCTTTTCAGCTTTTCAACAAAACTGCTGTGACCCAGAGTGCTTTTGCCCACCTTTGGCTAGTGCATTAGCTGTAGCTGTTGTGGCCCAGAGTGCTTTTGCCCACCTTTGGCTAGTGCATTAACTGCACCGTTCTTAAGTCAGTTCAAGCCGTAATGATCTGTGCTTCAGTTTCATCTAGCCTGGACTACTGCAATGCACTCTACTCAAGGCTGCCCTTGGAGAGTGTTCAGAAGCTGCAAGCAGTGCAGAATGCTGCAGACTGCTAGACTGCTGCAGGTAGCCTGCTGGTTGGGGCCAGCTGTCAGGAGCATGTGACCCTGATATTACAGTAATCACACTGGCTACTAATCCACTCCCAAACCCATATTCATGGTGCTGTTTTGCCCTTTAAAGCCTACATGTGGGACTGGGATATCCAAAGGAATATTTTCTCCTATACGTTCCAGTCCCGGGATTATGATTACAGGGAGAAGAATGCCTGACTGTCCCTTCAATCAAATAAGCTCATTGGGCAGATACACAAGACAGGGTCTTTTTAGTGATAGCCCCAGAATTATGGAACAACTTCCCCAGGGAGGTGTGCCAGATCCCTTCCCTTCATTTTTTAGAAGGCAGCTGAAGATAACATTTTTATTTAGGATTGCATTGAATCCTAGCAGTCTTCAATTGCGATTCTAAATTTTGGTTTTAAACATTGTAACATTGTAAATGTCTTCTGCTAATACGGCGAGCCACCTTCAGCTCTGCGGGAAGAAAGGCAGCCAATAAATATTTTTAATCTCACCCGAGCTTATTACAGCCTGGCTGCAGTTCAAACACATTTAACATTTCCTATCTGGGTAGAAATCATGAAAGGGAAGCTGGTGCACTCTAATATACTTCTGCATATTCTAATTGCAATTTCTTCTTAACGAATTCCCAAAGGGCAGAAGCAAAGCAGAGGCAGTGCAGTAATATCTATATCTGAAACTGCCTTATGCCAACTCAGGTTATTGCTGCCAATAACACAATTGTCTCCAAGGAATGTGGCAGACATTTTCTTGCCTGCGAGGCTTATAACTAGACTTGCTATAGATTGAATCCAGAGCCTTGTGCAACTAAGGTGATGCCCTGCCCCTGAGCTTGGGCTCCACAGTTACCACAAAGAGGGACTATTCTTAGTAAGCTGGAACTTGGCATGTAAAAGAGTCCTATCCACACATCTTTTCTGATAAGCGAGCAAAGCAGGAAGGGGCGGGGGGGAAATAACCTTGCCAATAGATTAATTCTGAGAGAGACAGGGCTATCGTCTCCCCCGCATCCCGACTGGCATCCGGACACCGTCCTACGTTCAAACCCGAGACGGCATCGACGGCATTTCCAGGGAAAAGCTTATCAAATGCCAGGCGCGGAGAGGCAGACTTGAGAAAAGTGGACACCATTGAGGCTGGGAAGAAGTTACAGAACTTCTCCTGCAAGTTTAACAGAGTGCTGCCTGCGTCAATCGTATGAACGGTATAATTGGCCAGACGTGCCCCATCCCAGCTGCTGACACTCGAGCCAGGGGCAAAACTCCCAAGCGACTTACCTCTGTAAGAACCAGAATAAATCTGACTGTTGACAGGTCTGTAATTAAAAAGAGATTAAACATGGATTGTCGGTTGCCAACCCAATCCAAAATTGATTCCAAAGAAACCTGGGGGGGGAGGGGTAGTGAGGGGATTTGTGCAAGATAAGCACATTCGTCTAGGTTTATTTGCATGCTTTATTCTGCTTCCAAATAGTGTTTCCAAAGAAATAGACTTGGAAAGTTAGGGATTCATCCTGAATGATTCACAGATTCCTCTGAAATTAAGGGTTCTCCTTCAGGGTTCACCCACAACATCCCACACTTAAAAGTGCAATCCTACACAAAGTTACACCATGTAATCGGCTCATACTGGAGAAACTCAACAGAGCGTTGCCCTGTGACAGAACCAAAAAAGATTGTAGGCAGTGAGGTGAAGGAACCCCAAAAATGCAAGAGAGGAGGTCTGGGACATGACAGCATGACATTCAGAATCAGCCAGACTGCAAAGTACAAAAGATAAGCCAAGTTTGTTTATTGTATTACTGACCTTTCTGGGTTTGAAATGATGCAACTCTTTTCCTCCGACAGCTGTAGGGCATCCAGCCCTTGGTTGGGAAATACAGGGAGATTTTGGGAGGTCCAGCCTGGAGGGGTGGGGGGGGTCTTCAGATTAGAGGCCACCGCCCTTAACCAGTACACCATGCTGACTCTCATGAAGAAGAGGACAGAGAAGCATGGCTGTTAAGACTCACCTTTGTCATGTCAGAGAGCCAAAAAGGATTCCAGACTGATGCTGGGAGTAAACATCACAGGAAAAATATCTGTGGGAGTTCCAGAGAAGGTTGCCAACTGAACAAGGAAGAGGTTTTGATTCCCCACTCCTCCATGTCACTGGCACAAGGTCCCCCAGCTGTTCTTCCAGAGCAATTCTCCCAGAGCTCCATAGAGCTGTTTTCCCAGAGCAGTTCCTTAGAGCTCTCTCAGCCCCACCTACCTCACAGGGCATCTATGGTGGGGAGAGGAAGGGGAAAGGTGTTCGCAAGCCGTTTCTTAGGGGCTTGTGATAACTGAGAAGGGCCCCTCCACCCAGCTCTTCCACTGCCTCCAGCAAGGGGCTCATTCACCCAATGACAGTCCTGTTCTCAAGGCAGAGAAGCTTCTCTGTGCGGGTCGGGGATTGGAGGGAATGGTAGGCTGTTGGCAAGGAGGATGAGCTGCAGCCCAGGTGGGGTCTTTCCGGCTCCCGGGGGGGGGGGCTGGCTGGCTCAGCAGCAGGAAACTGAGCCAACCCCCAGCATCCGTCTGTCACTCTCCACCTGTGCCAGGGGCGAGGGAGAGATCACAGCAGAAAGGGCAGACGAGAGGGCACATCTGGAGTGGGGTCACTCTTTGGGGGAAATTCCTGGAGGTTTGGGGGAGGGTCCTGCAGGAGTGAGGTTTAGGGAGGGGAGGGGCCCCAGAAAACTATAATACCAGGGAGTCCACCCTCCAGAGCAGCCATTTTCTCCAAGGGGACTGATCTCTGTTGTCTGGAGGTTGGTGGTAACTCCAGGAGATCACTAGGCCTTGCCTAGTTGACAACCCTGCTGGGTCAAAGCTGCAAGACAGAGAAAGAAAGAGGGTATACTTTGCACTTAGAAAATAAACAAATACTTCTTCACAGTTTCCGTCAGGGCTTAGTTGTACTCTACAAGGTTCCCCTTGTTTATTTTTAAATTATTTTTTCCTTTGCAAACAAAGTCTCTAGGACTGCTGTATCCAGTCTAGTCTAAATCACTGTAAGCTTGGTGTTGGGAAAGTTGTGTGTGGGGCGGCTGTCTTGTGGGGTAGTTCTAAGTGAAATTGTATGTAGAGTTACCAGGTCTTGGATGAGAACTACCAGGAAATTGGGGGGGGGGGGGGAGTTGAGGGACATCAGCAGGCATATGTATTAGGGGGTTTTATCAGGAGGGGTAATGCTGTTACCCGCCACGAGCCTTAGGGGAGTGGCGGGCTATAAATCTAAATAATAATAATAATAATAATAATAATAATAATAATAATAATAATGTAATAGCAACAGTTTTCTCCAGATAAACTGATCTTAGGTGCCTGTAGATCAATTGTAATAGCATCACACACACACACACACATGGATACAAACGTGAGTACCTGTAATTTTTCTCAACAGTTTTCCTTCCTTTACCTGTACTTTCTCAATGATGGCACCTCACCTTTGGAACACCCCCTCCCTTGGAACTTGCCTGGCACTTACCATGATTCTGTGGGTGGGAGGTTAATAATTATTCTTGCCTAGGCATTGAACTGAAGGGTTCCATCTTTTTAAAGCTGTTGTTTTGGCCTGCTTCTAACCCTTCAGGCTGCTCAGGGCAGGTTATGGTGGCTTTTAAGCTCTAACTTGTTTCTGATGTCCATAGTTTTGTTACAGTGTTTTATTTTGTGAGTCCCTTTCAAAGGACCCTGGCGAGGCAAGGTATGAATGTTCTAAATAAATTAGTAATAGGAATGAATGCTGTTCAGGGTTACTTTTTTGTGTGAGAAAAGGGCAGGAAAACAAAAGGTTTAAACTGTCGTCCTCTTGTCTTGCCAAGAAGAAGCAGAGTTGTTTATGTACCTTGCACTTCATTGCCCGAAGGAATTTCAAAGCAACTTACAATCACCTTCCCTTCCTCTCCCCACAACAAACACCGTGTGAGGCAGGCGGGGTTGAGAGAGTTCTGACAGAACTGCTCTGTGAATACAGCTCTAACAGGACTGTGACTGGCCCAAGATCACCCCACTGGCTGCATGTGGAGGAGGAGTGGGGGAATCAAACCCGGCTCTCCGTATTAGAGGCCACTGCTAACTACTACATCAAGCTGGCTGGAGAAAAAAGTCTGGTCCCTTTAATAGCATGCTCTCCAAAAGAAGCTGTATGTATTGATTATTAATTATGCCTAAAAGCAGGACAGATCAATCAATCACTATGAAAAAGGCATGCAAGAGAGAGGGGCAAGGTGAACTACTTCCATCAAAAAGTACCACAAAAAAATCACATCCAGAGCAGGAACGTCAGTGGCCCTTAAAAAAATAAAATTGCTCAGTTGTGCCAGGGTGCCTTCGTTCAGAACTGCAGCAAACACATTTGACAGAGCTGCGGGCAGCAACAACTCTCTCTCTCTCTCTCTCTCTCTCTCTCTCAATGACAGACTAAATGCAAACAGGAAGCATTTCCCAGATGGCCTCCTCGTCATCTGTGAGTTTCTGCCTGTGGTAAAGTCCCTTTGAAATGTGTCTGACTCATGGCAGCCACCAGGTCTGGTGTTTTCAAGCAACCCCTACTTCATAAATTACACGTGGGACACAGCTGAACAGCTCTTGAAGCCACAAGGAACATTTGTGTCCAACCCCAAGTCCCCAAAACACCCCACAGGAACTTTTCCTGCACTTTTCTTTCCCCCAGGCTGTGGGTATAATAATTGGAACAATAATCATCAGAACATAACATCTTCCATAAGGATAGATTCAAATGGGTAGCCATGTTGGTCTGAAGTAGCTCAATAAAATCAGAGTCCAGTAGCACCTTTAAGACCAAAAAAAGATTTATTCAGGGCATAAGCTTTCAAATGCAAGCACTCTTCCTCAGACTATGAACTGACCATCATGACAGTAGGAATATATAAGCAAAAGTTAATCCTCTTACATTAGTAAACTGTGTCACAGCATCCAAATACAGCCACATGAACTATATTCCTACTGTTATAATGGTCAGTTCATAGTCTGATGAAGAGTGTTTGCATTCGAAAGCCCACACCTTGAATAAATCTCTGTTGTTCTTAAAGGTGCTACTGGACTCCGATTTTATCATCATAACACTTACCGTTATTATAACAGAAGAGCATTCAGACTCTAACTTGAAGAACGGGGTTTGATTCTCCACTCCTCCTCCACATGCACCTGGCTGGGTGACCATGGACCAGTCACAGTTCTCTCAGAGCTCCCTCATTGTCACCTACCTCACAGGGTGGCTGTGGTGGGGAGAGGAAGGGTAGGCAATTGTAAGCCTCTTTGAGACACACGAGGCCTACTGGGTGACCTTGGGCCAGTCAGTTCTCTCAGAGCTCTCTGAACATCACCTACCTCACAGGGGTCTCTTGTGGGGAGGGGAAGGAGAGGCGTGTTAGCTGCCTTGAGACTGATGCCATCTAGAGGCGAGGACCATGCTCGCAGTTAATCCCATAAATGAAAAAAACAATGCTGAGGAAGGAAGGAGATACTCCTCCAGCTTTCAACATTCTGAGGAAGTGGATCCTTGGAACATAAGAAGGATGGGTTCTACCCCACATAACCCTGACAACATCTGGCTAGCCTGTCTTAGTGTATACAGTCAGGGCTTAGTGTATTCAGACTCCTAATCCAAAGATGGGGATGTGTAGCAAACTCCCACAGTGCCTTCATAGAATCATAGAGTTGGAAGGGGCCATACAGGCCATCTAGTCCAACCCCCTGCTCAACGCAGGATCAGCCCAAAGAATCCTAAAGCCTTCAAAAGAACACAAATCATGTCCGATCTCAGACACTAAGCAGCGTCAGCCCTGGCTAGCACCTGGAGGGAATACCACGTTCATGACACAAGGACAGGGAATGGCAAATCACTGCCAAAATTCTCTTGCCTGGCTGCCAGACAATCCTGGCTACAACACACACACACACACCATCAAATAAATAATATACATAGAATACAGAATAAAAACAATCAAGCCAGGCTTCAAAGTTTCCATTGTTTTCAGTTCTGTGTTATTTATTAATTTCACAGCTTGGATCCAGTCCATTTTCCCTCTCAACCATGCCGAATCCCCCTCTTTGCGTTCACCCTTCCATCTCACAAGGCTTTAGTCCATGCAAATCCAGGGGGACCACTCCTCCCCTTTCCACCAGCAGAAAAGCTGGTTGGATCCAGCCCTATTTGAAAAAATATTCCTGGAGTTTTAATTCTTAAGCGCATAAAATAAATATTATTATTATTCAAACTGGAGCGAAAAGCAGACAATTACCTCATGCACGCTCCCATAGGGGAACAATTAGGAGAAATAAAGCAGAAACGGGGAGGGGGGGGGAACCTGCCAAAATGGTTAGGGAAGCTCAGATGTGCTTAAAAGGACATTGTAATGATGCCGCTTGCGTGCAGGATCTCCTTGGAGAAACTTGAAAATCACTGGAGCTCAGCTGATGAGGCTATTTGCCTGGGGTTACATGCCCCTGGACCCAAATCCTGCGCATGACACAAATTTGGGGCTGGAGGAGAGTGTACTGATATGAACTTTCACGAAAGGACTCTCTCGGGGAGGGGCTGTGGTTCAGTGGAAGAGCCTCTGCTTTCCATGCAGAAGGTTCCAGGTTCAACCCCCTTCAGATCCAGTTAGAAAGGCCAGGTAGGTGATGTGAAAGCCCTTTCTGTCCAGGTCCCTGGAGAGCCACCGCCAGTCTGAGCAGGTGATACTGATGTTGACGGACCAAGGGTCTGATTGGGTATAAGGCAGCTTCGTATGCATTCATGTGATCCTGTGTGCAAAAAAAAGGAGCGCTTTCGCAAACAGCTGAGAAGGAGAATCAGCAGTGGGTTGGACCCAGTCAGCTTTTTTTCTGGCATAAGAGGAAGGAGCCAGGACTGATTCTGCACTTTGTTTTTTCCATTGTCGATCTTGCTGAATTCACATCAATTTGAACCCAGGTCTTCCTCCCCCCAGAATTAAAACAGAAAGTGTTCTGCACTTGATTGGGGAAGGTCAGAGCGGGGAGGGAAGCCGTGGTCACAAAGCTGAACTACCTTTCCTGAACTGGCGTCATGGTGGTGGGGTTTCAGGTGACTCCAGACAGCACTATTGCTTTATTTCTTCTCTTTTGACTCCCAAGCCAGCAGCAGCCTCTCAGAGAACGAGGCAAATCTCTGCTGAGAGAAGTGTGGGCTTCTGGAGCGCAGTCACTGTAAAACACGGAGGGAAGCCTTGCAACCAGGAAGTCTTTGAACTTACACCCTGGCCAGTGAGGGAAAACTGCTTTGCTACGTCAGCATTGCAGGCATGGAGCAGGAAGCTAATTTGCAAAAAGTAGAAATCTACACTTATACTGGTTGCAGTTTTTCAAATATCGAGGCTTATATCCGCTCCTGGGTATCACGGGGAAAAGGTAGTGTCACCACGGATCAATCATGCATGCTGCAGAGGGAAAATTTAAAGAGCCCAACATCAAAATGGAAATCAAATTCAGTGCAGAGGGGAGGGATTTATTCGGGCTGGGAGTGGATAAAAACTGCAGACTCAACCCTAGTCTCCTTTGGCCTTCAAATATGGTGAGGCCGAAAGTCACAGGACCTGCATAAACCAAAGCCAAATAGGATTGAGGTTATAGAAAGTCAGGAAATTAGGTGCTGCAGAGCCCAAAAGTTAGCTAGATCCAACCCACTCTTACATCACATTGCTCACCCTGCTCTACTCAGAAGCCTTACCGTTATTTCTCCCCAGGACACAAACAGCAGTCTCTTCCGCTGCACACATTAAGCCTCTCTTAAAGGGACAGAACACTTTTTCTCCAGGTGTGATAGGGCCCCAGGGAGCGTGACGACAGAGGCAAAAGGGGAAAGGCCCTGCTCTGGTCCACCTTTACCCTTGCAGCGTGATCCTGTGGTATAATGGCACATCCATGCTTCTTCCCAGGCTTACCAGCTCTAGGTTGGGAGGTCTGGAGATAGGGCGGAGGTGGAGGAGCTCAGAAGGATATAAATTGTCATAAAGTCCACCCTCCAAAGAAGCCATTTTCTTCTGGGAAAACTGATCTCTGTTGTCAGAAGATCAACTGTAATTTCAGGAGGTCCCCAGGCCCCAATCGGGACGGAGACCCTCTCTGTCATTGCCTTCGGCTTTGTAGCTTCTTCCCTTCTGGAGTCTGGCGACCTTGGTATAGTAGTTAAGACGGTCAGGGTCTAATCTGGTGAGGCGGGTTTGATCCCCCCCACACTCCACCACATGCAGCCAGCTGGGTGACCTTAGTCTCATCACAGTTCTCTTAGAGCTGTTCTTGCAGAGCAGTTCTCTCAGAGCTCTCTCAGCTGCACCAGAAGGTGATTGTAAGCCACTTTGAGATTCCTTTGGGTAGTGAAAAGTGGGATATAAAATCCAACTCTTCTTCTAAATTTTTATTGATTTCCTGGCTTTGTGGTGTTCTCCCCCTCCCCCACACATAATGAGGAGAAAAAATTATAGGAGAACAAATAGCAAGCACAGGTTGCTGTCAAGAGCAACCTCATAAGGCAAGTGATTAAGGCTCCATTCAAGGCTGCCAGAGCTCCACAGGAAGTAATTAATTAAGACCCACAGAGGTTCTTTTAAAATGACACAGGCCAGAAGGATTTAAAGGAGGAAAGAGAAGCTGGCGTGAGGGGGCTGCTTTTTACTCCTCCTCTTTTTTAAAGCCTCTGTTGATTCTTGGCGACGTTTAATGAATTACCTCCGGAATACGTTCCCTGTGGGGAGGGAAAGGAAGATTTCAGTTATTGATTTTTTGTTCTGTTTTGATTTGTTCTTGGATGCAACTGCTTCACTGGACCTGAAGAATGCAGGTGTGTAGCCATGTTGGTCTCAAGTACTAATTTATTGCTAATTTCATATTGGTACTCTGATGATTTTTATGCCATCAGACTCAGATTTTGCATCTGAAGAAGTGTGCCTACACATGAGAGCTTGTACAGTAAATGAACTTAGTTGGTCTTAAACGTGCCACTGGACTCAAACTTTCTTCAGTCACTGTTGTCGCAATGGAAAAATCCCTCCCCAAGGATCAATGAATGAATTGGCGTAACAAATGAGCTAACTTCTAACAGCGGAAGGATATATTGAGATACTAATTATTTCTTTTCTATCCCACAAGAGCTCAGGGTAACTTACATGTTATTCTCTTCCTCCACTTTATCCTTACAACGACCCTGTGAGGTAGGTTTATTTAAATCATTGATACCCAGTCTTTCTCCTGAATGGAGACCCAAAGGGGCTTAAGTCATTCTCTTTCAGCCTCACAACAACCCTGTGAGGTAGGTTAGGCTGAGAGCGGGTGTGTTAAATATGTGTGTTCAAGAACCACATGACACCGGCATTGTTGCATCTCTTTAATCGTGAGAGTACATGATACAGGAAGTACCAAGACTTCACTCTGAACCCCCCTCCCCCCAAAAAAAACCCCAACATATATACATACAAAGAACAATGGGGCTGGCCTTAGAAGCAAGCCATTGGCTCAGGCCCTTTGATTAATTTAAACTGATTGGCTGCGACGGTGGCTGTGACAGTCAGAGTCCAGGTCTACCCTGTTCCACCATGGACCATGTGTTTGGACCTAGGATCAACCGTATGCCCATGTACATAATAATGTGATTGGCCCAAGACCACCCAAATTAGGCAGAGCAAATTACTGGCCCAAGGACACCCCATAGGTTTTGTAGCAAGTGGGGATCAGGCCCAGGTCTCCACAGTCTTCGTCCAACGCTAACTAACACGCCCCAATGTCCCTCTGAAAAATAGGGGCAAATTATTAAGAGAGACAGGAATTTTCTGAACCCGGTTTACTTCAAGTCCACATAAAGGGTTGGATCCAGCAGGAATTTTCCACCTAAGGAGGTGATTTTTACCACAGTTCTCTCCTCCTGCAGTGAACCCTGAATTTGCCCAGTCTCCTAAGATCAGCATTTTGCATCACTTGTTGGATGCAGTGGGCAGGCCGAGAGAGGAGAAGAAAAGTTCAGCTCCACTGTCTGGAACGCCTTCTGCTAGATCCATACCAATTTCACCCTTTGGGGACAGCCAACAGAAGGGCATTAAAGGAGAAACACAGCCCCGTGACTTTTCAGAAATATGGAAAAACTAGTTTTTCAACTTTGAAAAAAGGTGACTGTTATTTATTTATTCATACCCTCCTTTTCACCCCAGAGGGGGACCCAATACAACTTATAACGCTTTCCCCTCAAAACAACCCTGCAGGGTAGGTCTGTCTGAGAGGACATGACGGGCCGAAGGTCAGCCAAGAAGCTTCCAGAGCAGAGCATAGATCTGAACCTGGGTCCTCCAAATGCCAGTCTGACACTAACCCCTACAGCAGGAGTAGTCAACTTGTGGTCCTCCAGATGTCCATGGACTACAATTCCCATGAGCCCCTGCCAGCAAATGTGGAGTGACTTGACCATCTTGACCCATCAGTGTCCGCCTGCACAGTCTGCATCTTCATTCCTTTCCGTCTGAGAGATGGGGAAAATAAAAGACAATCTTAGAAAATCAATTTTGTCCCAAACAAAAGGAAGCGTTTGAGCTGAACAGGAACAGGCTCACATGGTTGCAACAGGACCAGCCAGCATATTTAGATAATGAGTGAAGCTTTATATAATGTAAAACCATGAACTCTTTAACAATGGACCCTCAGTGAACACTCAACAGCATGTGATGTGCTGCCAGAGGGATTCATGTGTAATATCAGCATACCGACAAATGTATATCATATATATTTGCAGCACACACAGGAATGATCACAGTCAGATATTGTAAAAATCTGCAGGCTATGCAAGTAAAATTTCATATTGAAAAGCTTCTAATTCATTCCAAAACTGAAAATATTGTTATGGACCCCCCCCCCCCAACCTCATTGTTCCTACAAAATGCCCTGTTTTTAATTGGGAAATTTGGCAAAATTGAAGAAAAGTCCTGGGGGAGGGGGGGGGGAGGGAGAATGCTGGATTCTCTCCCTGAACTGTTTGTGTCCTCCTTCCCAGTCCCTCCTATCTGTACTCCAAGCTTCACTTCCGTGACCTGTTCTAGTCACAGACCAGGCTCAGAGGGACTGGCCAGTTATTGTCTGAGAGGGACAGAGTCTCACGGTGTGTCCTAAATCCCTGTGAGTTTTCAGGGCTCAGATCTGCCGTCGACAAAGCGACACGACTGGCAAATGCACAAACGGCTCTCGTGGAGGCCAGAGAGGCCTTGAGCAAAATCACCTCTGACAGAATTCTGGCCCCGGTATTGCGCACAAACTGGAATGCGGCCTGCTTTTTATAAATCCACAGAGCTAGTAAATTAAAAAGTTTGACGTCAGTGAGTCATCAGATGATGGATGAGATCGTGTTGCTTTTCTTCCTGGTGGCGAGCACCGAAGCCAGTGAAATTACTCTGGAGTGAATGGCCAGGAGCAGAGACCCTAAAAGCCATATTGCATCACATATAGAAAAAAATTAAGTCACTTTCTCCTAAAAATTCATTTGGGCAGCAGAATATATTCCATTAGGGCTGCAGATCTAAGCTTGCTTACTTGGAATTTCCAGGGTGGGTAGAGGTGTTAGTCTCTGCATCAAACATTAAAAAGGGTCTCCGACCTTTTATGAGTCTGCGGGCACCTTTGGTGTTCTGAAAGTGCAGTGGCCACAGTCAAGGGATGCAGATTCCAGGAGGTAGGATCTGGGAACCTCCTGGAATTACAGCTCATCTCCAGACTACAGAGATCAATTCCTCTGGAGGAAATGGATGCTTTGGAGGGTGGACTCTGGGGCACTGTGACCTCAAAGCTTCCTGTCCACGCCTGGCTCCATCCCCCAAAACTTCAAGAGTTTCCCAACCTGGATCTGGCCCCCTTACCCCACTCTCCATCCACCGATGGTGGCCAGAGGGAACCTGACAACCGTAGCCCCGTCACAAAATGGCTGCTGAAGGAGGCGGGGCCAGCACTAAATGACTTCTGCAGTTTGCCTTTAGTCACACAGAGAAGATTCTTGTGCTGTGATGGCAGCTGCTGGCAAGGCGGCATTTTTAAAAGTACGCACAGCTGATCAAATCTCCAATCATAACCCGTGCTGGGCAGAAGCTCCTCCCCCCCCCCGGGCTTTGCAACTGCTTGGTGGGCACCAGGGAATGTGTTAAAGAGGTGTGGTGTCGCCCACAGAAACCGTGTTAGGGATCCCAGGTCAAGAGTCCTCCTTACACACCCATACAGAGAGGGACAAGTGTGAAAAGAGTGATGACAGTACCATGAAAAGCCAAAGATACTGTCTGTGACATTTCGGTGCAAAACTTAAAAAATGCCCAAGTTAAATGAGATGCTGATTCACAACAGCTGTGATTGGCTGAAGGGGCCAGAAGGAGAAAAGCTGTGGAGCTGCATTTGACTCACAGTGACCCCTGACCACGGGGCGTTCCCGGCAAGAAATGAGCAAAGGCAGTTTGCCATTGCCTTCCTCCGCAACTCCAGTCTCCCTTGGTGGTCTCTGTTCACAGATTAGCTCTGGCCAACCCTGCTCAACCTTCCAGCTCTGAGGCACTCAAGCTCAGTCGGGCGAGTCAGGCTGCACCAACACCGGAGGCCAACTCCGTCCCCACATCCGCCCACAGATGAAACTAGTAAAGCAGCCAATAACAGCAAGGGCAGATTGCCGGCTTATTTCCTACCACTTGATGCACTATCCCCGATCTGAGATGCTGTCTAAATAGGGCAGGGCCGATGCCAGCGAATACATGGATGCAAATTTGAAATGAAGAAGGAAAACACGTGGGAGACTTTTTAGTCTGCTGGCCAGAACGTCACTATTCTTCAAAGCAATGTACAAGCATGAGTTTAGAAATCATTCAGAAGAAGAAGAATTGGTTCTTATATGCTGCTTTTCTCTACCCAAAGGAGTCTCAAAGCAGCTTACAATCGCCTTCCCTTTCCTCTCCCCACAACAGACACCCTGTGAGGGTGTGAGGTGGGTGAGGCTGAGAGAGCCATGGTATTTCTGCTCAGTCAGAACAGTTTTATCGGTGCCGTGGCAAGCCCAAAGTCACCCAGCTGGCTGCATGTGGGGGGATGCAGAATCAAACCCAGGATGCCAGAGTAGAAGTCCACACTCCTAACCACTACACCAAGCTGGCTTTCAGAGGCCTGAATGTACTCTCAAAAGTTTGTCGATGTCAAAAAGCCTCCCTGTCTCAATTCTAGTTTGTTAGTTTATTCCATTGCCCTCAGTTACCATCACTTGCCGTCAGTGATGGTAGCACTGGGGGAAATTAATTGCAAGGATCAAACGCTCACATTTGTGCATTCAAGTTCATAGGTCTGAATGTACTAAACTGGGCTTAAGCAACACTTTTCTCACTCACCGCCAGTGTTGAATGTGTTTAACAAATCTTATTTACGCATTTATTTACTTCATTTATTCATTCGTACCTTCCTCCCCAGAGGGGTTCCAACGCAACTTGCACCATTCCCCTCTCTGTTTTCTAGGAAGGTTGTGTTGTCATCAATTGTAGTTGTTGTGAATGACAACTGGGCTTGTCTCATATACTTAGTTCAGGGGTCTCCAATGCAATGCTCGTGGGCACCAGGATGTGCCCCAACACCTTTCCCAGTGGTCACCAAGTACTTTTACTGAAGGTGTTAGGGGCCGTGTGGAACTTTTTCCCAGCAAGGATTCTGATTGTCTATTAGAGATCTGACTGCCCATGCAGATTATTTTTCCAAGTTACTTTGGCAGCAGCTGCCAACACTACCCAAGGATCTTCACTGAGTGGCTGAGGGTAAGCTGCAGCAGCTATTTTGTGACTGGCTCCGCCTCCTGCAGCAGCCATATTATGGCAGCCATTTTGTGGCTGTCCCAGAATGTCAGAATTCCAAAGGTGCCCCTAGGCGTCAAAAGGTTGAGGATTCCTGTCTTAATTTTTACTTGGAAGTAAATCTCTTTGAAACTAATGGGACTTATATCAGAGTACATGTGTGTAGGTCTACACAATAGATAGTATTTTAAAAAGAGCTGGTGGAGTTGTTAAGGCTCAAAAGTACCATTTTGGGTGGGTAAAATTCTCTTCTCCGACCTTATACCCATAAGACAATGAGTAAATCATGCTGTTCGTTATTTTTTTAAAGCAATGACATCGCCTGTTTAAAATACACAGCTTTTCTTGTAGTTAGAACTTAAATGCACAGATGTGTTTGGTCCTTGTCATTAATTTTGCCTAGTGCTACCATCACTGACAGCAAGTGACAGTAATTGAAGGCAATGGAATAAACTAACAAACTTTAATTGAGACAGGGAGGCTTTTTTGACATCGAAAAACTTTTGAGAGTAGGGATGCCAGCCTGCAGGTGAGGCCTCGCCCCCCTCCGGCATTACAGCTCTTCTCCAGACTACAGAGATCAGACTCCCTAGAGAACACAGATATTTTGTAGGGTGGACTCTATGACATTGCCCCCCGCCCTCCCCATGTTCTATCCACAAATCTCCAAGAGTTTCACAACCTGGATTTTGCAACTTTACCCCCCACCCCCCATACACACACACTCCCTAACTGGGAGAGGCTAAAACTTGACTTGTTTGGCTCTGTCCTTGTTTTAAAACAAACTGACATACCGGGTTGGATTCCCAGGCTTGGTTTAGGTAAGTATCAGATGTGTGCATTAAGACAATACTTCCAGAAAATGCCTTCATTCTATGCCTGCTGTCGTTGCAGCGTTACTGAAGCAAAATTAGCAGTTTGGTCTGGAAGAAGGCACTGCTAAAGATGCAACTCACATCTTAATAAAGGCCAGGCATGGGCTGTGAGCCAGCAGCTGGAATGCAAATCTGCTGAGAACATCTGTAACCTCTTAAGATGAACGTACCGGTAAAAGCTTGCTCGTGATTAAAGAGCCCTGAGAAATCCCTTATGGCAAGACGGTTTGTTCATTTGCGTCTTTTTCTTATGATTGTTTTAACATTTCATTTTATTTTCCAAATACAAATATAATTTTGTTGAGTTTAAAACCAAAAGACCGTTTCCCCCAAGACGACTTCAAAATGCCTTTCTTGGAGGTCTTGGTTTTTGCATCATTCTTAGCCGAAAATGATGATGAACAACAGTTTTATTAAAACCTGCCCTCCTGGGATGGTCTCTCCCTGTATTTCAACAACCCGGTTTTAGTAAATCGTGGGGCTTTTAGCCTTCTTCCCTACATCAGTGTGGCTCAAAATGACAAAGCATCGAAAGTCTGTGGGAAATTGAATCCAGTTTTATTGGGGTAAATGGTTCACCTGGCTCTCCTATAGCAACCAGTTCCAGATGTTGATATAAAATGTCAAGTAAAGGACCACTCAAGGGAAAACTGCAAGATCGTGGACAGCGCACAACTGCTAAAGCGTTAGACCCTCCCCTGGGTCTAACGCTTTAGCAGTTGTGCGCTGTCCACGATCTTGCGTATCTTGGCCCAGAGCTCGTCCACCCAGGGATGGAAACGGTGGGCTCAAGGGGTAGACTTGAGGAGGAAATGGGCAGAGCCAACAGAAAATGCTAAGGTATGCAGCTAACTCATGTATTCTTAAGTCCTGGAAAATGATACATTCAAATTGTTTTCCAGAATTTAATCCAAACCCTTAATGTTTCCTTCCTTAATAATATATGCACTGCATATATGTGTGTTATAAAAGTGAAATGGACTAATTTACCAAGAACAAAACATTCCGTGACATCTTAAAGTAATGCATTTTTGGTCCCAAGAGAGTTCATTGTGCACAGTCCACTTTTTCAGGGTGTTCCTTTCCTATATTATATGGTGGGTGACAAGTTTGATAGTGAAGCCCCCTGCAGTTCACAGCAAGCATTGCTGGGCTGGCAGGACCACTCATCTCACTCAGGGCTTTTATGCACGGGTGTTTTCTTTTACTTTCACCATATATTTCCATTGAATTTTCTTTTTCATTATGCTTTTCACCTTGCTTTCAGGCACACATACTTGATCTTTTTCGTTCTGCATGAATTTTCCTCCCTTCGTTGCTCAGTTCGCTTTCCATTAACTGTTTCCCCACATTTTCTGAGAGTTGTTTTGTGCTGTTTTATCCCATTGCTTTGCTCCCAAGGTGAAAGTAATTCAAAAGCATAATGATTCAGATTCTATCTCCATCCTTTTGGAGGGCACTCCTCTACTGCCCATATTGTGTGGCATGGTTGGGCTCTCCTTACTGGTCAGTTTTGTTCTGGGTGTGTGTTTTTAAATTGTAAGAAGAGATTCTTAAAAGCTGCATTTACGGCCAGATAACAATCTTAGCAGAACATTAGCAGTTCTCTCCCCTTCATATCTGCTTTTTAAAAAATTAATGGAATGAGCATAGCAATAAGGTAGTACCTCACATGACCTGAATTGCTGAGAAAAAAACAAATGGTCATGGAATGCTTTATGGTGTGTCTGTGTGCTGTTTAAAGGTGTGTCCTTTGTTGAGAACACTTATTTCAGAGAGGTGATTTCCAGTACAGAAGTGGGTGAAGAAGAAGAAGAGTTGGTTCTTATATGCCGCTTTCCCTACCCGAAGGAGGCTCAAAGCAGCTTACAGTCGCCTTCCCTTTCCTCTCCCCACAACAGACACCCTGTAAGGGAGGTGAGGCTGAGAGAGCCCTGATATTACTGAAGAAGAAGAAGAGTTGGTTCTTATATGCCGCTTTTCCCTACCCGAAGGAGCCTCAAAACGGCTTACAGTCGCCTTCCCATTCTTCTCCCCTGTGAGGTGGGTGAGGCTGAGAGAGCCCTGATATCACTGCTCAGTCAGAAAAGAGAAGATGGATGTCCCTATTTTCAGCTGGGAACTGACCAGATGCAGAAAGAGCTGAACATAAAAAGCAGGTTCCCAACTGATCACTCGTCTCCTTTCTTCCTCAGAAGCTGCCTGTCATCTTAAAATTATTCACAGCAAAATGAGATGAACTCCAGTAGGTAGATGCAAGCTGCAACAAACATAAAATGACTTATCTGTCCAGTACTTCAGCCCAACTCTTCCGCCAAGGATTGGGAGGGGGGGCAGTTCAAGTTGTCCCATTTTATCCTCACAGCTACCCTGTAGGCCAGGCTGAATCTGACGGGGTCAAAAGTGCACTCCACAATAACATGGGGATTTGAACCTGGCTCTCCCAGATCCCAGTCTGATGTTCTTAACACTTCACTGCTGACTTTTGCCCATGTGAGTAGGTGATCTCAGATATAATATGTTCAAGATGGAATTTTTGTGACCACTTTTCAAATAGTGCACTGCTGGGCAAGCTGTGATGCAAATTCAGAATCCTTATATTTCCCTCTTCTCATTACTCTTTAAGCCAGCCATCAAAATAAAAGTTACAAATTGCAGGGGTAAAGTCAGCCTTCTTTTAGGAGGTATGTAAATAGCCAATAATTATCTCATTATTCCACAGGAGGAACTAGATTGTATGTCTAGTTGCCAAGCAGTTTGGATGTAGAGATGCCCAATTGAACAATGGGAAAGAAGTAACTTTTAGCTCCCCCAAGTGTTAGATAGTGTATATAGCACGTTATTCTGCTCAAGCAACAGGATCCTGTCCACATTGCATCCAGATGTTCTTAGCAGGTGGTTCATTGATTTATTTACTTCCTATAGAGCCTGGCTTTCTGGCTGAGATGCAAAGCAGATTGCACAGTGGAAGACAATGCACTCAAATGGATGTAAACGTCTAGCCACAGCAACAGCAGCACCACAATCAGACTGTCATCATAACCAAGGTAAAGAAGTATCAGACATGATATATCATAAACAGCGCAAAGCAGAAAACAATCTTACCCTTTTGTACATAATCACATTTAATGTTTTGACAGTATGGGATAGCAGAATACTTATAAATATGGTTATGCACTTTTTACTTCAGGTTGTGAGGTATTCTGGGTAAATGTTTACCTGATGATTTTGGGGGGTTTTATTGTATTTGTTTTTTCTACAAAAATACCAATAGAGGCATGGACAAACAGTACAAACAAAGGCATGGCTGCTTTACAAGGCCAATCCTATATAATCCTAACGGCTGTTCATTCGAAATACTTGGTTTGTGCCCCAATGGACCATTTTCCCCAGGGGGACTGATCTCTATCGCCTGCAAATGAGCTATAAAACCGGGGATCCCGAGGTCTCACCCGGAGGCTGGCATCCCTAGGTTCTCTGCTGAAATCGCTCCTTTCTCCAAACTCCACCCCAAAAATCTTCGGGGATTTCCCAACCCAGAGGTGGCAGCGCTCCAGCAGAGCGCCTCTTACGAAATGGGCTAAGTGAACTCAAGAAAGAACCAATTCAAGTGGGTCGCTGTGTTGGTCTGAAGCAGCAGAACAAAATTTGAGTCCAGCGGCACCTTTAAGACCGACAAAGTGTTAGTTAAGGTGTGAGCTTTCGTGTGCATGAAGGCTCATATACCTTGAATAAAACTTTGTCGGTCTTAGAGGTGCCGCTGGACTCAAATTTTGTTCAAGGAAAAAGCAGCAATCTCCCCGCTACTTCCAGAGAGTAAATGGGCGGCTGCCGCAGGTGCGGAGTGACGTCAGCAAGGTGCTTGCCCTCCTGGGCAGCGGCCTCGGCCGCGAAGGAATCCCACAGTTGCCTAGGAAACGGTAGCGCCGACGCCAGGAGACACGGGCTCGACCGTGTCACATGACCCTCGTTCCGCCGTGCCTTCCGCCAGCAGGCCCCTTGACCCGGAAGCGGATGTGCGTCGGGGTGGAAGTGGCGTCGTGTTGCGTTTGGGGACGCGAGAAGCGGCGGAGGCAAGAATCGGTTCATCATGTCGATCGAAATCGAGTCCTCGGAGTGAGTTCTCTGGGGTGGCCTTGTGGAGACAAAAAAAAAAAGGGGGGGCGCTCTGGCCTTCCCGCGCTTGGCCGGTTTTCTTCGTCCTCGGGTCTCCTTCCCCCTCTCGGTCTCCATGCTGAGCAGCAAGTCCAGCTTTTCGAGCCCTTCTTCCTCAGGGGTGGCCTCGACCAGAACCGTTCTTTCTTCCTGTCTCCCCACTCCTTGATGGCCTTTCAGAGTAGTAAATGCTACGTGCTTCTCTCGAGCCACATTGAGCATGCCCGTGTGTGATGTTTAGAATAAGAGCTGGGTTTTGTACCCCGCTTTTCAATGCCCGAAGGAGCCCCAAAGCGGCCTTTCCATTCCTCCCACTGTAGACACCCTGGAAGGTAGTTGGTGCGGAGAGAACTGCTCTAAGAACTGGGACTAGTCCAGGGCCAAGTTGGGTTTTTATACCCCACTATTCACTACCCAGAGTGGTCCATGATCACATTCCTTTCCTCTCCCCAAAACAAATCCTGTGAGGTAGGTGAGTCCAAGAGAGCTCTGAGAAAGACTGCTATGTGGGAACAGCTCTAACAGGGCTGTGACTGCCCTAGGCTCACCCAGCTGGCTGTATATGGGGTGGGGAATCAAACCCAGCACACCAGTTTAGAAACTGCTGCTCCTAACCACTACACATTTTTAATCCCCAGTGTGGCCAGTGATTGGAGTAGTTCTGGCATAGGGTTAGATTCAAATGTGTAGCCATGTCGGTCTGAAGTAGCACAATAAAATCAGAGTCCAGTAGCACCTTTAAGACCAACAAAAATTTATTCAAGGCATTCTGAATTCATGACCTCCTAAATGTTCTGTAGTTAGCAGGCTCGCTCAGGTGTTGCAAACTCAAGGCTGTGGTCTCCTTTACTGAGTCAATCTATCTCATGTTTGGTCTTCCTCATTTCCTAGAGTTATT
The DNA here is from genome assembly GCF_049243985.1 of Paroedura picta. NCBI lineage: Eukaryota > Metazoa > Chordata > Lepidosauria > Squamata > Gekkonidae > Paroedura > Paroedura picta. Next base: position 95,404,888 of record NC_135375.1, read on the forward strand.
GTCTTTTCCAGTGAGTCTTGTCAAAGTACTATAGCCTCAGAAATGTTTATCTTCATGTAAAGGCATTCTTTTGGGCACTGCTTTTCAAGATATGAGGTACTCCATATGTAGGGGGCATGTGACTCCCTAGTCCTAGTATTATATGGTTCCTGGCTTCCCCTCTCTTCTCTGCAGAAGCCACAATTGATTAGAAATGGGGAATGCTTTTGCTATGCACTAGTAGGTATTGGTAAGGCAAATTTTTCTTGCCTGTCTTGTGTGGGCAAGACTCACACATAAATCAATTCTGTATGCAAATTAATTGTTTCTGTGTATTTCTTCTTGAAAGTGTCATCCGGCTGATCATGCAGTATTTGAAGGAGAACAGTTTGCATCGTGCCTTGGCCACCCTGCAGGAAGAAACCACTGTGTCGCTGAACACCGTGGACAGCATTGAGAGCTTCGTGGCAGACATTAACAGTGGCCACTGGGATACAGTCCTGCAGGCAATACAGTCATTGAAGCTACCAGACAAAACACTCATCGATCTGTATGAGCAGGTACGCACTCTTCTTTCAGTATCATTCTGTATCTGCTAGCATCTTTTTAACATTGCTGCATATTCATCATTTCCTTTGTTCTGTGAAGATGTCACAGGCCCTAATGCTTATACTTAGCCTTGCAGTCTCATGGGTGATTCACACATTATGCAGAATGAGGGGCTGTATGGTACTGCATATGGTGGAGTTGGTTATGTTGATGAAAGCACTTTTTTGTGATAAATGAATCTGCTTGGGGAATTAATATATAGGATTTTCCCTGATGTGTTAGTTTGCTACATGTCAGAACCTTTCAGTTGGATTCTGTCAACTTCTCATCTTGCTCTTGCATGGTTCTCCACCTCACTGTAGTCCCATCCTTTGTGGGTTATGTCCACAAAAGTCATAACAAGCACAACTGTTTCAATTTTCTATAGAAAGCCTCTTCTGCCAGTTGGAAGTCTGGAAAGATCTAGTCGTTTATATGTAGGAGAACATTATAAAGTATGCTCCCTCCCCCTTCCTGCAGATTATGATGGTACAGTCCTGAATTGTACTCTTGTTCTGTGTAGCATTAGACCAGCTTTGAGCCTTCTGTCATGCACCTGCTTTGTTGAATTTCCAGTTCTCTGGCATATAACCTTATTTCTTTATTTAAAGTATTCCCAAGCTTGCTTTTCATCACAGTTGAGACCCAAAGTGGGTAACAACATAGAAACAAAATAATAATAATTCAGGCAGTATAAGTTAAAATTTCTTAACAAAGTAGCAAACACATTGCCAATTAAAAAAAAAGATATCCCTCAGCCTCTAAACATATCTTTTAGTTTTCCAGTATCCCAAAGCAAATATTTGGCCAGCCTCAAATGCTGTCCTGCATAACTCCATTTTACAGCCTTTCTGGAAGGACAAGAAGGGGTGGGAACCTTCCTCATGTTCTTCAGGAGACTACTGCAGCAAACGAGGGTCACAGCCAAAAAGGAACTTGTCCAGCCAGTGGAGGAGACAGTGAAGAGAATATGTAGTTTTATGCCCTGTTTTTCTCTACCTTAAGGAGTCTCATAGTGGCTTACCATCACCTTATCTTCCTCTCCCCTCACAGTCACCTTGTGAGATAGTTGGGGCTGAGAGAGTCCTGAGAGAACTGTGACTGGCCCAGCCAGATCAACCAGCAAGCTGTATGTGGAGAATTGAGGAATCAAACCCAGTTCTCCAGATTAGAGTCACTGCTCTTAACCACTATACCACACTGGCTCTCAATCCAGTGCTGACAGGTCCTGTTCAGAAGGGTGGTTTTACCATACAGCCACTCAAAGAGGTATGAAAAGTGTCTTTTGCAGGGCTCCATTCAACTGCTTCTCTCGCAAGAGGGCAAGCTCTAACAAGCCTTCTAAGCTCTTTATGGAGTCCCATTTGTAGAGGGAAGCAAAATCAAACATAATAAGTCCTGCCTCATCTTCCTCTTTGTCAGTATTAATTTGTTAGCATTCAATTTCACCTTGTTCAGATCAAAATACTTTTATTGGCATAGTTGCTAGATTCAGTAATAACAGTGGAGTACACATGGAAATAGGATATACAAGATCCCAGCTTTTTATGTCATCTGTGATTTAGTCAGTACTTGATTCATATACGGAAACATTTCTCTAGAAATTTCTAACAAACTTAGCTGTCCTCATAATACCGGTTGAGTGATCCTCATTTAACACCTTGCATATAGCAAGTTTCTCATTTGCATCCAATTTACATTTCTTAAAATAGTCTGAGAGGGGCTGAGGATATTTTTAGAATTTAATACAATCAAATAATATATGTGCCTGAGTATCTGGCACTTCTAAATCTGTGAGAGCACAGTCTTTCCTTTAAGGGGGTTCACCTTGTTTACTGTAGCCAGTTGATGATGGCATTAAGGATTTGGACAGTTGTATATTATGCTGTATGTCTTTCTATTGTTGGTGACATCTGACTGTAAAGTTGCCTGGTTTTGAAAACTGGATCAGAATCTTTGTACGAAGTCCAATCTTCTGTTTATACAGTTCTGCATCCTCGTACTCAAAAAGCAAATTTTTACGATGATACTATAGCCACCATTGTTCCTACGTTTCAGGTTGTTTTGGAACTGATAGAGCTTCGCGAACTGGGTGCTGCCAGATCCCTCCTGAGACAGACTGACCCCATGATCATGCTAAAGCAGACCCAGCCAGAGCGATATATTCACCTTGAGAATCTTTTGGCTAGATCCTATTTTGATCCACGTGAGGTATGCTGACTTCTTTCTTTTAATTGCTGTTTTTATATACATTTCTAGAAATTGTTGAACTTCTACAGCCTGAAATTCACATAAATAAACTGTTTTAAAGGCAGTTTTAGGTAACCCAGTGCACTTCTCATATGAAACTATGAGGTGAAATAATTTCCTGTTTTCAGCCCAGTCCTAAGCAGAGTTACACCCTTCTAAACCCATTGACTTCAGTGGGCATAGAAAGATATAAGGATTGCTCTGTTTGTATATCACTTTCCATTTTCTTAAAAATGGAAAAATGCATCTGCCTCCAAAAACTGCTAAAATGTGTTAGGTCATTGGTCAGGTAGAATCATAGAATCATAGCTTTGGAAGGGACCTCCAGGGTCATCTGGTCCAACCCCTTGCACAGTGCAGGAACTCACAACTACCTGCCTACCCACAGTGACCCCATTTCATGCCCAAGTGATCCCCCCACCACCACCACAAAAAATCTCCAGAATCCAAATTGGCCAGAGGAAATTCACCTACCATCCCACAGTGGTGATGAGCAATTCCTTGGGTATGCAAGGAAGGGCCACAAGAGACAAACACTGGCATATCCCCTCCTGTCCACCTGCTCACAATCTGCCTAACTTTGATTTATAGCAGTTTGAGGGTGGCTTGTATGCATTTCTGGAACCAAAGTTGGGAATTAAGAGTATACTGCAGAACAGGGGTCCTGAGCCTTCTTGAGCCTGGGGGCACCTCTGGAATTCTGACCAGCATGATAGTTGCAGGCACCAAGTGGCTGCCACAGGAAGCTGAGCCAACCACACTTCATTGGCACAGCGGAGATCCTAGTGCTGTGATGGCAGCTGCTGCCAGAGCAATGTTAAATTTGCACAGCCTATCAGAAGCCCTGCTGGACAAAAGCTCCACCCAGCTCCACTCGTTTTCCAACCAACTTTGACGGATGCCAGGGAAAGTGACACTGGATGTCAGAGCACTCACAGGTTGGGGGCCATAGAGTCATGTGTCCTTCCCCTCTTGCATACCCGCAGTTTAGTATTACATTCTCAGAGCTCATTATGGACATGTTTTAAGGGTGCTAATTAAACCTAATTTTGAAAATCTAAGTTTTGGAATGTGACCTAACGAATAGCAGTGCCCACATGTGGAGCAGAAATGCTTTGGGTAGGGGTTTGTTCTCGGCCCTGTAGCTGAGTGCTCGTTCCAGTACTACAGTAGGAGCAAGCCAGAAACGTGGCCTTTTAATTATTCTGCTCAAGTGCATGATGCTTATTAAGTAGCATCTGACAAGATTCTTCAGTTCCTAGATATAAACTAAACCAGTGTTGGTCCACTGAAGGAATCTGCTGTATTGAATATGGATTAGGAGTTACATATTTACATCCCTGTTGCAGCTAATAATCCTTATTCAATACAGTATATATGCGGGTATCAGGTGGAGGTGGAGGTGGAGGTGTTGCAGTGCGAAAGTTACCATTCCTCATGTTTCCTGCCAGGCATACCCAGATGGGAGCAGCAAGGAGAAACGGAGAGCAGCGATAGCCCAGGCCTTGGCTGGCGAAGTCAGTGTTGTGCCTCCATCTCGTCTTATGGCACTGCTAGGCCAGGTAATCTCCCCTGCCCCCATGTTCTGAACAGTGTGAAACTGAAGGTAAAGTGCCTATTTCTTAAGCTACTGAAATGGACTGATTGTGATGCTTGAACTTTGCCTTGGTAAATCCTGCTTCACATTGCATAAGAGCTTTATAGTAGAATGGCTTTTAACAAATTGTTTGCTTGTGTGTTATGGAGACAGGATGTCATGGAAGGGTGGAGCAGGACCTTAAATCTCCTCTGGTTTTTCAGGCATTGAAATGGCAGCAGCACCAGGGTCTGCTTCCTCCAGGGATGACCATTGACTTGTTCCGAGGCAAAGCGGCTGTGAAGGACGTTGAGGAGGAGAAGTTCCCCACGCAGCTCAGCAGGCATATTAAGGTGGGTCCCTCCCCTATGGGGCATTTTTGGCATTCCAAGAAGCGGCACCTTTAAGACCAATAAAGATTTATTCAAGGTGGGGACAGATGGGGCTCGCAACAAGGCTCTTTTAATTGCTTCTTTTCACAACTGGGAAAGGGTCTGCCATTAATTACTAACCTTAACATTTTTGTTGCCCCAATGTTTTTGTGAACGTCAAATTAAACCAAAGGAATGATTTGGTTTTCTAGCAAGGAGTTATCATACTGCATATTTAGGATGTTGTGATGCTGATTACTAATTTGCTACTCATTTACTTTCTCCTTATATCTGTACTCTTACTATCCCTGCTCCATTGTCTGAGGAAATGTGCCTGCACATGAAAGCTCACGCCTTGACTAAATCTTTGTTGGTCTTAAAGGTGCCATTGGAGCCAAATGTTGTTGTGTTAGTAGAGAGAAAGTTATACACAGTGTGGTGATGATGGCCAAGTCAGGGCAAAACTCAAACTGCTGAATGAAAACAGTCTAATAAGTTGCATTACTTTAGTAGTGATTTACCAAACTGCCTCTCAGTCGCTCCTGCTCATTGAACTCACTTCAGCACAGGTAAGTTTAGTTCTTTATAAAGCACCTTTATAAAGCAGACTACAGACTGCACAGGGATAGGAAATTCTGCTCTTTTGGGAATGACAGGTGGCAATTCAAGGGAAAGGCCATCCCCCTTAGCCTTAGAAATGATCAAACTTGTGCAGGATACATGTTCATGGCCAATCTTCACCAGGGCTGGGCCAGTGACCAAACCAGTGAATGCTGCTGGGTTCACTGTGCCTGTGGGTTGTCTGCTTATTCCTCAGTAGTTCAGTGATAGTGGCTTGGGTGCCACATGTAGCACATATGAATGCTGTTCCCCCCCGTGTGGCACTCTGCCCCATGTTCCAGGGAGGAGGGCAGCTTCTTCATTGCAACGGGCCCAAGATGAAATGACAGTTATAAAGCCCACGAGCTTGCCCATGATTGTGGTATCCTGGGTCACCATACGTAGCTGTCTGTGGAGGTAAACTGGGCACAGCCCATAAAACAGAACACCTTCCAAGGAAATAACTGAATATAGAGAGCAGTTCCAACCACCTCTGATCCTGCAGAACCGGAGTGAAATTCAGAGGGAACTTTGACCACGGAGAAGTATTTATTTATTTATTTTTAATATATGCTGCCTAATGTAGAATTAGTGAAAGTTGGACCATAAGGAAGGCCATCAAAGAATTGAGGCTTTTGAACTCTGGTGCTGGAGAAGACTCTTGCAAGTCCCTTGGACTGCAAGGCAAACAAACCGGTCAGTCCTAGAGGAGATCAGCCCTGCCTGCTCCTTAGAAGGCCAGATTCTGAAGATGAAACTCAAATACTTTGGCCACCTCATGAGAAGGAAGGACTCCCTGGAGAAGGGCCTAATGCTGGGAGCGATCGAGGGCAAAAGAAGAAGGGGACAACAGAGAATGAGGTGGCTGGATGGAGTCACTGAAGCAGTTGGTGCAAATTTAAATGGACTCTGGGGAATGGTAGAAGACAGGAAGGCCTGGAGGATCATTGTCCATGGGGTCGCAATGGGTCGGACACGACTTCGCACCTAACAACAAACACAGTGTAGAATTCTGGAGAGCTTGAAAGCTTGCATGCTGTTTTCTACAGTAACTCTGATTTGTGAGTCCTTCCCCTCGTGTTAGGTATACATGGACTGGTAAAGGTAAAAGTTATGGGAAGTGACAGCCCTACTCAGAGAAATGCTAGTCATTAAGAATGATGGTCTCCTATTACTGTTGTTTGGGATGGTGTGCAGGGCAGACAGTAATCCTGTGGCTCTTTGGTTGACAGCAACTATGAATGTGGCCTTCTTGTACCATGTACCCAAGCTTTTGCCATTTGTTTTTTATCTCCCTTGGTCCTTCTGTACAATGAACTGCTTTAGGTGTGAATGTAGCTGGTTTAGGGTAGTATAGTTTGTGCCAGGGGTTCCTGCTGAAAAGTTGTTTGATGTGTGGGAATGTGTTTGACCTTGTGGCCAGATGTGCCGCAAGGGATGGCCTCTAGAGTGTTTTTGCTCCCAAATGGGTGTGTGGGGGGCGCTGGGGGACTGTAGGTTAATGGTCCTTAGGTGTTTAGTCTTAGCAAAGGTTTAGTGATGTTAGCCTTGTATCCTCAATAAAGAGATTTTCTTCAACAAAGTCTGCTTACTGGAAGCAGTCAGCTGAATTCTCACATTTCTGTGATTGGCAGAGTATGCATCATACTTAACAATATTCCAACAAGTTTTGAAATCTTTTTCACATGTCTGTAATTTCTAAAAAAAAATCCTTTATGTTCTAGGCAGGTGGATATAAATAGCTTTTGCCTTGTGTTTTCATGCAGAACGAGGCAGAGAGTCTGTTTAATCACTGTTTTACAGCCTTTTGTGCAGTTCAGATTTCTGAATCTAAATGTCTTGAAGTGACATGCATTTGCTGAAACCAGAGTTGTTCCCGCAGATATTTTCTGACTGTTCTTGAACCAGAGGGGAAATTTTGGAATTTTTACATCTTGAACAGCTTGCCGTGGGAGTGGGGTGTAATGTTTCTCAGACGGAGGACAGCCAGTTAAAGGTGACTCCTCCCACCTACCAGAATGTGAAAAGAAAGTTCAATTTTATACTTAAAAACCAGCCAAGTTATTAAACTGTGTTTTTGGGTGGACCTCTGTTATTAAATGCCATGTACCATTGCTTCATGTGGGCAAATATCTGCTGTTGAAATGTCAACTGCAAGCCTTGTCATATAGATTTCAAGTTAGAATTTTTATCCATTCTCTTTCCAAGCACAATGAATGCTTGCGCCATTCAAAAAGAACACTGTTTTTGTGTGTTTTTTTGCCAAGCTTCAGCAAGCAGCTTCATAAGGCTGATCTTAAATCCCTGAGTGTTTAGCGTTAGTAAAGGCAGAGCAGAGAATTGTCAGTACAGAACCAAAGTTATGTGACGTTCTTATTTCTTTGTTTTGTTTTGGACAGTTTGGCCAAAAGTCCCATGTGGAGTGTGCCCGATTTTCTCCAGACGGTCAGTATTTGGTCACTGGCTCTGTGGACGGATTCATTGAAGTGTGGAACTTCACCACTGGGAAAATCAGGAAGGTAAAGTAGCACAGGCATTCTTGGCTAGCCAGTGGGTCGTTCAAGATGTAAGCATTCTTGATCAGTTCTTTAATTAAAAACAACAACATTACAAATGGAATGCAGAAGAAAAAGAGGGACCAGCCAACAAACCATATGCATCTAAAGCCACTACACATGACTGGGTATATTGAACAGAAAAAACTTCCCCCAACATCCTCTTCATTATAATTTTCAAGACATTCTCCATAAAATACAGCAGCCCTCCATCACATGCTAAATTACAAACTTCACAGCTATATATTACTAATCTCATCACCATATATTCCACTTTAAATGTCTTGTCATTTCTAGACCCTAGCTATAGCTTTTTGTATACCGTTTTAAAAAATCTATTATGTCTCACAGTAAACAAGATTTTTTTTTCAAAATAACTTTATATTCAAAACTTATTCTGCTACTGTATAGTTACACATCTATATGCATTGCAATGTCCTGACCTGGGTTGCTTAGGCAAACCTGATCCCATCAGATCTTAGAAGCTGAGCGATCCTGGCTAGTATTTGAATGGATTTCCTCCGAGGAGCACTCGGGGTCATGATGTGGAGGAAGGTAAAGGCAAACTACCTCCGAATGTCCCTTGCCAGGCTGCCAGGTAATCCTCGGGTCTCCTGGCCATGTTATATATTCTATACGATAAATCAATAATGCATTCCAATGTATTTATATACAGTTTTTAAATGGTTTCCCGTTCTCAGTTTGTCTCCTGCTTAACATTGTGAACAATCTCTCTTTCCTCAGTTTTGAAAATCTGCCTGTTTCACAAATAAGTGGTTAATTTTGCCATTGCTGTATGATCAGCCAGCTTATTTTCCCATTCTTTTAAGTTGGGATTGGCATCTGGTTTCCATTTTGCTGCTGAGATAAGTCTAACTGCTGTCACCATATATTCAGATATCTCTTCCAAACACATGTTTTGCATGTGTAAAGTCCTAAGTTCAGTTCTGTGGACCTCCCATTAAATAGAATTCACCTACTAAGTCTGAGACAGCCCCACAGGTAAACTGCCAGGGTAGGTGTGGGCAATTAGGATAAGGCAGCTCTGCATTATTGTTGTTGTTACTAGGCTTTGAGACCACCTCTCTCCCAAATTGGACTCAAGGCAGTTTACGACATGATTAAAATACATAAACAGTATAATTCATTAAATTTAGAATAAAAATTTTAAACAATTAAACACTCTCTAACTAGCAACTTATTTAACTAACTACCCCCCCCCCACACACACACACACAGCTGTCCCAGCCTTCATTTTTCTTCCCAGTCCATTGACTATGGCAGGTATCTCAGTGACATGGAAAGAGGAGGGGCAGAAAGACCCAGGAGGTATGACCCTTGTTTGGATACTCTGGACCAAAGGTAGTCAAACTGCGGCCCTCCAGATGTCCACGGACTACAATTTCCATAAGCTCCTGCTAGCGTTTGCTGGCAGGGGCTCATGGGAATTGTAGTCCATGGACATCTGGAGGGCCGCAGTTTGACTACCCCTGCTCTGGACCATAGGCCTGGTGGAAGAGCGCCACCTTGTGGGCCCTGCGGAACCGTGATAGCTCCATCCGTAATACACATTTGGCCATTAGCTATCCTGGTTGCTCGTGTTTCTCTTGCTTCATTGACTGAGACGTAGCTCCCTGTTCTGTTTAGGATCTGAAGTACCAGGCTCAGGATAACTTTATGATGATGGACGACGCCGTGCTGTGCATGTGCTTCAGCCGGGACACGGAAATGTTAGCAACCGGAGCCCAGGATGGCAAGATCAAGGTATGCAGCTCTGAGGAAGGAGAAAAAGATCAATCTGGGCTTTGCAGGAAGGTTCTCACACCACGTTTTCCAAACACCTGAGGACTGGAGCACACTTATGGAGAACAGGGTTGGATTCCCCACTCCTCAAGAAGCCTGCTGGCTGACCTCGGGCTAGTCTGGAGCTCATATGGATAGCTCATATGGACCTCGGGCTAGTCTGGAGCTAATATGGATCTCCAGTTTTGGACCCAGTTCATGCCCTGCCACAGATGTTAGTCTTTAGGGGGTTGCTGACTCTTGCTCTTTTCTGCTTCTCTCTAAGCCAGCCTTTCTCAGCATTTTTATCATTGAGAAACCCCTGAAACGTTCCTCAGGCTTTGAGAAACCCCAGAAGTGGTGCGATTGTGCAGAATATAGTTGGGAAGCATGGCTGTGGACACGCCCACTCGGGGGCCATTTTGGGAGAGGGGGCAGGTAGACATGACCATATGTGGCCGTATCACCGAATAAACGTTTAACAAATTTAAAATATATATTGAAAATGAATTAACTCCCATCCATTCAGGAAACCCTCTCAGGGCCATCAAGAAACCCTGGTTGAGACAGGCTGCTCTAAGCCCTTTCAGGCTCACCTATCTCACATAGTGCTTGTTATAGGGAGGGGAATGGGGTGTGATTGCAAGCCATTTTGAGACTCCTTAGGGCAGAGCAAAGTGGGGATATAGAAACCGGCTCTTCTTCTACTTTCTTCGCACTGGGGCTGATTGGCCATTTAACTCACCAGGAAAGTTCCAGTGACCAATCAGCAGAGTTTCTCTCTTGGTCCCGGTATGCCCTGAATTTTTAGGTAGTGCTTGAGGAAATGAGGCTGACACAAATGAGGCCATAGTGCCGGTGGGCCATTTCAACTGGCCGTAGTTGAACACCCTGCTCTTGCTCCTTCATCCCTGCCCCCAGGTGTGGAAGATTCAGAGCGGCCAGTGCCTGCGGAGGTTTGAGCGGGCGCACAGCAAGGGGGTCACCTGCCTGAGTTTTTCAAAGGACAGCAGCCAGATTCTTAGCGCCTCTTTTGACCAGACGATCAGGTGAGTCGGGCGCTCTGGGTTTGGCCGGGCGGGATCCATTGGCCCGGCTTGCGCTTATGCAGCTCCTCTGCCATCACAGGATCCACGGCTTGAAATCTGGAAAGACGCTCAAGGAGTTCCGTGGGCATTCTTCTTTCGTCAACGAAGCGACTTTCACCCAGGACAGCCATTACATTATCAGCGCATCTTCCGACGGCACTGTCAAGGTAAGTCACAGCCGCTGAGTTGGGAACGCTGTGTATTTCGTTCTCCATTTATATACCACCCTCTCCTGCGGCTTAGGACGGTTTGCTTCAGCTTTCGGGGATGGTAGAACACAGCATGTTTTCTCAAGAGGCTCTCTGTAGCTTCAGCTTGGTTTTCTTTCCAGAAGCTCGGCGCAGCTTTCCTCATCTAAGCAGCAGTTAGCAAGATGATTTTGTTTGTTTCTAATATGATTATCACCTTTCCGAACCTTGTGATGAAGCAACATCTTTGCACGTTTGTCTGGTCTTCCCAGGACACCTTTTCTGTCTGAGTTTTTGTGTCTCAGACCTACATCTCGGCTCAAGCTCCAGCTGGCCACAGTTCCTGGTAGACTAACCAATAAGGTACCAGGAATTAATTTCCCTGGCACAGATTTAATGAATTTCATGACTCATGTACTCAGTCCTGCTGGATTCTTTGCTCCTTTTTGGGAATTTGGTGATGTTTAATATTTATTTGCTTTTTTTAAATACAAAAAATCAAATTGCACCTATAGGTATTCTACAGCCAGCAAATTGTCACTAATCAACTGCCTCTCCACAGTATTCTCCTCTCTCCTTTCCCCCTCTCCTGTTCTCTTGAATCCGCATTTCAGACTTGCTTCTCCTCCTGTCCTAAACCTCCTTTTGCTTCCCCAATCCCCTCCCTCTGCCCTTTTTCCTTTCTGCACTCAAGAGCCTATTATTATTTTTGCGCTTTTACTTTTTTGCTTGGTTATGATGAACATTTCTAAATTTACATTTTAAATAGGTTTTTAATATGGATCTCCAGTTTTGGACTAACTTTAAATAAAAATGTGAGAAGCTTGTATCTGTTTTGAACTAGCCAGCTACCATTACAGCCACAAGAAGTGCATGTGGGAGAAAAGTCTGTATTTTGCCAGGATCCTTTTTTTTTTTTTGAGTGAGGGGGGAGTTGCACAATAAACATCTACAACTGTGGGGATTTAGTGGAGGGTGCACAGTGATAGAAAAATTTCTGTATAGTCCAGCCCTGGGTTCTGTGTCTTTAGGCTCAGCTCAGGACATCGCAGCTCCTGACCTGGATAGGCCAGGCTAGACCAATCTCATCAGAGCTCAGAAGCTAAGCAGGACAGACTGTATTGGGCTAGTATTTGGAGAGACCACCAAGAAATACCAGAATTGTGAGCGGAGGCAGGCAATGACAAGCCACCTCTGAACACCTCTTGCCTTGAAAACCCCACAGGGTGACTGTGAGTCAGCTGTGACTTGAAGGCCCTTTCCACCACCCACCACCACGTATATGTGTACCCTGACCCTGATGGCCCACGTTAGCTTGATTTCATCAGAACTTAGCAGAAGCTAAGCAGAGCTGGCCTTGGTTGGGATACCTGTAAGGCTGGGGTGGCCAAACTGTGTCTCTCCAGATGTCCACAGACTACAATTCCCATGAGCCCCTGCCAGCATGGTGCTGGAGGAGCTCATGGGGACTGTAGCTCATGGGTGTCTGGAGAGCCACAGTTTGGCCACCCCTGAGAAATACTGGGATTGTGGTAAAGAGGCCAGCAGTGGCAACCACCCACCTCTGAACGTCTCTTGCCTTGAAAACCCAGTCAGGGGGTCACCATAAGTCAGCTGTGACTTGAGGGCACTTTTCGCCTCCACCTGATGTCAGAAACGAACTGGCGTCTGTTAATGATGGACCCAAGCTGGTTAATTACCAGGTTCAGGCACTTGTTCTGTTTTCACTGTGTGTCATATGCCAAGATTGAAGAGGTGAAGTCTTCCAAGTAAATCCAGTAAATCAAGTAAATGCCATGCTATGACAGTATGTGCCAGTGTTGCCTGTGAACTGTGCACATGAATTTAGGAGCTAATGAACACTCATTAACTTAGGAAGCCCCGCTCAGCAGCAGTCTGGAACCACACAGGGTCTTGCACTGCCCCTTCCCCATTTTAAGATTTCAGTGGTTCTGTTCTGTTCAGGATGTGAACTGCTCTGTTCAGTAAAGAAAGAAAATTTGGGGGGGGGGGGACAATGGTGAGGACACTGGAAAATTGCAGTTGGCTTCTTTCCTAGTAGTATTTAGAGCAGTGGTTCTCAACATGGGGGTCAAATGACCCTTTAACAGGGGTCGCGGCAGGGCAAGCAGCTTGGCCAGGGGGCCACCATCTACACAACAGCCATGCAGGGTAGATCAAGATAGAGCGTTCATCTGTCTGGAGCAGCGGAAAAGAGCGAGGTCGGCATGGTGGGGCAAGAGGCAGAACTGAACTGAGAAACCCCGGGGAAAAAAACCAATTTATATACAATCCAGAACAATGGATCTTCAAGCGATTGTTTAATTTCGGGTTAATTTCTGTGAAAGGACACTTGCATAATTTCATGGTTGGGGGTCACCACAACATGAGGAACCGTATTAAAGGGTCACAGCATTTGGAAAGTTGAGAACCACTGGTTTAGCAGGACTGAAGCAAGGCTAAGAAAGCAAGTTACTATGGGAACAACCAAATCCCAGTTTTCTGAAGGTGCCCGTATTCCAGTAGCACAAGGAGTAGGAATGGGCTGGACTTGCCTGCTCAGTCGCGAGGAGGGAGCAGAGGAGCCCCACAGCTCCCCAGTGTTCTGCGCATGACCAGCTTGTTTGTTCGTGAAGCCTGAACTGAACCTCTGGGGTGGCTTTCTGTATCGCCCCCCCCTCCCCTCAAATGGTTCTTTCTCCTCAGGTCTGGAACATGAAGACGACGGAATGCTGCAACACCTTCAAATCGCTCGGCAGCACCGCCGGGACAGACATCACCGTGAACAGCGTGGTCCTGCTGCCTAAGAACCCAGAGCACTTCGTGGTTTGCAACCGGTCAAATACCGTGGTCATCATGAACATGCAGGGACAAGTACGTGTTTGGAGGCCGGCGGCTTCAACGTGACCGGGAGCTTCTCTGGTTTGAGCGGGTGGCGGACGTTCCGTGATGGGCCGGTCGAAGCCAGTCCTTCCACCTTGCCCTTTTCCCCAGACTGTACACCGACTTGGCAATGGTTGTGACTCAGTGTGGTGCTGTTTCGACATCAGGCTGCTACGTCTGATGATCCAGAATTCTAGTAAACCATGCTTTAGTTAAGATCTGTACATCAGTGCCCTGTGGTTCCTACTGGAGCCAGCTCCCTGGCATGTCACACTTGTAGCTCCCCCCCCCCCCTTTGCTGTTCCTGGAAGCAGAGTTGGCTGTGCCCAGCAGGCAGGTCAAGTGGAGGTTTTGCGAGCCAAATGGGCACCACGTGGTGGATTTCTGTCTGCCGTCTTTTCCACACACTGAATCCAAGGCCAGCCACAGACCTCAAGCCATTTTTTCACCAGAGGTAGCCAAGTTAGTAGGCAGGGACATGGCAACTTTCTCCCAAGGAATTCCCCCCTCTCCTCCTGGTCTTGAGCCACAAAACAGTAGGAGGTTTTCTTGTGCGCTGGCGACTCAAGCACCCTACCTTAATGCATTCATAGTGGTGCCCTGGTGAGGAATACATCCTGGGTCCTGAGGATTGTAATGCCTCCTGGCTCATCTTTCCATGTTTTCTCCAGGGTCCTAATTACACATTGGGCAGATTCATAGGATCCTAGAGTTGGAAGGGGTCATTCAGGCCATCTAATCCAAACCCCTTGCTTCATGCAGGATCAGACTCCTTGAGAAGTGTCTGTCCCACCATTGCTTAAAGACTGCCGGTGAGATTCCTGGCTTTTGTGTCAGGGGGATGCATTCAGGGGGAGCTTCAATGCAAACCCCAGCTCTGCTCAAAGTCCCCTGCAGCTCTTGCACCCCTTTATTCCATCACTATCTCCTTGCATTCAATAAGAGTATTTAGAAGAAGAGCTGGTTTTTTACACTCTGCTTATCACTACCTGAAGGAATCCCAAAGCGGCTTACCAGCACCTTTCCCTTCCTCTCCTCACCAGACACCCTGTGAGCTAGGTGAGGCTGAGAGAGCTCTGAGAGAACTGTGACTGGCCCCAGGCCAACCAGCTGCCTGCAGGTGGAGGAAGAGTGGGGAATCAAACCCGCTTCTCCACTTTAGCGTCCGCTCTTCTTTAAGCAGTACACCATACTGGCTCTCAGCTTTTTATATAGCGCCCTTCGAGAGTACAAGGCACTATCTTTTCTGTCAGTATTCTGCAGAGCAGCCCTGTAAGCATTGCCACGTGGTAGGACTGGGGATGAGGGAGGCCAGGGCTTGTGAGCACCTGGCTTTGAGGTGAGGTGAGGGAGCTTCCAAATGCATGGCTTAGCTGCTGTGTAGCTGTACAAGCACCCGGCCTGCTACCTGAAGAATTGCTGGCCCTCTGGGGGTTCAGTCCCGGGGGATTTCCTCTCTGTCCCCACCTGAAGGCTTTAACGGTGAGAGTTCCGTGACTGTGTAGTGGCAGCTGAAGGTTTTGGTCTTTCCATGATTTTTGTAGATTGTGAGGAGCTTCAGCTCTGGTAAGAGAGAAGGGGGTGACTTTGTCTGCTGTACCCTTTCCCCCCGCGGCGAATGGATCTACTGCGTGGGCGAAGACTTTGTGCTGTATTGTTTCAGCACCGTGACCGGCAAGCTGGAGAGAACTCTCACCGTGAGTACTTACTGGGGCCTTTCTTCTCAATCGGGGGTGTGTATGGGGGGGACAGGACCCAAGCTAACATCTTCTCCATTTTATCGTCACAACAACCCTGTGAGGTAGGTTAGACTTGGGAGTGCATGGCCGACCCAAGGTCACCCAGCTAGCTTCCATGGCATAAGCGGGGATTCCGCCCTAGCTCTACCCGGCCCTGGTCCAACACGTTAGCCGCCAGCCTGTGCTGGTGTTGGCGTAGCAGACCGTGCCATGAGGTCGTGTGACACAACATGCCACTTTCCACGTTACAGCGTTGATGCAGAAAGGCAGGATCTTACGTTCTGAAGGAAGGTTGACCTAAAGCTGCACCTGCTCTTTTAAAAGGAGTTAAAATAAATTATATCCTGCCTTTGCTCCCTCATAGGGGGCCAAAGTGATTTCCATTGTCCTGTCCTCTTTCCTCTGAGCCTCACAAACAACCCTGTGAGGTGGGTTAGGCTGAGAGCGTATGACTGGTCCGAGGTCACACAGAAAGCTTCTGTGGCAGAATGGAGATTTGACCCTGGGTCTCCTCTGGCCACTGTATCACATGGGCTCCTGCTGGGTATAGGCAAAGGCTGTGCTTTTCATGTTTTAGGCAGAATTATGGATTACACCTTTGGCGTTTGATCACTGGCGAAAGCAGAAGCCCTAGGTGGGTTGATCCGCAGTGGGTTGGATCCTGTTGTAACATCTGTTCACAAGGAGTGTCTTGTCCTATTAAATGTTACAAGAAATGACTCGGGGATTCTAGCTTTGAGCAGCTTCCGAGTGTCGGCCCTGATTGTTATCCTCTGAACATCCTGATGATTATATTTGGCCTTTGTCTAGTTCTTCCTTTACATTATCCCAAGAATATGCACAACGGTCCCTGTAAAGTACCGTGGCACTGCTGATCCCACATTCAGTTAATTAATTACATTTATATACCGCCCTCCCCAGAAGCTCAGGGCAATTCAGATAGAACATCGGAACAGGAACAATGCAGAGAGAAGCCATTAATCATGAAGCAGTGGGACAATAAACAGTAAACAGTAAGAACAATAAATTCATAACTGGAACATAATGAGCCCATGAATGGTCGGTACAGGCCATTCATGGGAGGGAGGTTCAGGGACCCGGTGGAAGATGTTGGAACAAGTGGACCTCAGCCGAATGTCTGGCGGAAGAGCTCCCTTTTGCAGGCCCTGCGGAATTGTTCTCGATCCGTCAGGGCTCTGATCTCTGGGAGCTCATTCCACTAAGTGAGGGCCGGGACAGAGAGAGCTCTGGCCCTGGTTGAGGTCAAGCAAGCTTCCTCAGGGCCATGGATCATCAGGCAGTTGGAGGTGGTGGAGCGTAAAGCACTTTGAGAGGTGTAGACGGAGAGGTGGTCCTCGGTCCAAACCGTGTGATTACCATAATCTTAAGTCTGATCCGGAATTCAGCTGGAAGCCAGCACAGTTGTTGAAGAATGGGCTGAATGTGGGACCTCCAAGGTGTTGCTGTGAGGATCCTGGTTGCTGCGTTCTGGACCAGCTGTAGTTTCTTGATTTAAATTAAGGGTAGGCCTGCGTAGAGCGAGTTATAGAAGTCCAGTCTACAGGTGACCGTTGCGTGGATCCTGAGAAAGGAGGGCAGTTCCCCAAATCCCAGCACCGGCGAGGCAGTGTTCTTGAAGCTCATGGTCAACTATGTCGAATGCTGCTGAGAGATCTAATAACGAGAGCAGCGCTGACCTGCCCGGGTCCAACTGGCGACGGAGGCCATCCCATCAGGGTGACTAGCACTGTTTCTAGCCCATGGCCAAGCTGGAAACGTGACTGGGATGGGTCTAAGACTGAAGCTTCCTCCAATAAAGCTGATAGTTGGTTCACAACAGCCCTTTCAAGCATCTTCCCCAGAAACACGTGTGGGATGGGACAATAGTTGTTGGGTTCTCACAGGTCCAGAGATGGTTTTTTGAGCAACGGGTGAACCACTGCCTCTTTTAGGCCTTTGGGAATTCTCTCATTGATAGGGAGAGGTTGATTATTTTCTGGAGGTGGCCACTATTCTTATATCCGTTGTCTTTAGCAGCCATGATGGGCACAGGTCTAGAGGGCATGTGGTTGGCTTCACTGCCACTAGCATCTTGTCCACTTGAGTCAATGTGAGGTGTCCAAGTTACTCAGCGTCCTCTCCCAAGACAGCCAAGGGGCCTCTAGTTCGCTTTGGAAAAAAAATGTGCAATGGCCTAGTGCAATAATTTTTTTTACTTACTATCCCCATATTGAGAAAGCTGGAGTAAGGTAGTAGTTGGGGTGTCTGCCTAGGGCCAGGGAGACTTGGGTTCAAGTGTCAAGGAGTTCGCTGGTTAACCTGAGCCCTCCCATTTCATTCAGCCCAGTTTACAGAGTCATACCCGTCCAAAGTATTGGCTGTCTGAAAAGAAATACGGCATTTAGGTGTAGAAACGGGATTAAGTAGTTTGCATCTAGAGGCCTGGTTGGTTTGCATGGCTCTCCTAAAGGTCGGCAGACTTTTCCCTACCTTGTTTGCTGTGTGGGTTGATAAGTTCCGTCTCCCTGCCAGGAACACAGCCCGCTTCCGTTTCAGAAGAGCTCCCTTTGTCCCCCGGGCCAGTCACCGAGGACTTTGCCCTCTTCCGCTCTCCCACTGGTTCCTGCATGCAAGCCGCTTGGGACATTGGAAGGGCAGCTGAGGATACTCTTAAGCTTGCCTTGTTGCCGCTGCTGCCTCCCTCACATTTCCCCCTGGCTCTTCCTCCTTTCTAGCAGACTTCCTTGAGCCCCTTTCTTTCCATTTCTCTCTAGTCCCTAAACAGTCTCCTCTGTATCATCCCTATTCTAGCCTCCCCTGCAGCTCTGTAGCCATGGGTAACCTTGCATGTTGCTTCAAGGAAGCAGGCTCCGGGAACTCTCAGGACACTTGCGGGACTTACTCGCAGGGGAATGAAAAGACTGCTTTGTCGGAGTCCTAAAATAGCCTTTCAAGTTTACCATTTGCTCCTAGTTCGTCTGAAGGGGAGAACAGCAAGCGCTTTGATTGCCTACTGATCACTTGCCCCCCCATTTCTGCCCCTCTAGGTTCACGAAAAGGATGTCATTGGCATTGCCCACCATCCCCACCAGAACTTGATTGCCACCTACAGCGAAGATGGGCTGCTGAAGCTCTGGAAACCCTAGGACTGATTTTTCATTCCCTTCAGTGCACCAGAAGAGTGCACATGATAGTGGCTTAGTTTTGTTGTTCTTCTTATGCGGTCAGAAGTGGTGCTTTTAAATGTCGACAGAATTTCATATTCAGGTGACCTGAGACACTATTTTTCTGCAAAGGGTAAGGTTTGTTAGTGCCGTGCTGGCTAAGCGTGTGCCTGTGCAGCAAAGGTGATTTAATTTTGCAAGAGTGACTTGCTCCTGTAAGATTTCCTTTCTGCAGCATATAAAGTCAATTGAGTTGAGTCCTGAAATACCTTTTTTTTTTTTTTTTTTTGTACATTGACTGAGGAACAGGAAAATCCTCTTGGCAACAGCAAAATTATGGAAAACAAAACTCTGGCGCTTTTACATCCTGAAAATGTTAAGAGTTCTGGTTCTTAATGCTTTGCCTGGGTCCATTGGCGTTCACAATAGGCACAAACCAGCCAAAGGGAAGGACTGAAAAATCCCACTGATGGTGAGAGGAATATACAAACTTAAAATCTCCCTTTTTGAAACCATTTAACTGTGGCCTGGGATGGAACACTTAGTAAATCTCCCCTTTTAAGGCACCGAGAGATCCATGATCTGAACAGATTCTGTTCAGCCTCCATTACCATTTAAGTCAAAAAGCGCTTTGTCCTTCTGTATTCAGAAAACTGTCCAGTCTTGTTTTGCTGTTCAGACTTGCCTAATTGTTTTGATTCCGCCCCTCCCCCCAGGTATGTGTTGCTTTTATTGGGAGCCAATTGTTTTGTGGTTTATTATTCTTCCAGAATAAAAACCTTGTCTCTTACATAGCATCTGACTTGCTTTCTGTCCAGGGGAACTTTAAACTTTGCTTTTTAGGAGGCCTGCCATGCAGCTCGCAAAGCACATTTTGTTGTTCGTTCCTGAGACCCTCGTCCTCTTTTGTCCAGAGGCTGCTGACAGTGGCTCATCTATGACAGCCCACAGAGCCTTTGGGAGACTCTGGGATGAAACAGTCATCGGTCTCTTTGTACGTCAAGCAGCCATTAACAAATAACCACATGAATCAGAGACACGGGGAAAGCCAGCAAGCACTGTGACAGGAGACTCCTGCTCTTCAGTGCTAGGAAGCTATGGGTGGGACTCGGATGCTGCATTTGGCCAGGTGGATTAAAACATCTATCTTTATGGTTTATCAGTCATTATACAGTCATTATACAGGGGTAGTCAAACTGCAGCCCTCCAGATGTCCATGGACTACAATTCCTATGAGCCTCTGCCAGGGTTTGCTGGCAGGGGCTCATGGGAATTGTAGTCCATGGACATCTGGAGGGCCGCAGTTTGACTACCTCTGCCTTATACCCTCACCAGTACCTTCCAGTCTCAGTTCCATTGGCCAGAATTGCGGCTTCTCCTCCCTTGGCCGATTCTGACTGGAGAGAATTTACAGAACTGGGGGGAAAATGTACTGGACAATCTTCCGTTTTCTCCACAAATTGAACATCTTGCATTTTCAGATATTTTGCTGGTGAACTTTATAGCATGTTCTGACTCAATGAGACATTCCCTCCTAGGATTGACACACTGCTGTTAAAAATCCTACCCAGAATACACCTTCCTCTACCAAAGTACAATAGAGTAGTTGACTGTTCTCATTGGTGGATGAAGTTCAATCTTGTCCAAAGTGTCTTGCTGACTGGATTGGGAATTAGGGAGCACAGGCAGGGACCAGTGGAGAGCCCTACCCACCAGCCAGCCTCCATTGCTACCTCTCCACAACTCAAATCAGCAGCAGGGTGGTGTGAGTAGCTCTTGCTGTTTCCTCACCCACTCATGTCTCCATTTTTTAAATAGTGCTTGCTTTCTATTCCTCACAACAACCCTATGAGATAAGTTAAGCAGAGAGTGAGTAACTGGATCAAAATCAATCATTCACAGTAGAATGGAGATTCAAACTTGGGTCACCCAGATCTCAGTCTGACACTTATTGCTACATCACACTGGCTTTCACTGCCAGTCTTGGGCAAGTCATATAAATGGTGAGCTAGTGAATTGTCTCGTGGTTACAGCAAGGCCTAATTCAGTCCTCACTTTGGGTGATGGGAGTCAGAGGTGGCCTGCAAGACCCAAATAACACTGGAAAGGCCTTGTCCCTGCTTTTCAATGATAAAAACCAAGGCTTGAAAGCTGCCAATGTTTTGATTGTTTAGCAACTCAACAATGGCCACTGCAGTCTCTTTTACTAAAGTTCTGGGTGCTGGAGAATGTGGAATATTGACTATTAGTGTTTTGTTACTTCAGGCATGGAGTTCCTTGTGTCTCCATCTTTTGTTTGGGCCCTGGATATTAACTAAACGTCTATGTGAAAAATCTGTACCATATCATGCTGTGGATGGGTTTAGTCTCCTGCAGCAGTTATACAGCAGCTCAGCATCAATTTTATTCTGATCTGTTGCTGACAGCATAGGTCCCATTGAGCAGGATCCTGCATAGTAAATTCAACAGCCCTTTCTTTGCAAACCTGTTTGTTAGCTGCTTTTGCTCCAAAATACTCCGTGA